>NC_052155.1:177185842-177485842 GCF_902713615.1 Scyliorhinus canicula
GAATCATGGTAACTGTTACACCCACTTCCTGCTTTAATAAATGAATTTTTCCTGATTAAATGCAGCCAGTAGAGGTCAGAGCATGAGTCCGGTTCCCCTCCAATCAGCTACCCCAACAGAGCAAGACCAAATATGTGGTCCTCATTGGCTCCCTTCCAATATTTTTTCAGTTACTCTGATAGGTTGCCCCTCTAGCCCAACATCATGTTCCCCACTACTGTTTGTGGTGATATGCATGAACACATCAATGCATATACTTGCCTATTAATGCACATAGTTGTCTGTACGACCTTCGACTAGCAGGCAATGATAGAGATCTATCACGTGACTTGAGACATCTGCCAGTTGGTAGTAAGGCGTACAATAGAATAGTCGCACTTACAGGAGCTCCAGGAGAATTCACTGAATTCATTTAGCAGCCATCGTCTGTATTATAGTTCGTTAGTTATCTTTCCACATGTTTGTTAATAAATCATCTTTCTAGTCAAACAAGTATATGTTCTGTGTACATCATTGCAACGGTTATAACACACAACACAACACTGCTCTCGGCTGATGATCCCTTGCCTGCAGAACCCCATTCTGGGCCAAACAATCCAGCTGTGCCTCAATCCTGTGGTCAGGAAGGATAGCGTTAATTGCCAAGTTGTGACAGTTGACATTCATCAAGTTATCTTCCTCCAGGAAGTAATGTTGGGCACATGCAGCAAATGAAATGTATTCCAGGTGTCCAGCTGGTGCAAAGTAAATCAAAATGGTGGCTAACTGGCTGGCTGCCAACATTTCAAACAGAAATACATTATTGTGTCTTTTATGATTTGAAAATAAGTCAGGTTGATGATCGGACACCCAGACATGCTGGCATGCGATTAAGATAATTTGTCATCGTTTACAAAGAACCACAGACTTGTTTCTCCATTAGAGAGAGAGAGAGACAGTTGCTTATATACAGCTTGGGGGGGCATGACCCTGATGTGTTAGGCAGGTTGGTTCGATGTGGACTGCACTCGATGCAGGGAAGTTAGAAACACACGTCTAACACTGGAGAAGATCCAACACTGTTTTCTTCAACTATAGAACTGCTATACATATTCAGCTGTGGGTCGACACTATACTTACCTGACTGGTGACCTTGTAGTAGCCTGACCAGACTTACTAGCTACCGCATGGTGTTTGCACTTGCTAGCTCGTGGACTCTGACTGTCTCAGTAGCTGGGTCCAGAGAGAGTGGGAAACCTAGTGCCCTCTGGCTTTATAGTGGTAGTGTCCTGTCTGATGATTGGCTGTACTGTGTTGTATGCTTACTGGTCATCATGTGTGTCAATCACTGCCTGTCTGCATCTCATTACATACATGAGTGGATATTATGACAGACCCTGCAAGTGTGGGGCAAGACAAGGAGGCAGGCCTCCGCGAACTGCCACCTGATGCCCCAAGAATTCCTGGAGCCGGTTTGACGCCACACCGTGGTCATGGGACCAAGTCATGCTGGAGCAGGCATCTCGAAGTGTGCGCTATTAACTGGACTTTGTTCTGAATCCTTCAGTTTAAATGTTTTCGTACCGGTGAGTAGCTGGAAGTGCAAACTAATAATCTGTGTACCTGTGTCTTCTATGAATGATATCTCCCTAACCAGCAAGTGGGGTGGTCTTTCCAAGGGCCGGTGCAGACTCGATGGGCTGAATGGCCTCCTTCTGCACTGTAAATTTCATGATTCTATGATTAAGATTTAAGGATTGAGAGAAGAACTAGGGGAACAATGAAGGAAGAGGGTAAATTAGAGTCCAAATGGTACAGAAAAAGTAATAGAGAGGAAAAGGAATATCGGATTAAAAGAGAGGGGAGAAAAGAGAAGGAGGTAAAGTAAGAAAATATTAAATATTACAGGCGAAATTGCTTAAATCACTAAAAGGCTGAATCTACCTCACGAGGAATGTGGCTCAGGGATTTAAATTGTTCCCATTTAAAGGCTGGCGAGATTGATTGGCATTGCAGCAACCATTAGCACATCGTTTTAAAATGTACTCACACTTATTTAGTATAAGTCCTAACTTTCTGTGGCGAGTTTAATGGACAATTAATGGGCATATTTAACAAGTGTGTGCAAGGTGAATGGCGGAGTAGCATAAATCAATCATCACCACAGGATATTTCTTTTCTTCACCTGAAGGTGCTGGCTTATTTATGCATCAATGAGGCCGGACGTCGTGAACCCACCATTATGTTTCCAGCAACGCTTGGCTCATTATCATTCAAACATTATTGGCCACAGAACTAATGTAATTATACAATAACACTTGGACTTCTCCTCCAGTTCGACTCCAGTCGCAAGCAAATCCTCAATCTCGCATAAAGTTACAAGCCCAGTGGGAACTCGCTCGTTCTTGTACTGTATGTTGGCTGCGTAGTTTGGCTTCATTCTGTGCTTTTAAAGTGGATGGTAGTGCTGTGTCATTCCCGAGAGTTTAACTAATAAGCACGCATAAATCATCGCAGTCTATTCTGGCAGGCGAGAGGTTGACTCAACACAAATCTAGAAACACCAACGAACCAAGGATTGACTAATACGTTTTGCAGTGTATCAGCCATTATTGCAGAATAGATCAAAACTGAGTCAATTAATGGATCTTGTGATATTCCAAACCATTTTTGAAAAATGGTTCTTGTGCATTCATCGGTTTACGTCAGGGGTGGGCAAACTTTTCCGTGCAAGGGCCACATTCAGAAATTCACAATTTTAAAGGGTCGCATAGTATATTAAGTAACATAATTATTTCACCCGGTTATGATTCTGGGCGCCTCATATAGAACATAGAACAGTACAGCACAGAACAGGCCCTTTGGCCCTCGATGTTGTGCCGAGCAATGATCACCCTACTCAAGTCAACGTATCCACCCTATACCAGTAAGTAACCCAACAGCCCCGTGCATTAACCTTATAAAAAAAAAATTTTTTTTTTTTTTTTAATGACTTGGTGGGCCGCATAAAGACCTTTGGCGGGCCGCATGCGGCCCGCGGGCCGTAGTTTGCCCACCCCTGGTTTATGTACTTTCACTACACTCTGCAGAATTAACATGACTGCGTGCGAATGAGAATAGGCAGGATTTAACCGACCCTCTGAAAGATGGACTAGGAGGTGGGAAGCCTTTGAAAATGGCGGTGTAAGGCAACAGGAGGGGTGCCCGCCTCTACGGCTGCCACAGAATATTCTCAGGGGTGCGAATCTCGGCGGCAGGGCTACCTGCCACTAGAGTAGGGCAGCCAATTAAACCAATTAAATAGCCAATTAGTAGAAGGTTCCTGACCCAACAGCATTTTAGCGATGTCAGACAGGGCCGCCACTGCATGGAGAGGACGTCAGGTAGATTTTTGCCAGCTCCCGGCCATCGTGGTCTGGAGTTGGGTGGGTGGGTGGGGCTGGGGTAGCCTTCTTCATGGAGGGATCCGTCCAGTGGCAATGGCCATCCCCACAGAATGACCACTGGAGGCTCCACCCCTCCAGTTGCTGGAGTCTGCCATTCTGACCCCAGAGCAACAAGCAAAAAATAATTCCTTTCCTTCAAAGATGCCTCAAGGTGATATGTTTGTACGAACAAGCGATTACTTGTTTGGAGCCTGAGGGAATTTGATTGACAAGTAGGGTGGCACAGTGGTTAGCACTGCTGCCTCACAGCACCAAGGACCCGGGTTCAAATCCGATCTTGGGTGACTGAGTGGGGTTTGCACTTTCTCCCCGAGTCTGCGTGGGTTTCCTTCGGGTGCTCCGGTTTCCTCCCACAGTCCAAAGATGCGCAGGTTAGCTGGATTGGACATGATAAATTACCCTTTAGTGTTCAGGGATTTGTGGGTTAGGTGACGTTATGGGGATATGGTGGGGGCCTGGGTAAGGATCTCTTTCAGAGGGTCAGTGTAGACTCGATGAGCCAAGTGGTCTCCTTCTGCACTCTGGGGCATCTCTGGTTAACCACAGTCATCCTGTGTGGTTGAAAGGGACTTAGTGCTTAATGGGGCAATTGTAGCTTAAGATGTACTTTGTAACCCATGGTAATCCTAAAAGCTGTGTGTAATCATTAAGCAAGAAGGGAGTAAAGGAGTATTGTATTATAATCTAATTTTTTCATGTTTAGTAAATGTGTTTCTCTTGTTAAAACTAATTAGCGGTCCTGTCACTCTATTCCTCCAGGTTTTATTTTTAAGAAGTAAAAATTACAGTGTTTTGAGCCAGGGTTCCATTCTGGGAATTTCTCATCCAGTTATAACACCAACCTGGATCGTAACCTTCACTAAAGGACATTAATGACCCATCGACAAAGGTTTTATGTTCATCATTAAACTTAGAATTCCAGATTTTTATTTCATTCAAATTTTGCCGTCTGCTGTGGTGGGATGGAACCCTGGGTCCCAGAGGATTACCTTGGGTCTCTGTATTACTAGTTCAGTGATAATACCACCACGCCACTGCCTCCCATTGCCAATTCTTATGATCTTAGCAACATTTAAAGGGCAGATGCAGTTTGGCGCGAGCTACTGTTGGAGGTGACTGGGAAAGGGTGCACAGAAATATAATGGTTCTTACACAATTATTGAAAACAAATACATCACTCATCGGAACAGGCGGCCTGTTCTACCATTCACTTTAACATGGTCGATCTGTAACAAATCCATTTACTGACCTTTGGTCCATATCCTTAATGTCCTTGACGAACAAAATAAGAACCAATCTTAGGTTTGTAGCTTTCAGTTGACCTAGCCACAACACCTTTTTGAGGAACGTTTTCCACCACACTTTTGTTTCTGGTCCTCACACTGACCTACGTATTTCTGAAAGCATTGGTTTTTCTCCTTGCTCTGGACCTGCCCTATATCTCCCCATGATGCTGCCCACGGAGAGCCATGACAGAACACATTTCCTTCAGCGTGTCAGTGATGCTGCGGGTATGGGTATGGGGATCTGGAACTTATAAAGCTTTGCCCACCGAGAGAAATAGGCAGGTGCAGTCTTCAGCACAACTGTGCCATCGAGCGAGCTTTATAATGGGAAAATCCTTTTGGGATATCACCTAACATGCATTTCCTTTTGTGTTTCTTCACGCCAAACTTTATTCCCCGTTGGGGAATAGTGGGAGGGAAGTGGTGGAAGGATTTCCGAGCTGATTATCGCCCTGTTGAACCATGTTATGAACACTCCTTCCAAGTCCAACAGGTCCTGGTGTTGGACTCGAACCCAGAGCTTCAGTTCCAGCAGTAGGGGGATGCTACCATTGAAAATGAAATGAAAATGAAAATCCCTTATTGTCACGAGTAGGCTTCAATGAAGTGAATGTGAAAAGCCCCTAGTCGCTACATTCCGGCGCCTATTCAGGGAGGCTGGTACAGGAATCGAACCGTGCTGCTGGCTTGCTTGGTCTGCTTTAAAAGCCAGCAATTTAGCCCACTGAGCTAAACCAGCCCCATTGTGCCACATGACCTCCTGTGCCCTCAGGCCTGACATATAGATTGCACCCAGTTAAGGGGTGTGTGTCCATGGGTTGCAAATTTATTACATTCTAAATAGATATGGAGAAATGGATCCTACACAAGGTTCACGAGGTTGATCTCGGGTATGGAGAGATTTCTTTTTATGAGCAGAGGTTGAGTAGATTGGGCCTGTACTCATTGGAGTTTAGAAGAATGAGAGGCGACCTTATTGAGACATACTGGATTCTCAGGGGGCTTGACAAAGTTGATCCTGAAAGGTTGTTTCCCTTTGTCGGAGAGTCTAGGACCAGAGGCCATCATCTCAGAGTAAAGAGGTCGCCTGTTTAAATTGGAGACAAAGAGGAATTTCTTCTCTCAAGAGGGTCGTGAATGTGTGGAATTCTTTACCACAGAGAGCTGTGGAGGCTGGGTTGTTAAGTATGTTCAAGGTTGAGATAGACAGATTTTTAATCAGTGAGGGAATCAAGGGTTATGGGGCGAAGGTGAGAAAGTGGAGTTGAGGATTATCACATCAGATCAGTGACAATCTCATTGAATGGCGGAGCAGACTTGATGGGCCGAATGGCCTCTTTATGTTCTGACGTCTTATAATCTTATGGCTTGCAGCGGACTAAACACCAACAGAATTGCTGTTCCCGTGACCAGTTACAATACCACATCTGTTCAACTCACTTCATTTCATTGTGGAGTCTAATTCCAGTTTCTTTTCATCCTGACACAACATCCCATCCAGCACTTCCACCTCTCGCCCCCTCCCTGCTTTCTACTTTTGGGAGCCACAATCTGTGAATGTTCTTATTGGCAAACCCGCTCCTCTGAGATTTTAAGTCATTGCTTGCCGAAATCCCAGGCTTACTTGCAGTCAAGTCATTCAGAAGGATTTTAGCCAGACTGGACTGACTGCCCAAGACAAAAATGACGAAGGTAACGGTTGTCACCAGATTCCTTACCTACTGAACTTGACCACTGTGTGAATGGGTGACATTGAGCTAACAATAAGAGCTTGTATTTATAGAAATATAGAAAATAAGTGCAGGAGGAGGCCATTCGGCCCTTCGAGCCTGCTCCGCCATTCATTATGATCATGGCTGATCATCCAACTCAAATAACCTAATCCTGGTTTCCCCCCATCTCTTTTGACCCCCTTTGCCCTATGTGCTATATCTAACTGCTTCTTGAAAACAAAATGTTTTGGCTTCAACTATTTCCCGTGGTAACAAATTCCACAGGCCGACCACTCTCTGGGTGAAGAAATTTCTCCTCATCTCTGTCCTAAATAGTCTATCCCGTATCCTCAGACTGTGACCCCCGGTTCTGGACGCACCCACCATTGGGAATGTCATTCCTGCATCAACCCTGCCCAGTCCTGTTAGAATATTATAGGTTTCTATGAGATCCCCCCTCCCCCCCCCCCATTCTTCTGAACACCAGCGAATACAATCCTAACTGATTCAATCTCTCCTCGTATGTCAGTCCCGCCATCCCAGGAATCAGTCAGGTAAATCATCGCTGCACTCCCTCTAGAGCACCCTTCCTCAGATAAAGAGACCAAAACGGCACACAATATTCCAGGTGTGGCCTCACCAAGGCCCTGTATAATTGCAGCAAGACATCCCTGCTTCTGCACTCAAATCCTCTTATTATAGAACATAGAACATAGTACAGCACAGAATGCCAACAGACCATTTGCCTTCTATACCGCCTGCTGTACCTGCAAGCTTACCTTCAGCGACCGGTGTACAAGGACACCCAGGTCTCATTGCACATTCCCCTCTCCTAATTTATGGCCATTCAGATAAACGTCTGCCTTCTTGGTTTTTGCTACCAAGGTGGATAACCTGGCATTTTTCCAAATGATACTGCATCTGCCATTCATTTGCCCACTCACTCAACTTGTCCAAAATCACACTGAAGGATCTCTGCATCCTCCTCACAGCTCACCCTCCCACCCAACCTGATGTCATCTGCAAATTTCACGATGATCTGGCACTTCTAAGATGGGAAACATCCCGAGGCTGGAGTGCTATCAGATAAAAGTGGACAGCGAGGCGTGCAAAGCAATATTAGTACAATTGGTGAAATGCTTGGTCAAAGAGATAGGCAATGGGGGAGAAGATGGGCGAATGGCCCTTGCTAGAATGCTCACTCACAGAGCTGGTTCAGGCATGATGGGCCATCCTCTGCACTGTAACGATTCTGTGATGCTGTAACTTGTTTGCTGAGCAGCTTTCCAAAGTAACTTTTCTGTGTGATTTCGATTCAATCACCCTTCCACCTGTGCTGCTGCTGCCCCCCCCCCCCCCCTCCCCCCCCCCAAAAGCACTTTCTTAATTATGGAACCAATTCCATTGCAGGGGGATAAAGGCAAGAAAGGAATCCCTGGCCCTCCTGGATCGTACGGCCCTTTGGTAAGCAAGTGTTTTTTCAAGGAATAAAATGGAGTGGTCATTTTGTAAAATGTTTTTGTTTGTTTGACACAGAAGTTTAATAGGTTCTCGTGAATGATAATACTTATTGAAATGATGTTACTATTGCTCCAAGTCAAAGTAGTTTCACTGGCTGTTCCTTTTTTTATTGATCCCTGGGATATGAGTGGTAGTGGTTAGGCCAGCATTCATTAATCATCCCTAGGTGCTCTTGGGAAGGTACTGATGTGCTTCTTCAACCGCTTCAATCCATGTGGTGTAGGTACACCCACAGTGCTGTTAGGAAGAGAGTTCCAGGATTTTGACCCAGCGACAGCGAGGGAATGGCGATATAGTTCCCAGTCACTATAGACTTGGAGGGGAACTTGTGCCAATCCCATATACCCGCCACCCTTGTCTTTCTAGGTGCCTTGATGAGTTGCTGCAATGCAGCTTGTAGATGGTACACACTGCTGCCACTGTGTGTCAATGGTGGAATGAGTGAATGTTTAAGGGAGTGGATGGTGTGCTGACCAAGAAGGCTACTTTGTCCAGGATGGTGTCAAACATTTTTGAGTGTCAGAGTCATACTCATCCAGGTAAATGGAAGTACTCTATCATAACCCCTGACTTGTGCCTTGATGGTGAACCTTGAAAGTATTAACCTTGCAGTTAATGTCACCAACAGTGTTACAAGACTGCTGATAGAAACAGGAGCAGGTCTCGAGCCAATTCCACCATTCATGGCTAATCTGTATCCTAATTCCACCCACCTGCATTGGTTCCACATCCCCTTCCCTGATGTTGAGCAAAAGCCCATCGAGCTCAGATTTAAAATTATTTAATTCATCTCGCATGTATTACTTTTAGTGGGAGAGTATGCCAGAATTCTCTCAACCTTTGCATGAAGTTTTTCCTAACTTCTCTCCCAGAGGGTCTGGCTCTCATTTTAATGTAATGTCTCCTTATCCTAGAATCTCCCACCATGAAAAGACTTCTCATGACATTTCATTCAAAATCCTGGAATTCCCTGCCCTGTGTCAAAAAGATTTCTGCGGTTCCACTCTATCTCTGCCACAAATTCTAAGGAAAGATTTTGGAACTCAATTTGGAGGCAATATTTTTCTCTGATTAACATGGGTCGCAGCCATTAGGAATAACCTAATCATTCCAAGTTCACCTCCAATTAAATTTAAATGGCTTTGAAAAACTGAGAACAGTTTAAACTTTTCCTCTGATAATCTTTATTTTCCTCTCTATGGAAGAGTGCTGTTAATCTCAGATACTGCCCAGCTGTCTGTGGTCAATCTATGATGCAGAGGGAATATGGAATTTGGCTGAAGTACTGTAATTTGGTGAATAAAATTTCCAGCTTGTTTTGGAGTCTCCAAAGAGACTCTCAAATATAGGATGAAATAATCCCGGCTTAATTACCTTTCTTCTTAGTCTTAAATTCAGAAACATGTTGATACACGCTGGAAAATCTTGTGTTTGTTCAAAATCCATGGAGGTGGTTGGTTATTAGTATTTACCTAATTTTGGACGAGAAGCTGGTTGAACTCCAAGCACAACCATTAATTGAATACTTCATCCAAATTATTAAAAACCACTAGCGCATACTTATAGGAGGTCTTGTGGCGCAGTGGGTAAGCATCCCTGCCTCTGAACCAGAGAATCTGGGTTCGAGTCCCACTCCGGGACTTGACGGCCAAGGAAGTTGCGTTCATAACGCGGTCAAACAGGTTGACAGGTCAATCTGCAAAATCCTTCCAACACGCCAATGACAGGCTGTAAGCGCTGTAGAGACACCCCGGTTAGCTCCGTTGATGTAGGAGTGGTGTCCTTTAGGCTACAAGCCTCTGTTCCAGGAAGAAAACCGCTATGGGAGCAGATGAAAGTCTGCCTTGTGCACCACAGGTGTGGGAAGTGAATCAACAAAAATATTATAAAATATGTAATTTCTGCTACTCTGATTTTGGACTTTTAGTACCAAAGAAAAAAAACCCAGAAACATTTTCAAACGTATTGTTACTGATTTGATGTGTTAGCTAACTCCCTTTTTTTATTTTTAATGTTTTTGTTTATTTTCCCCGATTATCGTTCATGATTTGTTTTCATAATTCTTTAGTATTTATTCTCCAGCAGCTTCCAATCCATTTTTCTGGCCTTAAACGTGTACCTTCACTACATGCTTCACTCAAATTTATTGCAATTTTGTTTTAAATAAGGCAGTAAAATGCCATAAGCATCATGTGTAAGAAACCAGACAATTTTGGATGTTACCTCCCAGAAATAGTTGACATAATTTTTGCATTCAAATGCGTTCAAAAGTGATCAGTGATCATTTGACATCAAATGTTCTAAGTTGGAAGGAAATTTTTGTGCAATCAGCAGCGTTTACCAACTTTGATATAAATTGTAATTAAAGACAAAAGGCGCTGGAAGGCATCAAAGGCATCAAATACGCTCAAAGACATCAAATGTGCTCAACAACCTGCATTGAAAAATACAAGAAAATTAGTTACTGAAATACCGTACAAATTTATTAAGGGGGTGGATCACCAGGGCCGTTCGCCCCAGCCGGGATTCCCACTTGCCCGTTGAATCAGGCATGAGACCCAAAAAGGGATTCTTACCGGGTATCAAAACCGTCATGAGTCTCCCGGCCTGTTCCCCCAGCGAGATCAGGTTCTCGCCCAGTAACAGGAGATTGAAGTGGAATTCTGCATCTTCACAGGATTCTCCCACCCCCCCCAGCTGGAAGTCCTGTGAGCACCAATCAGTTCTGGTCCTTAAAAGTGAGGACCATGGATTATGAGGGAGAGGAAGGGGGGAGTACACTCTCCACACTTTGTTCCAAGGTGCCATGAGGGGTCCTTCAAGAGAGGGGGGCAAGTTGAAGTCCTGGGCTGGGGCTCATATCGGGGGTCTTTCCCAGGATGGGGGTTGTATGGTAAGTCTTTCCACTGCTGCCTTGAAAACCTTCAAACCGCCTTCCAGCATGCCAATAACAGTGATCTGTCAGATTAAGGTAAATTTCTTCCCTCTGTAATACTCAAAACTTTGATGTCTCTCCCAGCATGTCAAATTCAAAGATATGCCAATTGAAGGTAAAAAGTCACTCCTTTGATGGGTTGGAAACCTTTGAAGTTCTTTTTTAACATCCAATGTCATTCCTTTTAACTGTTTCAAGCCTGTGGGCTTGCTGAGATGGGTAAAAGCTTTGAACTGTGTTGTTTACATTCAATTTCATGGTCATTGCTCTTAACAAGCCTCTGGATTGATAGGTGCAGGCTATTTCAAAGGAGTGTTAGCTTTGTTTATTTTTGTAGCTCTTCACGGTCTATTAACTCTGAGGTGCTTCCTCTTTTGAGCAGCTGTTGTTTCGAACCGCAATTTTCTCATAGAAGCCTTTTCTTTGTTCTGAAGTGCTTCTAGAATGAGCAAGTGTTGTTTTAAATCACAGCCTTTTCCTGCTGTGGTTTCCTCTGTTCTGAAGCCCTTCCTAGAAAGACCAGGCACTCTGAGTGCTGCCCCTAGCACCCTGGCAGTGCCAATCTAGCACTGCACTGATACCCTGGCAATTTGTATGGATTTAAATGCGATTAACAGGCTGAATCTCCGATACTCCACCCCTCCGCCATGCTCCACCACTCTCATGTCGGGGTCGCACGGGCATGGATTGGTGCAAGTATTTATGCGCAGGGCCTGGGCGCCATGGTTCGTTGAGGAGTCGGGGGCAGAGAGGGAGTGGGGAGAAGAGAGGGAAGAGCTCGGAGGAAGGCTATGAGAGAATAAGGAAGGGGGGAGATGGGGGAAGTAAATGCCTGCAATCCAGGATGGGCTGGGGGTGTTTAGGGGGAGGGAAGGAAAATGCTATGGGTTGCAGTGGGGTAAAAAGACTGCTGCAGTCCAACAGGGCAGGTGGTGGTTAATAGGTTATGAAAAATGTAAACCTAGCTTATCAGCACGTATCTTAAAAGGGAGTCTGCTTTTTTAAAGTTAGCTCAGCTTTAGGATGGTTGACACGATAACAATTCAGGAATATGGAGAACAAACTCTATGATTGTTTATGGTGTCAGAATGCTCAAGGGAAGTGCTTTTGCCAGTTACAAATGTTTGTGTGCCCCAGTTTGGGGAAACTGATGACAATGATGTCAGTTACAGTCCTTGCAATGTTAAATAGTTGCTCTGGAGTGCAAATGTTAGCTAAATGTTAGCTTTCGAGTGCAACTGATGTCAAACGGTGGCTAAATGATCGCTTTTGAGCACAATTAATGTCCAATGAGTGCAAACGAATGCCGTTGAATGCAACGTCCGTCAAGATCTCCTGGTAGGGAATAGCGTTGTGGTTAGAATAACATTTAAGGGACAGCTAGATAAACACCTGAGGGTGAAAGGAATAGAGGTATATATGGATGGGGCTAGATGAAGAAGGGTGGATACAGTATTAAGCACATGACAACAACTATTTGTTTAGTGGCTTTTAAGATTTCCCAAGGCACATCCCTAGGGCATTATGAGCCAAAACATGACACCGAGCCACAAAAGGAGATAATTAGGTCAGGTGACCAAAAACTTGGTCAAAGGGATAGGTTATCACGTCGTTACATGGGCAGCACAGTAGCACAAGTGGATAGCACTGTGGCTTCACAGCGCCAGGGTCCCAGGTTTGATTCCCCGCTGGGTCACTGTCTGTGCGGAGTCTGCACGTTCTCCCCGTGTCTGCATGGGTTTCCTCCGGGTGCTCCGTTTTCCTCCCATAGCCCAAAGACGTGCCGGTTAGGTGGATTGGCTGTGATAAATTGCCCTTAGTGACCAAAAGAGGTTCGATGGGGTTATGGGGATAGGGTGGAAGTGAGGGCTTCAGTGGGTCAGCGCAGACTCGACTGGCCGAATGGCCTCCTTCTGCACCGTATGTTCTATGCACACACCAAAGCACTTTGACCCTGTTTTGTTTTTACTTTACCTGCTTATAGGGAGAACCGGGAATTCCTGGAAGCAATGGCCTTGCAGGACCATCTGGACTGAAGGTAAGATATATTTTAAATGTTGTGCTGGCAAAGTCGAACTGCAGCCGAAAATCCGTCCCAGTTTAGCATTCCGAGCCCTCAGCTTCCATTTGCCCTGACTTTACGTGAGTCCCGCTCCAAACCAAACATTTCTCAGCAGATTAGTCGCTTGTTCATAAGAATTGATCTGGAACCTTCCTTGAGGCTGGACAGGTGTCTGGGTTAATAAGGTATGTGTATTGGCTTTTACAGGAGCCTTTAAAGTCTATTTTAAATAAATGGACTGTGCTTTGGAAACAGAGTGAACTATGCCTAAAGCTGTTTTGCATAACTGAAGAGCAAGCACATATGGCAAGTTGTATTCTGTGCAGCTGTGTGGTGTAGCTGAGTGGGAACAAAATAACAAGCAGCCGATTGAGAGAAAATTCCAAGAGGGGAGTGCTCCAGCATTGATATTCCTCGTACCTGTTTTTAATCATTTTGAAACGTTGAGCACTGCAGTGTTGGATTGAGCGGTTTGTTCCCGAGTTGTTGAAATCCAACTGGTAACTCCAATTATCTCTTGATGTTCGCTTTCATGAGGAATCAGTGTTCAAAGCAGGCCAGAGAAAAATATGATTGTTGGCTGGTCGCAGACTCCACATTGTGGCTTCTCGTTTGGATCAAGGAACTCCATCAAATGGTCTTTGGCAGCAAAGCCATGTTTTTTTTTTCAGTGACTGAGTGTGGTGGTTCTCAGATATATTTAGAATAGATGTGCGGATCCGTTATTTGTCGGTCCTGAGATTGAGGAACCTGCTATTACACTGAGAGGGCGAGGCAGAGGGGCGAAGCTAGATAAGTTCATGAGGGAGAGAGCAATAGAATTGCAATCCATAGAATCCTGACAGTGGCAAGAGGGGGCCATTCGGCCCATCAAGTCTGCACCAACCATCCGAAGGAGCAGTCTACTAAGGCCCACTCCCCTCGCCCTATCACCGTTACTCCGCGCACTGATCCACCGAATCTTCACATCTTTGGACTGTGGGAGGAAACCGGAGCACCCGGAGGAAACCCACACAGACATGGGGGAGAACATGCAGACTCCACACAGTCGCCCAAGGCTGGAATTGAACCCGGATCTCTGGCACTGTGAGGCAGCAGTGCTAACCACTGTACCATCGCACCGTGGGATGAAGAAAATGAGACTTGCGTGGAACATAAACATAAAACATCAATCAGTTGGGCTGAATGCTCTGTTTCTATGCTGTATTTTATGTAATTCCACATAATCCATCAATTTTCCTTCTGTTAACATGGTCAGGTTATAGTTTCTTTGATGACTTTTTCTCCTTGATTGTAACAATGATCCTGCTTTATCATTGTTGTAAACTGGGATTATAATAAAGGTATCATATTTGTGAGTTCTCCTTTATAACAACAGAATTTGTTATGAATTAACATCTCAGTTTGTATCAGAAATGTACTTATTTCAATGTAACCATGTCCCTTTTTGAAGCCGTGGGTGGGTGAGCATGAGCAAAGAAGGAAAGGTAGGTCATGAGGCTTGTTGCCATGTCATGTAAACAGCCACAATTCCTTCCCTGCACCACTGTTACAATTTCCTTTGTGCACTGCACGGAAAACGTAAAGTCCAGGTACGGTGCTCAATAGCTGTTTCTGGTGCCTTCTCAAGTTACTACCTCTTCCTGGGATTGCCATGAAGTATGAGGCAGTAACCTCCAGGAAACAGCAGTAAAGATCCTGAGGTCCGCCTAACATTGTATTGGCCTCGTCTCCTGCGATTCTATTCCTGCTATTCTATCTGCGTGAGCTCTCGCTGGTTTAGCTCACTCAGCTAAATCGCTGGCTTTTAAAGCAGGCCAGCAGCACGGTTCAATTCCCATACCAGCCTCCCCGGACAGGCGCCGGAATGTGGCGACTAGGGGCTTTTCACAGTAACTTCATTGAAGCCTACTCGTGACAATAAGCGATTTTCATTTAATTTCATTTCTGTCCCTCAAAATGCCAATCTGCCTCTTCTGGTGACACCCCAGCAGCCCTGCTGCAGTCTCGCTGTGGTTTCTTTGTCGGTTTGGCAATGGAAGGGTTCCTTCTTGATGGCAGATATCCGCCAAGCATGATCGATGAACCATGAAACTGAGCCAGGGTCTGGTGAATTTAACTTCAACATGGGGAATACTTTCTGGCATCACCTGTGACTTAAATAATGAATTTAAAATTCTGACGGCCTTTGCTAGAAATCTTGACGGTCGCTCCAATTTCCATAGCTTTTTTTTAAACATAGATATTTTATTCCAGACATCTATAACATCAACAAAATGTTATTTTGTTATTTTAAATGTTATCCCCCGTGACGAACAGATCCTCAAATAAAGTAATGAACAGCCTCCATCACACCTCAAAACCCTCAGCTTGACTTAATCTTTCTAGCCGGACAGAGTGGTACAAGTCCCCCAGCCAGGCCACCACCCCAGGAGGCGTATCTGACCTCCAATTCTAAAGGATCATTCGCCGGTCAATTAGAGAGGCGAAGGCCATTAATAATAATAATAATAATCTTTATTGTCACAAGTAGGCTTACATTAACACTGCAATGAAGTTACTGCGAAAAGCCCCTAGTCGCCACATTCCAGTGCCACATCGGCCTCTTCCCCTCCAGAAACTCCAGCCCCTCCGAAATCCCAAAGATCGCCACCATTGGGCCCAGCCTGACCTCAGCCCCCACTATCCTGAATAACGTCCCAAACATTGCCTCCCAGAAGCTCTCCAGCATCCCGCAGCCCCAGAACATCTGAGCATTAATCGCTGGCCCCCACTCGCACTTCTCACACCCATCGGTCACCCCCTGGAAGAACCCACTCATCCTCGCCCGAGTCAGGTGCAACCTGTGCACCATCTTGAACTGAATCAAGCTCATCCTCCCGCAGGACGAGGTTGAGTTCACACCCCGCAGCACCTCACACCAAAGTCCCCATTCTATTTCCTTTCCTTCACACACTTATGCTTTATCTTCACCTTGCCCTGCTCCCCCAACCATCCGTATATGTCCCCAATCCTACTCGCCCCCAAGCTGTCAAGGAGCAGCAGTTGCTTCAACAACGTATACGCCAGTAACTGGGGGACCGCCTGCCACTCCTTTTGCGCCAAGTCCTACACATGCATATACCTAAACTCGCTACCCCTCGCCAGCTCAAACCTCTCCTGCAGCTCGCCCATCCCCACAAACTTCCCCTCTGAGACCATATCCCTCACCTGCTCCAACCCCGCCTCCTACCACTTTACATACATCCCATCCAACCCCCTCACCCAGCTTAAACCTGTGGTTTCCGCACAGTGGCATCAACACCAACATGTTATCCAACTGTTATAAGCTCCCTGCTTCCCACTGGCTGAGGACTAATGGCAATCCCACAATCCTTTGGGAGTATGAGCTTCCCCAATGAGAGGGGCGGAGAAATCATTAGCAGATTCCCTGCATAAATAAAGCTGGCCAGTTTGGAACCGGCTAGAGGAGAGTGAGCAGCAAGGGAGTTGCTGCTGCATATATATGGTTATTGTAAATAAATGTTATTTCTTTCTATCCTTCAACTCGTGCTGGATTCTTTGTGGCCCTCACAAAACCAACTTAAAATGCCTCCTCAACTCCTCAAGGTTTGAACATTTTGCTTGTGTTTGCAGTGAATGGATCCCTATGAATGTATGTCACGTTTAGCAAGTGTAAATGAACCATGTTACGGGCTTGGCTGATTATCTTACATTGGTTGCAGCTATTAGATCACTTATCAGTCAGATAATCAGTCAAGTATAACATGGCTTATTTACACTTGCTAGGAGTGACATATATTCATAGGGAGGGACCTGTTCGCCGCAAACAAAAGGAATATGTTCAAGTCTTGCACCTTTTTTCAATTATCCAGGAGCTTGGGGAGTCTACACTTCCCTGCTGCTTTCTCCATGGTGACCCCTCAGCCAATCAGTCGACTTGTCAACCAATCAGCACCCTTTTCGTCTGCGGTCTAAATTGTTGCGAGTATTTGAAATTTGGCATTCTTGTGTTTGTCCTCAATAACATGTCCCTCTTTTCAGCAATGTTCAAGCTCTGTACGGGAAAGCGACTGTTTCACACTTGTTTCTTGCTACTGAAGACTAATAACTGGCAAATGTACACAAATTTATACCCTGTTAGTTAATAGCCAATCTACCACAGGCAGTACAGCAGATCTATTCACATTATTCCTGTAATCAATTCATTCAACTATTCCTGGTTCAGCCCAGGCCACAATCAGTACCAAACAATTCCTAGTGTTGATCAACTAAACTGAAGCAAATGAAAGTTCGTAGGTGTGTCCCATTGTTCCCAATGAGATTGAGATCAACAGTCAATAATCTCTGTGTCTCATCGCTCAATTGCTGGTCTTTCACTGTTCGACTTTCTCCAGCTGCTTTCCTCACTGAATTTCTCTTCTAAGGCATTCTTTAAGTTTAACCTTTTGAGTGTTTCCCCCACAGTTTATTCATTATTTCTCGTCCATTGTTTATCTGACAAACTAGTTTTCTATGCTGATCCACCATTAATACGGAGATGAACCCTGAGCACTCTCAGTCTTGATTGGCTGAAAACCTCTTTGGAAAATTGTAACTTTTAGCGAATTGGGAGACAGATTATTGACATGTGCTGCTTCCAAGGCCATGCCACTGATATGTTTTATGCTCACTAAAGTGGAAATGGACTGGATGATTCATCAGAGGGCCTCACTGTACCAATCTTGTCAGCAGTTGTGTGGGATTTAAGCCAATCAGTAAATTCAAATCATACAATCCCCTCGCCGTCCCTCCAAGATAAGAATAGCATTAACTACCCTCTTAGTAAGATTTCCCTCAATATTTACATTTCTGTTTTTTTGTTGCTATACATCATAAAGTTATGGGCTGGATTCCCCGAGCCCCCGCGACGAAACCGTGCTCGGCGCGGGGGAGGAGAATGGGTTTTAAACCCGAGATAGGGTCCAGTCCCCCGGGGAATTGCTGCCAATCGGGCGCGAGCGGTCGACGCGGCACCAGTCGGGGACCATTGAAAGAGGCCATTCTTCAAGTGCAGCTGGTTGAGTTCCCGCCAGCGCGGTTCTCTCATGGTTCCACCTGGCTGGCACTCGGTGTGGCGGCTGCGGACTCAGTCCGCGACCGCCCTGGTGGGGGGTGGGGGGATCCTTCACCGAGGGTGGCCTCCAGGACGGCCAGGCTATTGATCTGAGGCCACTGATCCGCGAGCGGGCACGATCTGAGGGGTGGGGGCTATCTTCTTGGTGCTGGTCCAGGCTGTGGGTCGGCCATGTCACGCAGGGTGGCTGACACAGGCGGCCGCCGTGGGCATGCGCGGAGCCCTGACCGGAAGTGCAGGCCCCGTATCGGCAGCCGGAGCTGCGAGGATCACTCCGGAGCCAGCTAGCCCCCTCCAGGTAAGAGAATCGCTCCGGTCTTTGTTCAGGAAAGTCCAGAGTGATTCGCGCGCGTACTTTCACGGGCGTGGGGACATAGCCCCATTATTGGACAATCCCACCCATGGAGTGCCAACCATGTCATCTGTCGGCCATGTTGTCTTGTTTGTTACAATCTGCGTAACATCAAAAGGCAGCATTTCTGGAAGAAACTGTCTGGTTCTGAATAGAGGCCGTATAAACAATTATTTGGTTAGGTCACCAATATGACAGTGGCCGGGATTTTCCGTTGCCCCCACCGCAGAAGGGCCAGAAAATATAGCCCAATGCAGTTACTCCCGAATTATTTCCCGTGGAGGCACGGCCGCAGATGTGTTTTACGAACTCTTCTGAAGGTTTTCTTCTCCCTCTTATACAGCAAGAGGTAGTTTTTGGAACAATTAGCAGGAGCAAAATGATCCTATGCAAAGATGGTGCTGTTAGAAAGGTCCTGGGGCGGAATTCTCTGCTATCCGGTGGGGTGGGCCGTACCAGCGCCAAGGACTGGCGTGAACCACTCCGGCATCGGGCTGCCCGGAAGGTGTGGAACCCACCGCACCTTCGGAGGCAAGGCCGGCGGAGGAGGGGTTGGCGTCACGTCAATCGGCGCCGAAGGGCCTCCGCCGGCCGACGTGAGTTGGCGCATGCGCAGGAGGGCCAGCATGCTCTGGCGCAGGCGCAGAACCGCTGCCGTATTTTCTGCACCTGCGCAGGGGGTTTCTCCGCGCCGGCTATGGCGGAGCTTTACAGCGGCTGGCACGGAGGGAAAGACTGCCCCCATAGCACAGGCCCGCCCACAGATCGGTGGGCCCCGATCACGGGCCAGTCCACCAGGGAGGTCCCCCCCCGGGGTCAGATACCCCCGCGCCCCCCGAGGACTCCGCAGGCTTCCCACAGAGCCAGGCCTGCCGGTACGGACCTGGTCTAATCTACGCCGGCGGGACTGGCCGAAAACGGGAGGCCACTCAGCCCATCGGGGAGCGGAGAATTGCCGGGGGGCCCGCTGCCAAGGACCCCCGACCGGCGTGGCGCGATTCCCGCCCCTGCCAAAAAACCGGCGACGGAGAATTCGGCAGCTGGCGCGAGGCGGTGGGATTCACGCTGCCTCCCGCCGATTCTCCGACCCGGCAGAGGGATCGGAGAACCCCGCCCCTGATCTTTCAAAGCTGAGGCAGGTTTTGTGGAGATGCTGGTTGCGTAGTTGGCAGTTTTTTGTTTTTGTTTCTTAAATATTCAAAGTTAGGTTGGACAGTGTAGGGTTGGGGTAAGAAAAGGGTGAATTAGAAAACAGGCCTTTCACCAATTAACCACAACAATGCCCAGGATTTTCTTTGTCATAGGTCTGGTGGCAGGAGCAGGAAACTGGCGGGAATTCCTCCAGAGGGCGCAATGGGTGATCATGCCAGATCAAGCCCTAATCGCCAAATCGGGGGTTTAATGCTGATGGTGGGTCAGTGTGGGCAGGAAGTCACGCGCCCCTTTGCCATGGCTTGCCGCCATGGTTAAAAGGTACCCGGACATTCGTTCATGCATTGCTCCTTGTGCAAACACCAACATGTCATCCAGGAAGCAACATGCACCTGCCGCAAGGTTTAGCAATGCCTCTGTAATGATTCTCCTCCAGGCCGTGGAGGGCAGGAGGAATATCCTCTCAGGTGGTCGCCAGGATGGTCACTATCACAGCCGGGCAGTGGAGGACACTCCAGCAGAATGACCTCAACTGTGCCACCAGGGTTGAACCCTCTACTTTACTCAGCTCACCGGTCTCTGAATGGCTCACTGGACGTGGGCGTCAATGGCAAGGTCAGCATCTGTGTTGCCCATCACTAAAAGCCATTCACAAGGTGCTGGGGTGCCCCACTGGATTTCATGTGATCTGATGGTAGGGAGACAGTTGTGGGCTTCTGACCCAACCACACTGAAGCCACAGCCATTGTGCGGTGTGGGGGTGGGGGGCGGAGTAGTCAGGGGGGTTGTAATGGAGGATAAGGAGGAGATGCTGCTGATGCCATGCTAGTGTTGCCCTTCTTCTAGCTGCTAGAACACATGGGTATGGAGAGGATTAGCAGCAGTGCATCTTTCACACAGTACTCACAGTTGCCACTACGGGTCAGCAGTGAAGGGACTGAATATTGAGCGTGGGCTGGGTTTCAATCAATCAACCTTCATTGTCCTACATCATCTCTAGCTTCTTCAGTGCTATTGGAGATACATTTTATTACATGGTGAATGAGCTTTGGCGAATCACCAGGTCACTTAGAAGCCACATAAATAGCAGCATGTGGCTTTATTTAGCATCTGAAGTGCTCCACAATCCTTCTATCTATCCTAATGCAGGAGAAGACAGTGCACGGCAGGTAAGAGAGGTAGAAGACAGGAGGGGGCATGGCCAAAATCCTCCCCCTCACAAAATAGGAAAAGCAGGCTGCTGTGCTGGCAAGGAAGGACAGTAACTGTGAGCATCTCCCTCAAGTATCCAGTGCGGAATGTAATATATAATCTCTGATATCAGAACCTGGGGGTAACACTGTGTGCAGTGTGGGAGCCAGCCTAGGCTGTCACTCATTCTCTATTCTCTCCATTCCAGGTGTCAGTAGGAAGAGGGGGAGGCAGCTCCCCTGCAGAAATCAGCCCCAGCCCATGTGAGACCTTGGACGAGGATGAGGCCGACTTCACACTTGTACAGACATCACAGTGTTCACCTGCACCCTCTGCCAGCCCAGAGACCCACACCTCGGTGGGTGATATGTCTAGGTTCGGCTCAGGCTCACAGTCTGCTGGTCACCACATAGACACGTGTCCACCGCAGACAGAGGCAGTGAGACTCAAAGTGTCGGGCACTCGCATGACTGCTGGAGAAGGGGCAGAGTCAGGTGATGAGCCTCTGGAAGGGAGCGTGGAGACGATGCTGGAGTGTCAAAGAGGCACAGGGGAACACCAGGCAGAGGTGTCAGAGCCCCTTAACATAGGCACGTGAGGGGGAGGAGTGCACCCGTGTGCTCTCTAATGTCATGGCTCTGGCACAAACATCTCCATGGGGAGGACGATGGATGCCATGGAGACCCTGGTCCAACAGAACAGAGTTTCTGCTGGATCTGTACTGAGACCTGAACTTCAGCGCAGTAGCCATGGGTGAGCAATCCCAGTGGCTAGACAAGAGAGGGAGAGGGCATCTAGACCTCCCTCCAGGTGCCCCTCTCCACAAGGAATTAGGGAGGAAACCTTGGGCACCCAAAGGGGGGAAGTGGTCGCTCCTGGGGCTTCCACTCAGGATCTTCCAAGGTGTCCGTGCATTCCGAGCTCCCTCCTCCTGTGACCCCATCAGCTCCAGCCTCTGAGAGCTGCCTTCGAGTAGGAGACGTAAACACAGCAGAATTCCTACTGGATGCTCACTTCAATCCTATCAATGAGAGGCTAATCGGGTTCCTGGCAGTCCTCGGTGGGAATTATCCTGCCATGGTGGTTGGGATTGCAAGTTCTGTCATTCAGGAACCAGATTTTTTCTATCCCCTTTGTAAACTCAGAGCCTGGCTCTGGTGGTAGAGATTCAGCTTCCCATGTTAGTAACCTTGAATTTCAACCCTATGGAAAAGCTCGTGGGGAGGTACAGAAGCAATTTTTAGAAAAGGTTACTCGAGCGTTGGCCATTATGGAATACAAACAGGGTTTCGCCCCCACAACCCAAAGATGTGCAGGGTAGGTGGATTGGCCAAGCTAAATTGCCCCTTAATTGGAAAAAATGAATTGGATACTCTAAATTTATTAAAAAAAAAAAAAAAAAATGGAATACAAACAGGAGGCCATCACACTTGGTGGGCGGGGTTCTCTGGTCTGCCCGCTGCCTTTTCCTGCACGGCGCCCCCTCGCGGTCAGCGGGACCGTCCGTTCCGACAGCCGGCCAATGGGATTTCCCGTTGTGACCACGCCACACCGTCGGGAGACCCAAGGATACCGATGATGGAGAATTCTGCCTCATATGTGTAGACTTTGATCAGACCTTTATCCGAAATCGAAAAGCTCCGAAATCCGCACTTTTTCTCGAGTGCCGACATGACATCCCGAGCGGGAAATCCCACAAGCCTCTGGGAAGATTCCCGGGCGATGCGCTGCAGACAGTCACAAGCCCGAGGCCGGACAGTTTTTGCGCCAAAACCTGATCAGAACCAGGCATTATGTGCATTAAATTATATTACTCACTGTGATCATCGCGTTGAAAATGCTTTTTGGTAAGTGCAAAACATATTTCGACCCTTCAAACATTATATTCCGAAATCTGAAAAATTTCAAAATCCAATACACTCGGCCCCAAGCATTTTGATATCAGGGATGTTCAAACTGTCCTCTGTTCAGTTCTGGGTAGCAAACTGCACCACAAGAAAGATATTTCAGCCTTGAAGGTGGTGCAGTGCAGATACACTAGAATGATACTGAGGCTTCGAGGGTTAAACTGTGAGGACATTTTGCATAAAGCTGGCTTGGGTTCTCCTGAGGCTAGGTGATTAAGGTGTTTGACACGACACAAATAGATCAAGAGAACTTGCTTCCTCTGGGGATTCGAGAACAAAGGAGATAATGGGCGGTATTCTCGGACCTCCCACCGGGTCGGAGAATCGCCGGGGGCCGGCGTCAATCCCGCCCACCCGCCGTGTCCCGAATTCATGGCACCAGAGATTTGGCGGGGGTGGGAATCGCTCCGCGCGGGTCGGCGTGCCCCCCCCCCCCGGCGATTCTCCGACCCGCGATGGGCCGAACTCCCCCCGCTGTCATGCTTCTCCCGCCGGCATTGATCAAACCACCTACCTTGCCAGCGGGAGCAGGCGGGAGCAGGCGGTGCGGGCGGGCTCCGGGGTCCTGGGGAGGGCGCGGGGTGATCTGGCCCCGGGGTGTGCCCGCACGGTGGCCTGGCCTGTGATCGGGGCCCACCGATCGGCGAGTGGGCCTGTGCCGTGGGGGCACTCTTTTCCTTCCGCCTTCGCCGTGGTCTTCACCATGGCGGAGCTGGAAGTGACCTCCTCCCCTGCGCATGCGCGGGGATGACGTCGGGGATGGAGTTTGCACATTCTCCTCATGTCTGTGTGGGTCTCAACCCCACAACCCAAAGATCTGCAGGGTAGGTGGATTGGCCACACTAACATGCCCCTTAATTGGAAAAAAGAATTGGGTACTCTTAAAAAAAATTAATTTTGCAAAATGGTTTCAGCTGGTCTTTGGCTGCAACAGAAATATTTCTGAGATTGATCACATTAGACTGACCGCTTTATTTACTTAAAAGAAGTTGGTACTGAAAAATCCGTCAATAAAATATACATCTCTGGAAATTTCTCTGAAAAGTAATGGGGCAGCCCAGATGGTTCAGAGAATCCCCAGGGGGTGGCGTGAATCCCGCCCCGCCGCTCGGACGCCGGCTGCCGAATTATCCCGCGCCGGTTTTTGGGCGGGGGCTGGGTTCACGCCGCGCCGGTCAGGGGCCGTTGGCAGCGGCCCCCCCCGGCAATTCTCCTGGCCCCGATGGGCCGAGCGGATGCCCGTTTTCGGCCAGTCCCACTGGCGTGAAATGGACATGGTCCATCACGGCGGGACCTGGCTTGGAGGCCGGCTAGGTGAGAATTCGGGATGGCGCGGGGCGATCCGGCCCTGGGAGGGAGGGGGCCCTCACGGTGCCCTGGGCTGCGATCGGGGCCCACTGATCTGCGGGTGGGCCTGTGCCG
Organism: Scyliorhinus canicula; assembly: GCF_902713615.1. NCBI lineage: Eukaryota > Metazoa > Chordata > Chondrichthyes > Carcharhiniformes > Scyliorhinidae > Scyliorhinus > Scyliorhinus canicula. The sequence goes on from NC_052155.1 coordinate 177,209,924, forward strand.
TGGGGGCACTCTTTCCCTCCGCGCCAGCCTCTGTAGGGCTCCACCATGGCTGGCGCGGAGAAGAACCCCCCTGTACATGCGCAGGAAACACGCCGGCGGTTCTGCGCATGTGCCAACCGCTCCGGCGCTGCCTCGCCCCGGAAGTGCGGAGGATTCCGCAACTTCCAGGTGGCCCGACTCCGGAGTGGTTCGCGCCGCTCTTGGCGCTGCGTCGGGCCATCCGGCCAGTTGCGGGAGAATCCCGCTCATGTGCTTTCATTAAGTACAGTCCCTGAGTATATATTAACATTTCAGAATGCAGGTTGCACTACCAGTTGTGTGGGGCCTGAGGTTTTTGTGAAAGTTGATCTAAGTTATAATAGCAGCTGAAAGATTTGTTGAAAACATACAAGTCCTGACTCAGGAGGTCAAAGAGCAAACCAGAGGTAAGCATAGTTTAGATTTAGTGTTTCGAACCGAGCCAGACCTCGGGCCTCCATGCGGGAGAAAACCTGGGCGATAGAGACCAAAGTATTCGTTTCAATTTTACAATTTTGCCGCACCAATCGAGCTTTCATTATCGACGGCCAAAGTGACTGAAATAGCTGAAGACTCGGGACAGGCCCATTGGTTAATCTTACAGGTTTAGCATGAATAGAATATAAATTAGAAGTTGTGAAGAGTCAAATATAACATCTGAAAGACTGTTATGTGTGCAAAATCAAAAAAAGGAGTGCGATAATATTCAAAGACAAATAAGATGAATATCAAACTATTTCTACAAATTGAAGTCACATTATGCCCAACATAACTAAGAGAGATGCAAGAATAGCCAAAGGAAACGAAAAACTGCTGAAATGCGGATGGGTGGCACTGTGGCACAGTGGTTGACACAGCTGCTTCACAGCGCCAGGGGCCCGGGTTCAATTCCAGCCTTGGGTGACTGCCTGTGTGGAGTTTGCACTTTCTCCCTGTGGATTTCATCCGGGTGCCCCGGTTTCCTCCCACAGTCCAAAGAAGTATGGGTTAGGTGGATTGGCCGCGCTAAATTATCCCTTGATGTGCAGGTTAGGTGGGGTTAAGGTGTTACGGGGATTGGGCTGGGGAGTGGGCCGAGGTTGGGTGTTCTATCAGACGGTAGGTACAGACTCGATGGGCCAAATGGCATCTTTCTGCACTATAAAAGGTGGGTGGGGAGTTGGCAGCTTCAGTCATCCTAATTTTCCACATGTGTAACTACTGCTGGTAGAGCTGTTTCCACCGAGTGGGATTCAGTTTAGCAACAGACAAGGAAAATGAGAGCCATAAAGCAGATGTTCCTTTTCGTGAACCTATTAGCCATTGCAGCAAACTTGAACACTTCCGTAAAGTGCAGCATTCAGCCTAAAATGCCAGGAGATTTTCTGTTTTCTTGTGACCCACCCCCCCACCCCGCCGTCCAGTAATATTCGGTTTCAGTAAAACTCTTGGAGTATCACTGCAAAGTGAAGTTAATAAACAAATGAACCTTGCGAAAACTTGCCTCTTCACAAGCCTCACCTGAAGGACAGTGCACAGAGGTTGGGCTGGTGGAACGTGCGGAGGAGTCTGTAATGCACCCAGAAGGAGGGAAGTGTATCTGTCAGAAGAACAGCCAAAATGAGCAAGCCGTGGGATGTGCGTTGTAACCAAGGAGACTGCGCTAATTAGTATTACATTTAATCATCTTTGTAAGTAATTACTTTTAACCCAGACATTTGAAAATTAAGCAGATGAAACTCTCACTGGGAAAGAGATGCTGGAATCTGTAAGACGACCGTTCTTTTGTGATATTTAACGGTCTGATCTATTTAGTTGGGTGAGATTGTAGGTTTTATGAGGAATTCCTCCAAACTACAACTCTATTTTATACCTCACTGGGAAAGCCTTCAAGTGCACGTGGGTTAAACAGTAGATAGCAGCAAACTATTATGCGTACTCATCATGTATGTCCTCGTTATATTACTTCTGAATCTCTTGTGAAATTTACAATAATTCAGTTGATGCACCATTGTATAAGGACTAACATTTTCCACCTCATGTTGCAAGTTTCAGGAGTACCTTGGTTACAGCATTGTCGATCACGTTCGTAAACAAATAGAAGCACTCTTGTCTATAGAGACCACTCCCAACTGTTTAATTATATGACATATAATCAGAGAAAATGGGTCCTTCTTTTCGGATCTGAATTGGCCATTGTGTGTTTCACATCTGGGGCGTGATTTTCCCACCCCGTTGCGCCCAGCGCCAATCGGTTGTATAGCGGAAGAATCCAAAATCAAGATTTGCGCCGGGCGCAAACTATTTTGCCATTCACCCCGACTCCTCCCGATGGCGAGATCCAGATCTCGCCCAAATATGGCAAGAAGTTCATTAAGAGTCATTTGCATTCACTTCAATCTCATTAGCGAGATTGAAGTCGCACGCAGTGGCCTCCTGGGAGTCACCCGCCTTCCCAGGGAGATGCCATGTGGGTGCCATTCAATACACGTGTACAAAAATGGGAATCCTACACAATGGCTACCAAGGGGATGTGAGGAGGTGAGTCGCCCTTTCCATTTACCATCAAACAGCTCAAGCACACCAGAGCTGCTGCCCTAGTTCTCGGAGGGACGGGGGAGGGTCTTTCAGTGGGATTGGGGTTGTTCTGGGACTGGGACGTTCCAGGTCGGGGGTTGCCCCTGTGTCAGGGTTGAGGGGAGGGGCTCTGTGTGTGTGGGGCCTTCAGACCATCTTTAAAATATTGTGTTGACTCGTGACAGGAACAACCAGAGTTGCAGCTTGTGTGTCCTACCAAACTCTCCCAGGACAGAGCCCTGCTGCATGAGAGTTAATTCACCCCCTTTAACTGTGAGCAGCCTCCAGCTTCACAGCTTAAGGCTATTTCAAAGGAGGGATTAGCCTTGTTAGTTGTGATAGCATTTCACCCTCCTGAACTCTCAAGTGTCTCCTCGAAGCAACAGGTGCCCTGTCTGAGAGGATGATTAGCGAACTGAATGTGCTGCACCATTTGATGATTGAACAGCTTGCCTGTACTCTCGGAGTGTCAGCACCAGAGAGGCACTTGTCAACAATTAAACACTAAAGAGCAGAACTTCACCATTGACGACCCTCTCGCGGTCAAAGAGTAAGAATCTGGATGAGCGCAGGATAGCTGAGTGTGACCTTCCTAATGTAGCTGGCAGAGGTCTGGGTTTAGGGGTTCCTCATCTGGCTAGAAGGGAGTGTGCAGAGTGAGATTTGCCAGCACAACCGGCTGGCTGGATGTCACTCTGAGAGGAGTCAGGACAGTCATGGGAAGGGTGGGGGAGGTTTGGGGATTCGAGGGTCCCGGGATGGAAGACCTAACTGATTGTTAGTCTCTCTCCTTCTCCAATTACTTCCATTGGGGGCCATTGATGGCATGCATGTCAGCCTGTGAGCATGGGCCTTATATTAACAGGAAGGGGTACCACTCCCTGAATGTCAAGGCCGTGTGCGAGCAGTGCCTCAGGATCATGCATGTTTGCACTTGCCATCCTGGGAGTGTGCATGACAGCTACATCCTGGGGCAATCGGAGATCCCCGGTATCTTCGAGGACCACCACAGGATGGCAGGTTGGCTCATGGGGGGCAAGGGATACCCGTTGAGGTCATGGCTGATAACGCCAGTGCTGAGGCCTAAGCCCAAGGCAGAGACCCAATACAATGAGGCCCACATTGGCACCCGTGCTGCCATTGAGCGGTGCATCGGACTGCCCAAGATGCAGTTCCACTGCCTGGTCCGCTCTGGTGGTGCTCTACAGTACACCCCCCCCCCCCCCAGAGGGCCTCCCGCTTTGGGATGGTCTGCTGTGCCCTCCACAATCTGGCACAGAAGCGGGATGACATGCTAGAGGAGGAGGCTGAGCAAGAGGAGGGCTATGCGGCCTGGGATGAGGAGATGGAGGAGGAGGCGTACCAGAAGGTGCTGGAGGATGGGGGACAGGTGGCGGTGCGTGAATGACATTCCAGGAGGCCCTCATCACCTTGAGATTCTCATGAGACAAGGATGTGTCCGTCAGCTCAACACCACTCCCCCCCCCCACCCCTCCACCCGATCACATCACACCACCACCTCCCCGACCACCCTGTTTCCACAGCTCCCCCACTCCAAGAGTCTGTGTGACATCACACCAGGGTGCTGGGCCTATGTCAGCTCTGTCAGCAGGTCAATATACAAGGCAGGAGAGATGATCACTCACTCTGAGGAAAGCTCTGGTGCTCCTCAGGATCTCACAAAGTCTGCCTCCTGTCTTTCTGCTGACAACGTGCTCGGACCCATCCTAGCATCAGTGTCTGCATCAAGGCTTTTGATCTTGGACCACTGTGCTGAGGGGGGATGGGGGAGAGGGATCAGGGGGTGGGGAAGTGGGCAGGCTCGCTGTGAAGATTAACATGGCAGAGGCTTCACATGTTTCAGATGTGAGATATTTGATTGTGAACAATTAAATGTGACAGATTTCCATTCCACCAAGCTACGGATAGTGACCTCACCAATGCCCGCTTAGTGATCCTCACTCTTCTTGATCCTCCGCGGTTTGGTGCTCTGTCTGTGTCTCTCTCCAGAATGCACATCAGAAGCGGAGGGAGCCTGCTGCCTTCTTCACCCTGTGGCATTGATGCTCTTGATGGTCACCCTCTGGGGGCCTGGAGCCGGAGTACCCCGGCTGACTTACCAGTGTCACAGGTGGTGCCATGTCACCCTGCCCTTGAGATGTGTTGGTATCAGGAGGGAGGGTGTGGTGGTGGTGGTGGGGGGGGGGGGGGGGGGGGTCGGAAGAACTGGAGACCACCTTCAACTCCTTGGTGGAAGGCTGCTCGATGGGTTCCAGCGCTTCATCCTCCCTGTCGGTGCCCATAGGGCCCTGGGTTGGCGGGGCAGTTGGAGTGAGCTCCAGAAGCCTTCGGGTGCAAGAGATGGTGCTGGAAATGCGTGACACCGAGGCCTGGAAAACCTGGAGTGGTTCTCGCCACTCCGGTATGCCGGGACCCCCCCGCCTCACTGGGTAGGGGAGAATCCCGGCCGTGGTCAGTGGAAGGGAAGGATACTTTTGTGGGACATCAACAACTCACTTGAGATAGGTGTTCCCTGTGAAGGGACAGTGGATCCTCACCTCGCTGTCGGTGACTGCTCTCTCCTCGGGCAATCTCCAGTGCCTGTTCCTCATAGGAGATGCGGACTCGGATCTCTGGCTTTCAGCACAAGGAGCAGGGCCTATTTAAATTTGCATCCCAGTGGCATCACTGGGTCATGCCGGTCTTGTTAATTATGGGCCATTCCCACAATTTTAATCGTGGGCCACCAGAACCCCAAATAAGTTTAATTTTTTTAGTAGATTTTAAAGGACTCCCTGTGGGGCCCAGAGTAAGATGAATGCTTCTCTTGATCCCACAAGGAAATATTAGGTCTCCCACAAAGATGAAGAACCTACATTTACAATGGGCTTTTAATTTCTCAAGATGCCCTTGTGCTTCGCAACTGAAGTATTGTGAAATTCTTTGTAATGTGAGCGAACATGGCAGACAACTTACACCAACAGCAATGAGATAAAAGGCCATTTATCTGCTTTGGTGATATTGGTTCAGGGTACATTTTGAGCAGGAGAATGCACACTAACACAGGATGCAGCAGGCAACAAAGCACTTGATTATGGGGTTAAAGCAGGTAAATACAGACTAAAAGTGATTGTCCTTTTAAGGGCAACACAGCAGAGTAAGGGTCCCCTGATTTGGGGGACCAATTGGGAGTCAAAGTGGGTGATCATCTCAAGGGGTAGAGTCCGCTCCTAGGCAGGAGACATACAAGGGACTAGGTGCAGCCATGTTGCTGCTGTTCTGCTCTACAGTTCTACTTATCAGTAAATACTTTTGTGTTTCTAATGAAGTCTGCCAAAGTAATCATTACATCTCCCGCCGAGGATAAAATTAACATGACACTTTGGCCCGACACCTGTTTTAATCAAAGTCTTGAAAAAAATAGTACTCACTTGAATTCCTCTCTTTGGATGAATAGACACCTTTGCTATATTGCCAGGTGCTTAGGGATGGACACAGAAGAAACCTGAATTGGCCGGCAGAAAATGACAAGAGAAAATAGCCCGGCGAAGCAAGAGCAGCGGCGTTACGTTTTATTTAAGAACGAATTTAAGTTTTTTAAAAAAGTTTCTGCAAAGATTTTTTTAAAAGATAAGAGAACATAGAAAGCAGTGCTTTAATTAAAGACAAACTACCCCGAGTGAACTGCAGCGAGGACAGTCAAGAGGCAGAAACTGACAAACTCCCGATCGGACCATGAACTTTAAGCAGAGAAGTTCTGAAGTTTTAAAAAGAAGACAAGTTAACCACTTTAAAAAACAACAAGCCCATCGGATCACGGGTGGGATTCTCCGACCCACCGGGGGGGCGGCGTGAATCCCGCCCTGCCACTCCGACACCGGCTGCCAAATTCTCCGGCGCCGGTTTTTTTGGTGGGGCGGGGATCACGTCGTGCCGGTCGCTGGCTGTTGGCAGTGGCCTCCCCCCCCCCCGGTGATTCTCCGGGCCCTGATGGGCCGAGCGGCCATCCATTTTCGGCCGATCCCGCCAGCGTGCAATACACAAGGTCCATACCGGCGGGACCCGGATCTGAGGGCAGCCTGCGGAGTCCTCAGGGGGGTATCAGGCTCCCTGGTTGTCTGGTCCACAATCGGGGCCCACCGATCTGCGGGCGGGCCTGTGCCGTGGGGGCACTCTTTCCCTCCGCGCCGGCCTCCGTAAAGCTCCGCCATGGCCGGCGGGGAGATGAAACCCCCTGCGCATGTGCAGGGATCACGCAAGCGGTTCTGATGCACCAGAACACGCTGGTGCTCCCGCGCATGTGCCAATTTACGCCGGATGGCGGAGGCCCTTCGGCGCTGGTTGGCGCGGTGCCGACCACTCCAGCGCCGGCCTAGCCCCCGGAAGTGCGGAGATTCTGCAACTTCCAGGCAGCCTGACGCCGGAGCGGTTCACGCCACTCTTTGGCGCCGGTACGGCCCGCCCGCTGGTTGGGGGAGAGTCCCGGCCCTTGAGTATGAGTGAAATCGACAAAGAACCAACACATAAAAAGAAGAAAACAACTCCAGAAATCACTGAAATCACCTTTTCTTAGAAAAAGAATTTCTAAAAGTTAAAAATAAAGCAACCAGGTTTGTGCCAAAACTTCAAAAGCACGGGAAAAATACAGAGAAAGCCAGGAGCTGCTGACAACTCCGTGGAAAGAATGACAGTCTTAATGCGGCAATGCTTTTAAAGTATTCATGCACTTAAATCAGCAACCACAAGGAGGATCAAACAGCTATGGACAGGAAAATTGGAGAAGACCCCAGATGGAGGGCAACTTTCAAAAAAGGTCCATTAGCAACAAAACCCTCAAAGAAGAGGCAATGGAAGACTTCAGAGGAGGCAATGAAAACTTCAAGGAAGAGGCAATGTAAACCTCAGAATAGGCAATGAAGACCTCAAAGAGCACAATGAAAGGCTCCACAAGGAGGACAATGAGAGAATTGCAGAATGGAAATGGGTCAACATTTCATCAGAGACAGACCTGACCAACAATGAAGCCGAAAGGGTTTGTCTGAAGTTAAGACAAGTGGAAATGGCCGCGCATGCGCATGGCGACACCCTGCAACGGTCGGGCCGTTCAACATGGCCCGGCCATGCATGGTCCCGACCTGCCAGATAGTGCCCCCCTGGACACCACCTCGCTACCTCCGGGCCACCGCTCACCAGCACCCCCAGCCCTCGCTTAAGCCCCCCCCAGCCAGCAGCACAGCTCCCCCCCCCAGACTGTGGCGACGCTGGACACAATCCGCAGCCACCACGCCAGGTTCACGAAAACTGAGAGCGCACATGTCCCGCGCCGTCGGGAACTCGGTCCATCGGGGGCGGAGCTTGGGGGGAGGGCCTTCAGTTAACACCCTGAGGCTGTCCCAACGGTGTGCGGCGTACTCCTCGATGATGCCGTTTTGGAAGGGGCGGAGCATCCGAAAACAGGCGCCGTGCTCCATTAGGTCGTAATCAGCGATTCTCCACCTGATCGACGATTATGATATCGGCATCGGGCAATGGAGAATCCCGCCTATGGTCTGCAAATGTGAGAATTGCGCCCCCAGTGTCCAGTGAATCCATGTTCCCAGAACATTAACCTAGGTTTATAGATTACTCGTCCAGTGACATTACTATGCCAACGCCTCCCCTCGCTAGATCGTAGATTGTCTAAATAAAGATTATGGTTTGCCTAAAGAAAGCCTTGATAAAGCCATAGGTAGCCTGCAAAGGTGCAATAGTATATCTGAAAGGAAGTGTTTGATTTAATCCAAACTGTTTTGCGATAAATGCAAAGCAGATGTTGCTGAAGATCAGATGTTAAATGGAAAATGGACAAATAATTCTTTGTTGTGTACACCCCGTAAAACATTATTGGCTCCACAGAAGTATGGATTGCTAGTGCAAGATATTGTTCAATTGCCAAGACCAATGTTTTTATTCTATCAAGAAGAGTTGAGCCAAATTCAGATGTGACCTCGAAATAAATCTGTGCAACAACTGAACACTTTATATTTGAATGAAAAATATACTTATTTTGTGACCATGGGCAAAGTAAGGCTCCTGAACTTCTGAACTGTCGTTATTCAACTTGACAGCTCCAATCCATGCATCAGTGTAATTATCTTCTACTTTGTAGAATTTTGTAATGCGTTTGTATAAAATTAATGAGAATGTTAGATATCTGCTGTGCACAGTTCATGTTCGACGTCTGTCGAGGGAATATTTTTAATGGCAGCAGGGAAAGAATTATCTTCATGGGATAGAGGCTCCACAGTCACAGGATAAAAATAATCCTCACATTAGTAAGTCGTATTCTCTGGTTATGTTCCTGTTGCTAGTTATATATTTATGTTTATTTTGCTGCTCAAGTCCAAGTCTTGCCCCAGAGACTTGAACGCAAGAATCAAAGGCCGATGATCCAGGGCAGCGCTGAAGGAGTGCTGCACAGCCAGAGGTGCCACCTTCTGTATGGAATGTTAAACCGAGGCCCTGGCAGATCTCTTGAAAGAACATAAATCCTTGAGCTATGTTCCTGACCTCTCCCTCCCAAAAATAAGAAACACAGACCCAGGTGTGAATGGGTACAACCGTCCTCCATCTTAAAGTTTTCCCTCAGCCCTGACGATCAGCAACACGACTGTGGCATTTAAATGATTTGGTGACAACTTGTGGGCCAAGGAGACATGCATTTTTCTTTACTGACTGCGCCAGCCGTGGACCGCAAGAGGAGTGGACATATTTGTTCAAGGAAAACAGTTTTTACTTCCAACTCAGTCCTTGCGTTCACTTTAGAAATCATTTCTAGAATTCCGCCTTGTCTGAATCTAGTGAATTTGTTATTGTGAGGAAAATTTCTTGCTATGACTTTTGGAACGATTGTTCTGTTTTTACCATTAACACAAACGTTTCTTCCTTCCCTCAGGGAGAAAGTGGTAACCCAGGTTTGCCAGGGAGAGATGGACACCATGGACCACAGGTAGGACTATTGCATATCTAGTCACAGCCTCCGAATCCCTCATTTTGCTTTTTTTTTTGTTCCCCCCTTCCCTCGCTCCTCAGCTCTCCTTGCATCCAATGGTCACCTCAGTAAAATTGTCTCTTTCTGTCACCAACTCTCCTGTAAGTTGCCGAAGTGGCCACACTTCTTATCTGAGCCTCGGTGTAAAGAGCCATTGGCCAATTTGATTTAGAGAGGGTTGGGGAAGCAAATCGACACCAGGTTTAGTCAGGTATTTGATGCGACCATCAATTCACACGAGCCGATTAGTAGAAGTGAACAGTGGTTTTAATAAGCTAGACCTGTGCCTACCTGCGACTGCTCTGTACTGAGTGCCGCCTAAAGGCTGAAGGTTTATATGCCACCCCCGAGGGGACAGAGCCACAGGCGGAGCCCACAAGGTCATCAACATAATACAATACAATACAGTGGTGAATTGCAGTAGCAATACGTTCACCACATTCACCCCCTGTTAAAAAATTGAAGTCCATTGGGGGTGATGTGGGCTCACATATTGAGTCTGTCCAGAGCCTTAGTCATTCCCTGTGATCGTCTCAGCCCCGGCTTCGCTGCGGGCACGGGTGTTGGACTCGTCACTGCGGGCACGGGTGTTGGACTCATTGACTCCGGAAGCGTGTTGTCTGGAGCTTCATCACGGTGTGCCGGCGATGGGGGAAGGGTGGGTGTAGGCCGTGTAGGGGCGGGGGCGGTGTTCAGGATCCACAGGGGCGCAGCTGGTAGCCCGCTGTGAAGGATTCAGTCGGTGGTGATAGGCGGTGTGGGGGGGGGGGGGGGGGGGGGGGGCGTTGGTGATGGTCTCCCTCGGGGAACCGGCGGGTGCCAGATCGCGGAGGGAGACTGTATCCTGTCGTCCGTTGCGGTGCGCCACGTAGGCATACTGAGGGTTGGCATGCAGGAGCTGGACCCTCTCGACCAGGGAGTCGGACTTGTGGCTCCTCACGTGCTTCTGGAGAAGGACAGGCCCCGGTGTTGTCAGCCAGGGCAGAAGCGAGACCCCGGAGATGGACTTCCTGGGGAAGACAAATAGACGGTCGTGAGGGGTCTCATTCGTGGCTGTGCAGAGGAGCGACCGAATGGTGGAGCGAGTCGGGGAGGACCGCATGCCAGCGGGAAACTGGGAGACTTCTAGACTGTAGGGCCAGGAGGACGGTCTTCCATACTATCGCGATCTCCCTCTCCACCTGTCCGTTTCCCCGTGGGTTGCAGCTGGTAGTCCTGCTCGAGGCAACGCCCTTACCGAGCAGCAACTGATGCAGCTCATCGCTCATAAGCGAGGAGCCCGGTCACTGTGGACGTAAGTGGGGAAACCAAACAGGGTAAAGATGCTGTGCAGGGCCTTAATGACAGTGGCCGCGGTCATGTCGGGACATTGGACGGCAAAGAGGAAATGGGAGTAATCGTCAATGACGTTGAGAAAGTACACGTTACTGTCAATGGAGGGGAGGGGCACTTTGAAATCGACGCTGAGGCGCTCAAAGGAGCGCGAGGCCTTCACCAGGGGCGCCTTGTCTGGCTGATAGAAGTGCGGCTTGCACTCGCGCAGACTTGGCAGTCCCTGGTCATGGCCCTGACCTCCTCGGTGGAGTAGGGCAGGTTGCGAGCCTTGATGAAGTGGAGAAGCCGGGTGACCCCCGGGTGACAGAGGTTATTGTGGATGGCCCGAAGTCGGTCATCTTGTGCGCTGGCGCATGTGCCGCGGGACAGGGCATCTGAGGGCTCATTCAGCTTCCCAGGATGATACACAATATCGTAATTATAGACCCTCAAGATCTTATCATTCTAGATCTTGCCCCGCTGTGTGTTGTTGAACATAAAGGCTACTGACCGTTGGTGAACCTCCTACCAGCCAGGTAGTGCCTCCAATGCCGCACAGCTTCCACAATGGCTTGAGCTTCCTTTTCGACAGAGGAGTGTCGAATCTCAGAGGCGTTGCGGGTACGGGGAAAAAAGGCCATGGGTCTGTCTGCCTGGTTAAGGGTAGCAGCCAGGGCGACATCTAACGTGTCGCTGTCCACCTGGAAGGGTGTGGACTCATCCACCGTGTGCATCGCGGCTTTGGCAATATCTGCCTTGATGCAGCTGAAGGCCTGGCGGGCCTCAGTCATCGGGGAAAGATAGCGGCCTTGATAAGTGGGCGGGCTTTGTCCGCATAGTTGGGGACCCACTGAGCATAATGTGAAAAGAACACGAGGCATCTTTTCAGGGCAGTGGGGAAGGGGGAGTTGCAAGAGGGGGCGCATGCATTCGGGGTCGGGCACTAGGACTCCGTTTTCCATGACATAGCCGAGGATGGTTAGTCAGGTTGTGCGGAAAACGCATTTCTCCTTGTTGTAGGTGAGATTGAGGGCTTGGGCGGTTTGGAGGAACTTCTGAAGGTTGGCGTCATGTTCCTGCTGATCATGGCCGCAGATGGTGACGTTATCCAAGTACAGGAACGTGGCCCGCAACCCGTACTGGTCAACCATTCGGCCCATCATTCTTTGGAAGACCGAGACCCCATTGGTGACGCCGAAGGGGACCCTGAGGAAGTGGAAGAGGCAGCCGTCTGCCTCAAAGGCAGTGCAGTGGTGGTCTTCCGGGCGGATCAGAAGCTGGTGGTATGCGGATTTCAGATCTACCGTGGAGAAAACCCGGTAGTGTACAATCTGATTAACCATGTCCGCTATAGGGCAGCACGGTGGCCTAGTGGTTAGCACAACCGCCTCACGGCGCTGAGGTCCCAGGTTCGATCCCGGCTCTGGGTCACTGTCCGTGTGGAGTTTGCACATTCTCCCCGTGTCTGCGTGGGTTTCGCCCCTACAACCCAAAAATGTGCAGAGTAGGTGGATTGGCCACGCTAAATTGCCCCTTAATTGGAAAAAATAATTGGGTAATCTAAATTTATAAAAAAAAAAAAAAAAAAACCATGTCCGCTATGCGGGGAAGGGGCTACGCACCGAGTTGCGTGTATTGATTTATGGTCTGGCTGTAATCTACAACCATCCGGTTCTTTTCTCCGGTCCTGACGACCACCACTTGGGTTCTTCAGGGGCTATTACTGGCCTCGATGATCCCCTCCCTCAAGAGCCGTTGGACCTCCGACTTTATAAAAGTCCTGTACTGCCTGCTCCTGGTGGCGACGGGTTTACAGTCGGAGGTGAGGGTCGCGAAGTGCGGGGGAGGGGCGACCATAAGGGCCATGAGGCTGCATCCGGTGAGAGGGAGTAGGGGTTTGCTGAACTTCAGGGTCAGGCTTCTGAGGTTGCACTGGAAATCCAGCCCTAACAAGAGAGGAGCGCAGAGATGGGGGAAGGACATAGAGTTTAATATTGGCATACTCAGCGCCCTGCATCGCGAGGTTCACGACACAGTACCCCCGGATCTGCACTGAATGTGATCCGGCAGCAAGGAAGATTGTTTGGGACACGGGGGAAATCTGGAGGGAACAGCGCCTTACCGTGTCCGGATGGATGAAGTTCTCCGTGCTCCCGGAGTCAAACAGACAGGGCGTTTCATGCCCATTGACCCGGATGGTCATCATGGAGTCTTTGAGGTGCTTGGACCGTGACTGGTCGAGAATGACAGCGCCGAGCTGCGGCGTAGTCGGTGGTAGCAGGGTGGTCCCAAGATGGCGGCCCCCGTCGGTCGCACGTGTCGGGCGGAGTGAAAGATGGCAGCCCTCACGGATAGCACGAGGTGGATGACGCGTCAGAAGGGGGCGGTACCAGCAGGCACGCAGCCACGCTGCGGGGTCTGCAGGCCTGTGAGTCGGGCCTGCGATTTTGGAACTTCGGGTCGGGCCAAGCAGGCTTTGGCAAAACGTCCTTTCTTGCTGCAGTCGCTGCAGGTCGCGTTCCGAGCTGGTCAACGCTGCCTGGGGTGCTGGTTCTGACCGCAGAAATAGCAAGACGGCCCCCCGGGATTGGGCGGGCAGCCGCGCGGCACAGGCCTGGGACACCCTCGGGTCGGGTGATGGCAGCGCCTCCGCCGCCCACGAGGAAATCGCGTGGTCGGAGGGGAAAGCATTTAGGCTCTGGAAGGCTACCTCTAACGAGGAGGATAGTTTTACCGTCTCTTCTAGGTCGAGGGCGTCCTTTTCGATCAGGCGCTGTCTGACATAGCTGGACCAGACTCCAGCCACACAGGTGGCCCAGATGGCGAGTTCCATGTGCTGCGAGGCCATGACATCCTTGTAGTTACAGTTACCAGCGCGTTCCCTCAGGTCGCATAGATATTCCTCCAGCGATTCCCCAGGGTGTTGACAACGTGTGGTGAGGAGATGCCGTGCGAACACTTCGTTCACCGGCCTCGCGTAATGTCTTTTCAGGATCGCGATCGCGTCTGCGTACGTGGTCGCGTCCTCGATTAGTACAGAGATTCTGTGGCTCACCTGGGCGTAGAGGAGACTCAGCCTGTGTGCCTCGGTGACGGCGGGCGAGAAGGAGGCGGCGAGGTAGGCCTCAAAGCAGCGGAGCCAATGTGAGAAGATTCCTTTGGCTTCAGCTGCCTGTGAGTCGAGTTGCAGTCGATCAGGTTTGAGGGCGGCTTCCATTGCGATATCTTAGCTTATTAAATTGATGCGACCATCAAGTCACACGAGACGTGTAGAAGTGAACAGTGGTTTTAATCAGCTAGATCTGTGCCTGCCTGCGACTGCTCTGTACTGAGTGCCGCCTACAGGCTGCAGGTTTATATACCACCCCCGAGGGGGCGGAGCCACAGGCAGAGCCCACAAGGGCATCAACATAATACAATACTATACAGTGGTGAATTGCAGTAGCAATACGTTCACCACATTCAAAGACGTGAATTTTGTTGTTGAGTCAAGTGTCCCAGTGGCGGGTTCAGAAGTACGTGGGATTGGCAACGCGATGGCCAGCGAATTCTTGGGCTAGTTGCCTGGTCAATCGTGCAGCAGGGGGCAAGGAGGAAGTCCAGAATCCTGCCACTACCTCATGGGGCGAAAGGTCCAGGCTCCCTATTTAAAGGGCACCCAGACAGGCATTCATTCCCTGCAATCCAGCAGCTTCAGTCAGGCTGTATGAGGGGGTGCCATGAGACCTCAGCTGGTGCTCGAACCTCATAATCTTTCTCCCCTTGCATATCCTCAACCATTGCTACTATTCACTGTTCTGGAGTGATGTCTCTGAGCAGACAACAAATGGCCCCACATGTTAGCGATGTCTCCCTCCAATGCATCTGGGAAAGGCAGGAGGTCCTGTTTCCGAGTGATGGCAGCTAGAAGCCTTCACGCCTGACCAAAGCGGCCTGGACTTGCCTCCCGTGACCCCGGCCCTGCCTTCCATCGTCATTGAACCTCCCTCCATCACCTTTGATCTGCCCTCCCTGTTACCCTGAGCCCTCAGGACCTCCCTCACCATTGGCCTTTCCCCCATTACCCTGGATCTCCCCACAATCAGGCTTCACCTTCCACCTGCCCTGTGTGGTCCATCTTGCTCCCTATGTTTCCCTGCATTTGTAAGTCCTGCATAGACCATTCCCCCCCTCCGCCCCCCCCCCTCCCCCCTCCCATCGGTCAGCTAAAACCAGCACCCAGTTTCAATGTATCAGTGTCTCCTTTTCCATGGTCCATGCAAAAGTCTCCAAGAAAGAAAAGCAGCTCCAACTCAATCCGAATGAACCAGGAAGATCACCTTTCCTCCTACGCAATTAAGTACGCCCGCCTGTTTCGTTTCCCGCTGCACAAGATTCCGGCCAAACACTCTGCAGCAGGGTGACCAAATAGCAATGAACATTGAAAGATTTGAGTGGTTTGTCTCGAACACAAGCCGATGGTGCCACTGGATTACTGCTGTATCTGACATCAGCTATCTCCCCATAGACCAGCAATAAAATTGGAGCCTTTCTATCCACCTAGTTTGTTACGATACACATTGACACTATAGGAGAACTTTGGTTTTGATTGATAACTTGGCACTGCATTTGGAACCTGCTATTCTTATTCCTGAATAGAGCTTGGTTTAAAGGGTTAGATATAAATCCACTATTTAGATAAAGGGCAGGATTCCACCGTATATGATGACATATATGGTGCCTAGACCACTCTTATTGATTGGATCACATAAAGCAAGGCCTCCCAATGCAATGTGCCCGCTGAAGATCAGTGGCAGTGTGTTACTTTCAATGGGAGAAACTGCACCCACTGTTATCGGTGCCCTGCTGCTTCCCATTATGGGTCTGTGTAGGTGGGCTGGGGTTCAGTAAGGAGAAAGTGTTCCCTACAACCGATAACCACACTGATGCCTGTACATACAGCCTAGACCTGAAGCAAATGGAAGCAGAAAATCATAACTTGCAAAGGAATCATCTGGTGTATTTTCCAATGACAGATTTTACATTTAATTTCCTGTCAAGGAAAAGCAAGCATTTGGATCCTTTCTACTACAGCAAAGGATTTTTTCAAAGGTTTAACATCTGACATATTTGAATAGGAAGCTCAGTGAATTAATGTGAACAAAGATCTCATTTCTACTTAACATTGAAATGACTTTAATAAGATTTATAACTAATAATGAGAACATTAACCTTTGCCCCACATCCTGAAGAGTAACAGCGGGTGCTTTCACACACGCTATTGAAACTGAATGGAGAACTTGGATTCTAGATGATTAATTTTACAAAACTACTAATAATAATAATTGCTTATTGTCACAAGTAGGCTTCAATGAAGTTACTGGGAAAAGCCCCTAGTCACCACATTCCAGCGCCTGTTCGGGGAGGCTGTTACGGGAATTGAACCCGGGCTGCTGGTCTTGTTCTGCATTACAAGCCAGCTGTTTTAGCCCACTGTGCTAAACCAGCCCCATTGCACTCCTGGCAGCGAGTGTTCATCACCTGGATTATCTAATAGAGAATTTAGGTGCAGGGCCCTCACGATCTTCCATTTACAGGGAGAGAGTTGGGGGAACGGACATCTGAATACCTGTTACGTATTTACTCAGGGGCGGAGCTTCCAATACCAGGATTGGGATTTAGTTTGTGATCCGTAGAATTGTCCCTCAAAGGGTTGTGAATCTGGAAGATTCTCTACACCAGAGTGCAGTAGACGCCGGAACACCAAACAAATTTAAGGAGGAGATAGATAGGTTTTTAATTAGTAGCGGGATGAAGGGTTATGGGGAGCGGACAGGAGGTCGGTGATGTGGCCAAAATGAGAATAGCCATGATCGTATTGAATGGCGGAGCAGGTTCGAGGGGTTGAATTGCCTAATCCTGCTCCTAGTTCTTATGTTCCAAATTTATGATTGCAATTGTATTTAAGCACTCTGGTGCTAAGTTTTAAAAATGAAGAAGGAACGTGCATTTTTGTAGCACCTTTCATAACCTCAGAATGTTCCAAATTGCTTTGGAGCCATTAAATTATTTTTGAAGTCTGGTCACTGTTGGAATGGAGGAAAGACGGCTGTCAAATTTGTGCACAGCAAGCTCCCAGAAGCAACGATGAGATAATGACCAGATAGTCTGTTTTTATTGATGTTGATTGAAAGACAAATATTGGCCTGGGCACCAGGCTTTGAATCGTGCCCTAGGGTTTTTTAGATCTGTTTGGAGGGCAAGGTAGTGCCTCAGTTTGGCACCTCATTTGAAAGACACTACGGGCATGGTTTAACGCAAATGAAACAGAGTCCCGTGTCAAATACGTTTAGCTAGGTGTCTCTTGGTGCCGACAGCACCTCCAGATTACCACCAGCTGTTGCAGTATGCTATGCCCTAGTTCTTGCCATTATATCTTTCTTGATTTCCTTGTTTAGCTGTGGAATGATTTTCTCCCTTTTACAATTCCTCTTCCTCATAGAGTCATACAATGTACAGCGCAAAAGGAGGCCATTCGGCCCGTCTCGGGAATATACTTTAATTGAGAGGTATTTAAAATCTCCCTGATCATTCACCATTGTTCCTCAATTGTCCTACCCTCAATTATTTATGCCCAGTCCGCTTGGGCCAACTTTTTCCTCAGGCCTGGATAATTACTTGTGCCCAACGCTAAAGCTCTAGTAAGGCACTCTGTCTTCGCTCGCGCAATCGCGTGCAACTTCAATTTGATCTGAATATTCCAGTTTAAAGCAGTTGTCCCTTGCCCGTAAGTTCTCTTTCGTGTTCTCTTTGGTGTCTACACAATTTGTGATGTGTATCACATCAGATTCTATAGCACAGGTGGCTGGACTATGTTGGGGATGATTTAATACAAAAAAGGATGATTGGCTCAATGACAACAAATGATATACTGTTCCTCGTGATCAGAGCTTTTTTGCAGTGTTTTCGTGGAACTGGCCAGTAGGAAAATAAAGCAGTGATTTCAAAAACACATTAGGAAGCTCGAGACGATGAGTATTCAGCAGTGCTTTACCTCACGGGCTATAGCTGGAGTTTGAAGGAAGGAAGAATATGAGAATGTAATCATTGCTACTTTGTTCATTTCCACTGGGGTTAAACCAGACCTTTGCCTGCACTCTGGGTACATTAGAACCCAGTGTTTTGCCTTCATTGTCCATTAACTAAAGGTGTTAGTTACCATTTTTAGTTCCACCTGAAATGGATGTGAAGTAAGCTGGGAGACTGTAATGTTCCCTTGAAGAGGACATCAACAGGGGGCTGTCCAAGCTGACACCACCACCTCCACCGTACCAACCGCGATTTCCAAGTCCCACCCTGCTACTTTTCAACGAGGTAGGGGATGCTGTCAGTCGAAACTCACCTCCATCCCTCATTTATGTTTTTATTGATGTATTTACGAATAGCGATATTGTAATTCTATCAAATCAGCGTCCAGTAGGACCAGGCTAGGTTTGAAAGGAGTGATTTTATGAAAGTGTGCTGCAGCCAGGTAATCATAGCTGCCAGCAGCGCCTTTCAGGGAACAATTTTAACCCCACCCGTCTGATAGAAACGGGACAGGTGATGAATAGAAATTGCCCAGGTACCCATGCTGCAGCCACCAGGAGCTGATCACCTCAGGTTTTCATCCACCCAATTGAACAGGGGCCAGGGATATCCACCAAAACCAACAGGCCCCTTCTTCACTTGGGCATGTTTGATCCTAACGGCATCATCAGGACTCCACAGCAATTGTAACTGGCTGGCCTGAACTGCAAACCACTGTCACACTCCAAGCCGCTGAAGGCAGTGGTGACAAAGGCCAGTGGCCATGTTAATAACTCACTGCTCCCTAATCTTTGACTGAACGTTTCCTCCTCTACTTATCTTCTCACCATTTTTTCCTTTATTTCCTCTTCCTTTTTTCCACCCTAACTTCCTTCCCCAGATCCTGTACCTTTGTTGGTGTCCCCCCCCCCCCCCCCCCCCCCCCCAAGTCACGGAAAGAGAAAATGAGGGTACATTAGGGAGAGATAGGACCATTTTAAGTGCAACAATCATGTTAAATCCGTGGAGGTTGTTGCTTTGACAGTCACATAACTTAATTGACAACGTATTCCTTTTCTTTACTTCAAATTGCAACACCCTATTGTGACATATGTTGTGAACCCATTATTTTACAGTTACTTTGTCTATCTATATTGATTTTTTTTTTAAGTTGTGAAAATTCCTTTCCATTTTTCAATTCAGAACCAATCAGAGTCAACCTGCCCGGTTTGAACTTAAACAAAGCTGAGCAGTTAATTGTTCCATGCTGCAGTCTCAGTGTCAACACCTCCACCAATCAGAGTCCACTTGCCAGCCAACCAATCAACGCTCTTTACCCATGCAGTATAAATTGGTGTTCCCCTGTTACAGGTGGCAATATCGTGGGAGCTATTATGATGGGTGCAAGACGAGATCCTTTGATAGCATGTCTTTTTTTTCAGCAGTACTCAAGTTCCGTACTGCAAAATGACTATCAGGTCTTTCTTGTTTGTAAATCTTGATAATTGCTCATTCCTTGAGAGGGCTGTCCTAGAGATTGTTGACACAGTGGGCGGGCTTTTTTGGCCGTGACTGTCCGGCGACGGGGAATTCCAGGGAGTGAGTTCCAGGATTGTGACTCAATGACATAGAAGGAACGACAATATAGTTCCGAGTCTTGATGGTGTGTTGCTATGGGCCAGGGTTTAGAGAACCCCAAAGTGTATCATGGAGTTCACCTGACCCACAACTTTTAATAGATTGTGATATGGGGAGCACACGGCCCACTCTACAGGTGTGGTACAGCAGAATTGGAAAAGGAATTTTTAAAACAAAACAATGTTTATTCCATGAACTCAAGTTAACCTTTTTAAAACATAAAGTGAACATCTTAGCAACCATCAATTCAAATACAACCCCCAAAGAATACAACACTAAGTAATCCTTAATAACTTCCCAAACAACATCCAGAAGACAAAAGAAACACCTTTTAACAGAAGCATATTAGGTTTACATTCACTATTGAGAACATTTATAATTCTGAATTCACCAGATGATCAAGAGATAGTCTTTTCATGGCCGAGAGATCAACAGTACACCTGCTCTGTCTGGCTTCAGCTCCAACACTGAAAACAAAACTAAAACACACCCCGCAGCAAACAACCTAAAACAAAAGTAAGAAGCCGACAGACATCCCAGCTCCACCCACACTCTGACATCACTGATAAACACCCATTTCTTAAAGGTACATTTCTTAAACACCCATTTCTTAAAGGTATTCTCACGTGATCGTGTGGATTGGAGGGGAACCTGCGGGGGTGATGCTCCCAGGCATCTGATGCCCTTGACCTAGGTGTCAGAGGTTGTAAGTTGGGAAGGTGCTGTCGAAGGAGTCTTGTTGAGTTGCTCCAGTGCATCTTGGAGATGGTTTGCACAGCTACCACTGTGCTCGAGAGCGTGCACTTCATACTGACTTTGAGTTCCCACCCCCCAGTCCCCGTTAGGGCCTACCCGCTTACCCCTCCATAATGGGTGTAGCCTGACCATCAGGTGGCCATTTTTTAAATTTCAATCAGTTTAAAATGCTGAAAAGGTGCCTCAAGGTGGTTGGTCCCACTGTCTTCCTTATCTGCACTATCAGGCTGCGGCTTCTTCCATGCTGAAGGTCCTCCTGTTGGTCCTCCAGCTTCGAACATCCACCCGCCACACTTAATCAGACAGCGAGTGTGTCCTTTGGCCACTAATTGGCTAATCCAAGAAAAATTGATGTCAGGACCACATTTGACGCTGACATAGGTGTCCTGGCCCAAAATGGGAAATCCTGTCTTCTAAAAATTAACAAGTGTGTAGTTTAATTCCTTCAGGTGATGAAGTTTTCAGTGACAAGTTTAAAAACTATTACCCTTTTTATTACTTTTTTCTTTCTGTCCCTTTTTTATTCTCTCTCACTCTTAATTCAATCTTTCTCTCCCTCTCTTTATTTCTCCGTTGGTTGTCCTGCTCACTCGGGTCCTTGGTGACCTGCTTTTCTCACTGCACAGTTATTAGATTGCACTTTCAGCAAATTTGTGGGGAAATATTTTGAGCTGAAGGGTGCAGAGTTGGAGGCAAGTCTAATGCATCCCACGAGATGTCCTGCCACAGCGAATTTTGGTTCATCAATGTTTAAATGCTACCATGTGTGATATTCTCTGTGGAGTCCCTCAAGATGACTAAAAGTCGTAGTGCTGACAAAGAACAGCAAGCTATGTATTCCAAACAAAGCTAGTTCATTTACACCACTTCAAATGATTCACACACTTTACTAAGTAATAGTTAAGAAAAGAACAATATTAAATCTATGCTATAGAAATCTATAATATTTAACTATGCTGTCTAATCTCTCTCTAATACAATGAAAAACCTATCTTTACCTCCCACTAGCATCTTCTCCCAGAATCCCAGGAGTCACAGTATATTTATATGACTATGCCGTGGTGCCATTTTATGTTGATATACATAAACATCACCTTGTTAACTCTTTACACTCCCTACATTACATAGAACATAGAACATAGAACAGTACAGCACAGAACAGGCCCTTCGGCCCTCGATGTTGTGCCGAACAATGATCACCCTACTTTAAACCCACGTAACCCGTATACCCGTAACCCAATAATCCCCCCATTAACCTTACACTACGGGCAATTTAGCATGGCCAATCCACCTAACCCGCACATCTTTGGACTGTGGGAGGAAACCGGAGCACCCGGACAGTGACCCTGCCGGGAATCGAACCTGGGACCCTGGAGCTGTGAAGCATTGATGCTAACCACCATGCTACCGTGAGGCCCCTTGTGGTGTATGGTGCATAAGGAGGCCATTCGGCCCATCAAGTCTGCACCGACCCACTTAAGCCCTTACTTCCAACCTATCCCCGTAACCCAATAACCCCTCCTAACCTTTTTGGTCACTACGGGCAATTTAGCGTGGCCAATTTACCTAACCTGCACATCTTTGGACTGTGGGAGGAAACCAGAGCACCCGGAGGAAACCCACGCAGACACGGGGAGAATGTGCAGACTCTGCACAGACAGTGACCCAGCGGGGAATCGAACCTGGGACCCTGGCACCGTGAAGCCACAGTGCTAATCACTTGTGCTACCATGCTGCCCTTATTATACATATCATTACACCATGGGCTGAAATTTACTGGGGTGGAACAATTTGCCATGTGTCCAGTTAGTCAGAGCTTTTCACACCTCCTTACTGCTTAAAAAAGGGGCCCTAAAAATTGCTGAATTCTGGTGAACAATGGGACTGACAGTCTATCGCATTAACCAACAAATTTAAGGTTTAAGAACAAAACTGAGAAGTCGGGTAAATTACAGTTAAATCAGGTAATGAAAGGAGAGAGGGGAGAAAAGACAAATGTAAAGTAAGAAGACAAATGTAAATGTTTAAGATTTAACATTTTTAAAACTCCAGCAACAATTTTTTCCAGGAAATTCCGGCCCCATGAATTGTAGCTTTGCAAAGCTTATGTTCTTGAATGGTTGAGGTATAAATAAATAGAATTCTTTTAAGGGGAATTGAGAGTCAATTTCTCCCCAACTGCTGTACATACAAACACTGTGCTGAGATTGATATGTTTTCCCACTATGCTAGCACTGGAATGTTAGGTCTGTGTCTGTGTATGTAAAGGTACCATAGTACCAGATGCCTATAGGCTGCGTTCCCCTTTGAGGGGGGGGGGGGGGGGGGGGGGGGGGGAGATGACTGGACCTGAGGATCACCACACCTCAGGCAAGGGGCAAGGTTGAGAAGGCGGGGCCTTCATGAATAACATCAGCCGGTAGGGGAGTTGAACCCTCGCTGCTGGCCTTGCTCTGCATCACGAACAAGCTGTCCAGCCATCTGAGCTAAACCAGCTCCCAGCGTGTGTGTTTAACCCCAGTCTCACTAATCTTCATCTGTGAATTGAGGTTCTTCACCGACAACTGCTGACTGTAATACAATTGCACCCTCTTTTTTTATCTGAATTTGGATTTTCACCTTGGATGTGTTATTTGTGGCAGCCCTTTTAATTTTGAAGATTTTTTGCTGCCATTGTTTTGTTAATACGATCTCACCCGTCGTTAACGGTCAATATTTGTGTTTTCATGATGGAGGCTCCTACTGCAGGATGTTATCAACGCTGAAGTTAAAACCGAATTTAAGGTAATTCAGGGAATTCCAATTCGGAAGGTGTCAAACTGTAACTTTAAAAACCAAAGATTTGCAAGAGTGAAGTCGGGGAGGATAGACCTTGGAGGTAAAGGGTCACAGCATTTTAAGATCCTGGAATGATGTGGATGCAATTACTATAATCCAGCAATTATTGCCGAAGCTCAGGACAATTACACATGACATCCTGATGGAAAAATATAGCTATTAGACCGCAAGTGACACAGATTTATATAATATAATGCATATGTGGGGACAGCGACAGTGTCATAACATCCAAACCAAGCATCCTAAAGCACACACGTTTGTTATCGATCATCAAGATTTCCAAGTATATCGTGGCATTAAATTATTTCTGCATGTGCAAATATGATGGATAGTTTGCTTCTTTTCCATTCCGAAATACACTTGAAAATTGCAATCATTCACCACTGCTGTTATTGGTTTGTCAACTCAATCGCCACGAGAACAATTGCTTTTAAGTCCGATTGCTTTTAAGTTAGGAGATGTGGGGATGGGCTCTCTACTGCCCGCCACCAGTAGCAGGGCTCCTGATCCAGCAGAGAATTAAGCATCGGGCAAATATTGGCCGCCGATCCTCTGGTTTCCTGCCGACAATGGCAGCGAGCTACATGTCCCACACAGGCGTGAGGATGTAAATGTTTCATTTGAACTTATTTGCATCCGATTGTTTATTTTTGTTACCCTTCATGCTTGAATGCATCTCAAGTACCCTACTTTGAAGCTAACCACAATGCTTATAAACACCTAGCTATGATTGACAGATCCTCACCACATCAAAAGCAGTTAAGTGCTTTCTGCTGAGAAAAAGAAGTAAAAGCACTTACCTCCTAGATTTTTATTTTGAAAGTGGAATTTGAGCTCCCAGCCATGCTAAATTTTCATGGCAAGAGAGAGGGAATTGATCCTGAGAGCCGCTCCTAGCAACAGCACACACCAGGAGCAATTCTACTCCAACGGAGAATCCACCCAGGGTCTTCAATCACGACTATCAAGTGTAAATATCCAACTCTCAGGAGAAAGATCCCAGTGGGTACATTTTTAATGTATTGATAATGCATGCAAACAGGAGTGTCCACACTCTTTGAACATAAACTGTGGGCTATTAGTTTGACCAAAATGGAAATTTTACACAGGAATGTTAACAAGTTCAAGAAAAATAGCACGCTATGACATTTCAGCCCTGTCATTATTAACTGTTGGGAACCAATTTTAAGAATTGGAATGAGAGATATTTCTGTGGTGAACTGTAAATCTTAGTTTACTTTCTTGTTGATAGTGGCAACTCTAAGAAGTAGCTTTTTCTCTGTGCTGAAGAAAGCAGTCACAAATAAGCATTTTACATGCAGTGAGATATTAACAGGGTTTGACCACAGAGACTGTGAAATCAACCTGAATGTTTCGGCTGGCATTATCGACATTCAGCAGCAGGAAAGAAAACCACAGTTGGAATTGTGTTTTTGTTTTCACTAACATGCATGCTCAACGTCACATGTACTTTGTTGTTTCTCCTTCTGCCCTGCACTGTAAATGGAATGAATTCCACAGCAGCATTGTCTTTCTAATACTGTTGTTGGGTTGGAGTGGAGTGCTGATAGCTCCGAGAGTTGGTAGGGATGGTACAAAACTTTATCAACCTCTAATGGACCCACAATGAAAGTCAATGGAGTGGTCAATGTTCTCTTTGAAAGACCTGGAAAGGTCTGTCTGGAAAACGTACAATTTCTGTTCACAGTTATTTATACTTCATGAGTTGAGGTTCAAGCTTGTCCTGGTGATAGAGTGTTGACTATATCCACAGAGGAATAGTTTACTGTCCGGTGTCACCGCGAGACTCCACTGGTTCCGCTAACCCATCATTCAAACACACCGCTTACATAATGGCAAAATGGCTTCTCACCAAAGTTTGAAAAGTCTACTCATGGTCTACAGATCAAAGTAAAGAGTTGGTTTATCACCAACCCATTACGATGTTTAACAATTCAAATCCTTAGTGGGTGCCAATCAGTGTCATAATATACACCAGTATATCATGGTGCAGACACACACTGATGGACACACACAGGGACCAATCAACAAGTACAAACACCACAGCCAATCACCAATTAGAATACACACACTATAAAGGCAGAGGGCACCACGGTTCCCGCTCATTCTGGGTGCTGCCTCTGAGTGTAACAAGAACTCATCCAGCCCAGCACAGACTCACAACACGTGCTGAGAGAATCAACTGGTTCGGACAAGGCTTAGGTCTCTAGTTTAAGTTAGCATCATTTAGACCCACAGTCATCGTGTGTTAGTTAGATATAGTTAATAAAATTGAGTTGAACCTTCATCAGTGTCTGTTCATCTCTCAAGTCTACACTAGCCAACACTTCAATCAGCTGTACCATGGATCACCTTCAGCAGAAGAGAGACAGGGATATGAATAAAGTTGCCTCATTAAAATGAAAACTGAATGAATCATTGCCCAAACTTTGGCAAGAACCCAGAGTTTAAAATTACTTTTCATATCTTCAAGATCTACACACCTTCTCATTGGACTCTCTGCCTAGCCATTGCAAGCACGTTCAAAAGCAGAAGAACACAATAAATATCCATACATTTATTTAACGCCAGCCTTAATGTTTGACCAATCCATGAGGTCAACTCAATTTTTGTCCTTTTACTGAAAGTTGGTGATATGGAGTTGACCTTCTGCTCCTTGTTGTCAGGGAAACTAAAAACGCTTTAGCCTGAACCAACTCTTTGGATTCTTGACTGGCCTTCAACTGATGGGAAAGCTTCACTGCTCAAGTCTGAGAGCGCGATTATCCTAAAAGGGAACAAAGTCCCCGAGCGAGTGCATTTAGCGACTCGTGCTGAATAAGGTACCTGAACGGGGAACGCGCAGCCGAGGCCGTATACAGCCCCGTTTTGTACAGTGAGGAGCTCCGAACGATGGAACTCCCCATTGTAGCTGGAGCCATTTTTAAATGGGGTCCCAATTTCCGAGGCCCCCGAAAAATTCCTGACTTCCTCCTCCGCCTCCCCAGGCCGAACGCACGCTATGGGTGGGTCTCTGGCACAATGGACGGGATTTACATCGCAACGTCTCGCGAGATTGCATTGAATCACCCGAGGTGTTGTGAACCGGGTGGATGCCGGGAGCTGCTTTTCGGGCGCAGCCTGGCCATTGGATTGTGCACTCAGTGAAGATTGCAGTCAGGGCCATCATCCGACCCAATCTGCATATTTAAAGAAGGACCCCATGGGCTTTGGGTGGTCAGGTTAGCTGCCTGTCATGAAAATGCTTTTTTGGGGGGAAGGGGGGGGGGGGGGGGCAGGGTGGATTTGCAAAAGAAGGATCCAGGTGGGACATTGTCGGGTAAGGCATTCATTACATTTTAACTCATTTTCTGCGAGGCGGGTAGGGTTAAACATCCTTCCCCCTGCCCCCTCCCCGTTGTTTAGATCAGCTGTTGTCAGTGAAGAAAACATTCATTCTATTGACTTCATTTAGCCACATGCTGTAGTCATTATTTGGCTAAAATAGTCAAGGATATAATATTTTTTAACTGCTACTGCTTTTGGCAGGATTGGTGATTAATTTTCAAAATTACATTGAATTGAGCAGAAGGATAAATGGCTGATGAAAACAGTGTAAGAACGTCAGTGTGCAGTTAATTGGCACAAGTTAAGGCGTTTGTTTTGTCAGCTCCTAAAACACTGCCTTCATTGTTGGAACATATTTTCATAATATTTTAATAAAACATCTTTTTGATGATGTAGCTTTTCCCGGCCCGGAAAGGCTCCTATACATCTGTTTTTATTGTACAATTAGTAGCATAGCACCTTATCATGATCATCATCTTTACTAGTGTGACAACTAGGCTTACATTAACGCTGCAATGACGTTACTGTGAAAAGCTCCTAGTCGCCACACTCCGGCGCCTGTTCGGGTACACAGAGGGAGAATTTAGAATAAAATAATAGAAAAACCCACACTTCCTCCATTTAGAATGAGTGTTATTGACCTTGCAACTTAAATGGCACTATATAGCAATAAAAATCACTTTTTGTTTGCCTACCTTGTTAGCATTTATACCTTCCAGTTAGACGATTGTGATTCACAGCCATTCTAGAGTTCCGGCACGTTAATCCAGGGTGACACTTCAGTGATGTAAGAGATATTCCCTCGCTCAGGTGAATGTAGAAGATACCAGCACCCCCCCCCCCCCACCCCCCTCCGCCCCAGCCAAGCACCAACCCCCACCAAGCACCCCCCAACTTGAAAGAGTTGTTTTCTAGATGGCCTGGCCAATATTCCTCCCTCAACTTCACTGCCATAAATAGATTGACTAATCATTCGCCTCATTTGCTGTCTCTGCGACCTTGATATACACAATTACCTGCCTCAAAATCCACTCACATAATACCATTTGCTGTGCTTCAAAAGTAAGTGAGCGGTTATGAAGCCCTTTGGAATGTCCCACAGGTGCAGAATGGGGAGGTAGAAATACTGCCTGTTTCTTTAGCTAAGGCAGCTCACGTTTGCAGAGTGGGCAGATAAATAGCAAATTAAATTCACTATGGCCAAGTGTGAAGTGGTTCGTTGTTGTACTCGGAATAAGGAGGCCACTCGCTTCTTGGAAGGTAAGAAACTGAATCAGGTAGAGAGCAAAGAGAGGTAACAATACAGACAGACAAATTGCAGCTCAGTACATCGATAAAGCCAATACAAAAGTACAAAAGCAGTGAAGTACATTGATGAAGCCAGAAAGAGTGGAAACGGAGTATTGGAGTTCATTTGTAGAGGTATGGCATACAAAAACTAGATGATTGTCGAAATGTAGTCCCCTCTTGGCAGGATTGGTGACGGGGGGGGGGGGGGTGCATTTAATCAGGTGGGAGGCTAGCAGGTGGGGACCCCACCACGAATTGAGGCATTTCTTTGGAAAATTAACCCAACAGCAGGTTGCGGGGAGTGGGGGGAGCTGACCCTGGCCTGTAATGCTTGCTGGCCACTGGAGTAGGGGGGGGGGGGGGTCCCTCATTCAAAGGCTCTCCGTACCCGATTAATGGACTTGACATCGAGAAGACCCGGCCCACTAATATCCACCCCCGGCCCATGCTGTTGACCTCCCCTCCCCCAAAAACCTTTGTGTCCTTTCTGCTCCATTCATTCTGATACATGCAAACATATGCATTAGGAGAGGGAGTAATCTGCCCGGCCCCTCGAGCCTGTTCCATCATTTATGGAGGATAGAATCTCTCATTATTGGCCTTCAACATGCACGAAACATTTCTGAACAAAAGGAAACACATTTGTTATTATTGCTTTACAAAGAACAAAGAAAGGTACAGAACAGAAACTGACCCTTCGGCCCTCCAAGCCTGCGCCGACCATGCTGCCCATCTAAACTAAAATCTTCAACACTTCCGTATCTCTCTATTCACATCATATTCATGTATTTGTCAAGGTGCCCCTTAAATGTCACTATCGTCCCTGCTTCCACCACCTCCTCCGGCAGCGAGTTCCAGGCACCCACTACCCTGTGTAAAAAAAACTTGCCTCATACATCTCCTCTAAACCTTGCCCCTCACACCTTAAACCTATGTCCCCTAGTAATTGACCCCTCTACCCTGGGAAAAAGCCTCTGACTATCCACTCTGTCTATGCCCCTCATAATTTTGTAGACCTATCTCCTGCTCTTGCTCACCGATTTCTTCCCATTTTCATTGCGTAACATAACACAGAGTGGAAAATATGGGCCTCACGATCGAAGCTTCAATATAGATTAAGGCAAAGTTGTGAGAAAGCACATGACTTTTATTCAAACAATTTTGCATTAATTCCAATCAAAGTCTGCAAGTATTGGAAAGCTACTAAGTACATTTACTTGATATTTTTGCTAAAACATTATGGCTCTGTACTTCTTGTACCTACGAAATTTAAATACTATAGAAGAAAACATCTGTCTCATTCCCTGAAGGCCTCATCCTGTTTTCGATTTCATTTTTTTTCTGAATAATGTTGTGCCAATAAATCCAAATGGATATACCACTTGAATGTGAAGTTCATTGGGACTAATGAAATATCGTTTGTCGTTTAGAAATTGAAGTACAATCAAGTGGACACTTTTGTAAGTAATGCTATAAATTGCTGACTCAATTAATAACCTGTGGCCTGGATCTTCTGCTCCTGGCCACACTGGGTGGGTTTGGCGACGGGACAGAAAATCTCACCAGAAGTCCCAAATCACATTTCACATCGATGTAAATGCGTGACGCGAATAGTCCCCACCCCCATAAGAAGGTCCAGTCACGTTGGCGTGAGGGCAGAACAGGGTGAAACCCGATTCGTGTCCCAAGGCGTGTACCTGGCGAGCAGACCTCCCAGAGGGGTTCAGGTGGATGCAACACTCACGCCCTGGTACTGCCCCCTGGCACTGCCCTCTGCCACTGCCCGAGCACAGCGAAGGCCGATGAGCCTGGAAGACCCTGTCACGTGAAGGGATGGAAATATCCAGCCACTGTGTCCACTGCCAATGCAAGATGGCCGTGCAAGGTGGTCATCAATACCTGCCTGAGCATGCAACTTGGCGGCGTAGAATCTAATGTTGTTATTTGCTGGGGACACAGTGCGAGTTGGAATAAGTTTACCAAATTTCTGTGCCCTACAGGGGGTGGTCAGTCAGGGCCCATCCTCCCCAAAGGAGAGGCTTCTGATATGGGGAATCAGAATAAGGAGGGAGGGGGGAGGCTTCTGATGCCCGTGCTGACGGCCGCAATTCCATTTGCAGCTCTGGGGCTTGTTCCTCCCAGCACCACAACATTTAAGCAGCAACAGGACAGTCAGATGACAGGATACAGACTTAATTACACACCATCCCTTCCAAACCACTGAGACATGACAAGATGGTTTGTTGAGGAAAAGTGCCTTCCCAAAAGAACGGGGGGAAAAATAGGGAAGGAAAATGTGACGGAAATCAAATCGGATAAAGAAAGCTGTGGGACCCCTGAGAGGCCCTGCTGCTGGCGCTGTGATGTTTGCAATTCCAGGGTTGCTGATCGCCGCACGTGTGCCCTGCTGCACATTGCAGAGGCAATCATTGTAATATGAGCTACAAATACACATTCATCCAAGTACTTGTAGTCCGTGCACAAAGCGGTGTCTGAAAATAGGGAAAAAACTTCAAAGTTGACTTCCAATGATACTTTTCCATCATTGTTCCTTGTTCCTGCCATTGATAATGATTCCGGATGTTCATGATCTGATGAAAGCCCTTCTTAAAATTTCGGAATTCAAACAGGACAATCTTTTACTCCTCATGATATATGCTTGGGACGTTTGGAAATACTGATCTGCCCAATAATACCTTTAACAAATGTTGCGACTTTTAAGCCTATCGTGGTTCAGAAATACTGTGGAAAAAGACATAAGAGCCGCTTGAAAAATGTTGCCAAGGATTTGAAGGAAGGATTTTCTGAATATTCCGTACAAGTAGTTTGGTGTAAAAAAAATGCCTTTGTGACGCATGTCTGAACCCTAAACTTTAGACTTCTGAATAAACTCCCATTCATGCATTGTGGGCTATAACCTATAAGGCAAAAGGCTCCAACAATCATGCATAGTTTTTTCGCATAAGGTTCCACAGAAAGGTTAACTCAGTGTGCTTTGCATATTGGAAATGTTCAGAATGTTGCTAAAATTATATGAATTTCATGGTGAAGTCCTGATTGGTGACCTCTGATAAGTCACTCACATTGTCTAACATAGCGGGGTATCCCATCCGCCTCTTTGGCATTAAACTGCAACGTAAAACCTCTGACTTTTATGAAACAATAAAGGTTATTGTGTGAAACGCTATGGCCATCGTCCCTTTCCCTCCCACCTTTTTAGATTTTCCTTCAAACAAAAGCCATGTTGTGTGACAGTCATCCTGTATAAATTAAAGCCAAAAGTTCACTTGTTAGATGACTTTGAGGATTCAATGAGAGGCCCAAAGTTTGTTACTGCGTTTGTAAAAGAAGAAGTCACTGGGCTTGACTCTGTTGGACACTTGTTGATGCTCTTCACTTGGCCATGGTGACAAAAATATCTAGCACCAATTTTTTTATTTGGCTCTGTCACAATCAAATGTCTTCCCCTATATGTATTATTCCTTATCACCCTCGCCAGCTTTCTTTGCCTCCCCTCCCCCAACCACAACAATTTGTATGTATGTCGCACCTTCAACATAATAGAACTTCCCAAGGCCCTTCACAAGGAGTGTTCATGAAGTATGCCACTGAGACACAGAGGGAGCTATTCGAGTAAAAGCAAATTACTGCGGATGTTGGAATCTGAACCAAAAACAGAAAATGCTGGACAATCTCAGCAGGTCTGACAGCATCTGTGGAGAGAGAAGGGAGCTAACGTTTGGAGTCTAGATGGCTCTTTGTCATCCAGACTTGAAACGTTAGCTCCGATCTCTCTCCACAGATGCTATCAGACCAGTCGGGAGGTATTAGGTAGGCTACCAAAGATTTGGTCAAAGCGATAGGTTTAAAAATGTCTTGTAAAGGAGGAAAGCAAAGTCAAGAGGAAGGGAGCTGTCGGGAGGGAATTCCAGAGCTTGGGATTGAAGGCTCGACCACCAATGATGGGGCAATTAAAATTGAGAATGCGGAAGAGGCCAGAATTAGGTGAGCGCAAAGGTCTGGGACGGTTGTTGGGTTGGAGGAGATTACAGAGACAGGGAGAGGCCGGGTCACAAAGGGGCATGAAAGGGGATTTGAAGAGGATTTTAAAATCAAGACGTTACTTAACCGGGAGTCAAAGTAGATCAGCCAGCACAGGGGTGATAAGGGAACGGGATTTGTTGCAGGTTGGGATGCAGTCAGCGGAGTTTTGGATTACCTCAATTTATAGAATGTGGAGGTGGAAAAGGCACCAAGTTAGGGTCTCAGAACATAAGGGCTGAGACAGGGACAGAAACAAGCAATGTTATAGAGTTAGAAATAGGCCGTCTCTAAGGACAGTGTGGATATGTCGTTGAAAGTTCAGCAAATATAACACCAAGAATTTTAACAGGCTGGTTGAGTGTCGAGCATTTTCCAGGGAGGGAGGGGATGAAGTCGGTGGCTAGGAAACCTGATTTGAGGTGGGCACTGAAGACAATCGCATCAGTTTTCCACATATTCAGTTGGAGAAAATCTCTGCTGCATGTGCGACCAGCCACCTGACAACTTCGAGACAAGTTGAGTTGAGAGAGAGAGTGATGGGAAAGTAGAGTTGTCTACGTGTGAAAACTGACATTGTACTTTTAGAATAGAATAGAACAGTACAGCACAGAACAGGCCCTTCGGCCCTCGATGTTGTGCCGAGCAATGATCACCCTACTCAAACCCACGTATCCACCCTATACCTGTAACCCAACAACCCCCCCCCTTAACCTTACTTTTTAGGACACAACGGGCAATTTAGCATGGCCAATCCACCTAACCCGCACATCTTTGGACTGTGGGAGGAAACCGGAGCACCCGGAGGAAACCCACGCACACACGGGGAGGACGTGCAGACTCCGCACAGACAGTGACCCAGCCGGGAATCGAACCTGGGACCCTGGAGCTGTGAAGCATTTATGCTAATCACCATGCTACCGTGCTGCCCATGATGTTTTAGATGATGTTGCCAAGGGGCAGCATGTAGCATATGTTCTACGTTCAATGTTCCAAAGACGCTTCCTTATTTTGGGCTCTGGTTCTATGGCACTGGCATCGGTTCCATAATTTGACTAACTGAGCATTAACATTGAGTTTGAGTAGGTTATACGGCCATGGTGTATTGTAGTTAAGCGCCAATCCTGATTTTAGCCAAGGTCAACACATGCTGTTGATTTCCATTAGTGCTTGTGGGGAAATCAGGAGGGGGAAGCATTTAACCGACCCTAAACTAGAGACCATCTGTTGCACACCCTACTGCTACACTGCTGAGATCAACAGAGACTATTGCATTGCATAGAGAATGTCTGCAGGAAAATATAACAATCTTGCAAAATAGGTTTGTGGCACCTGTCAGGCATTTGCAGATGTAAACTGCGGCATTCACAACCGCTGAGAACTTTCTGGCAACTGGCCATAGACCTGAGAGGACCATTGGAATCTCTCTCTCCAGTGGAGAGGCAGAGAGAGAGACAGTTGGTTCTCTATAGCTTGAGGGACACAGCTCTGCAAGCATGGGGAAGGACCAGGAGACGGGCCTCCATGAACTACCACAGCCTATACGGGTATTGGACCCGCGCCATTGGCGACATTCCGCATCACACTCTAGCCAACTGGGCTAACCAACTCCCACAACCCTGACAAATATTATTTAAAGACTTGGACGGAGCCATTGCCCTTCTAAGCACAAACTTCCCGTGTGCCAAATCTGAACGGTATTTTCCGGTTGGCGGATGTGACAGCTGAGGAAAGCCAATGAAAACTGCGCTTCCTGATGGGATAATTCCTCTGCTGTTCAGAGATTTCTCTGTGGGGTCAAGGTGATGGATTCAGAGGTTCGTCCTGTTCCCCCTATGCCCTAATGTTTCTCTTTCAAAATAGTGCAGGCACTGAGAGATGCTACATAATGAAGATATCATGGCTGCTTCGTGAATAAGCATCTCTGATGTGCCAGGATTATGCTTTAATGGTCAGATCAATTTGAGTGCAAAACACGTCTCTTCATGTGGGTCATAGGCTAAATATGAAGGGTTCTGGGTGGGATGGGGAGGTCGCATTAGGGTGTGTTGTGATATAAGCAGCACTAATGTCTTAGGGAGGCACAGTGGCGCAGTGGTTAACACTAATGCCTCACAGGGACCTGGGTCCGACACCCACTTTGAGTGACCATCTGTGGAGTTGCGCGTTGTTTGCAAAAATAGCTGGGCAGGTTGCAGAGATTCCACTGGGTGGCAGGGTTCCCTCAAATGCAAGGCATCAAAGATTGTACCTGTGTAGAATCCATAAAATCCCTACAGTGCAGAAGGAGGCCATTCTGACCTACTCTCCAAAAGAACACTGTACCTAGGCCTACTCCCTCACCCTGTAACCTCTGCATACTGACCATGGGCAATCCACCTAAGCTGCACATCTATGAACTGTGGGAGGAAACCGGAGCACCCGGAGGAAACCCACGCAGAGAGGGCGAGAACGTGCAAACTCCACACAGTCACCCAAAGCCGGAATCGAACCCGGGTCCCTGGAGCTGTGAGGCAGCAGTGCCAACCACTGTGCTTTTATATTCATTTCCTTTGCAATAAACAGCAACATTTCATTTTCTTTCCTAATCATTTGCTGTAGCTACACACTAACATTTGGGATTCATGTACAAGGATACCCAAATCCCTGTGTACCTCAGAGTTCTGCAATCTCTCTCTACATAAATAATATGATTTTCTACTTTTCCTGCCAAAGTGGGCAAGTTCATATTTTCCCAAATTGTGCTCCATTTCCCAATTTGTTTGCCCACTCACAACTTATCTATATCCCTTTGCAAACTCCTTGGGCGGGATTCTCCCAATGGGAGTCTAAGTGCCGACGGCGGAGTAATACCCGGAGTGTTTTACACCTGATTTGGCGCCCGTTCCTAGACCCCATTCTGGGGCCTCGGTGGGGTTGGCAGGGGCGTGGCCCGGTTTGCGGGGGCGGGGCCTCGGCGTGGTGTTGGAGACCCGGCGCCGTGTAAAAGACACAGCGCCTTGGGTCCCGTGCATGCGCAGTTGGGCAGGCACCAACTAGCGCATGCGCTGTGGCCGTCCTTCCCCAAGCCGCCCAGCACAATAATGGCGGAGGAATATATCATTACCGGCGGATGAAAGGAGGCCCGCTGACAGAAAGGCTGGCCTGCCGATCGGTGGGCCCGATCATAGGTTAAACACCATCGGAGGCCCCCTCCCCCCTCCACAGCCCCCCCCCCCCGAGTGATCCCACAGAGTTCCCACCGGCAGCGAGCAGGGGTGAACGGCGCCGACCTGACTGTCGTGTCAGAGCGGCTGCTCGGCCCATCCGGGCTGGAGAATCAGCGGCTCGCGGCCGGCGCTGCACCAAATGCGCCGGCGCAAATTGCGGCGATTCTCCGCACCTCAGAGAATCGCGCGCCGGCATCGGGGCGTCGTGGCACGGTTGCTCCGATTCTCCGGCGCGGGGCTCGGAGAATCGCCCCCCTTGTGTCCTCTTCACAACTTACTCTTATCTATCTTTGTATCGACAGCAAATTTAGCAGCCATACATTCGGTCCCTTCATCCAAATCATTGATATAAATTGTAAATAGTTGAGGTCCCAGCACTGGGACCTGTGGCACTCCGCTCGCTACATCTTTCGGACCCAAAAATAGTCCTGTTTTGCCTACTGTCAGTTTCCTGTTAGCTAATCAATCCTCTATCCGTGCTAATATGTTAATTCCTATACCATGAGCTCTTATTTTGTGGAGTAACCTTTGATGTGGCACCTTGTCAAATACCTTCTAGAAATATATGGAGACCACATCCACAGGTTCCCCTTTATCCACATTGTTTGTTATGTCCTCAAAATAATAAATTAGTCAAAACCTATTTCCCCTTCACAAAGCCATGTTAACTCTGCCCGATTTCATTGAGTTTTCTGAGTGCCCCACTATACCCTCCTTAATAATAGACTACAACATGCTCTCTTTGGCAGTATTAGCCTAACCTGTCTCTAGGTTCCTGCTCGCTGTCCCCTTCCTTTCTTGAATAGAGGAGTTACATTCATTATTTTCCAATCTGATGGGATGTCTCCAGAATGTAGGGAATTTTGGAAAATTAAAACCAATGCACCTACTATCTCAGTAGCCACTCCTTTACAGACTTCGGGACTTGTTAGCCTTGAGTTCTAATAATTTTCTCAGTTCCCTTTGCCTGGTGATTGTAATTATTTTCAGCTCTTCTCTTCTTTCTCTTGATTTACAATTGTTTCTGGGATGTTATTTGTGTCTACTACAGCGAAGTCATAAAACATCTGTTCAATTCTGCTCCTGCCTCCTCATTATTGATTCTCCAGTGGGCCAAAACTTACTTTAGTTACACTTATCCTTTTAAACACATTCAGAAAATCTTACTATCTGTTTTTATATTTTTAGCTAACTTTCCCCTCATATTCTAATTTCTCCCTCTTTCTTTAGTTCTTCTTCATTGTTTTT
The DNA here is from genome assembly GCF_902713615.1 of Scyliorhinus canicula. Classification (NCBI taxonomy): domain Eukaryota; kingdom Metazoa; phylum Chordata; class Chondrichthyes; order Carcharhiniformes; family Scyliorhinidae; genus Scyliorhinus; species Scyliorhinus canicula. Next base: position 177,246,257 of record NC_052155.1, read on the forward strand.
ATACTCTGTCCGATCATCTAAGAACAAAGAACGAAGAAAAGTACAGCACAGGAACAGGCCCTTCTGCCCTGCAAGCCCGTGCCGACCATGCTGCCCGTCCAAACTAAAAACTTCGACACTTCCGGGGTCCGTATCCCTCTATTCCCATCCTATTCATGTATTTGTCAAGATGCCCCTTAAATGTCACTATCGTCCCTGCTTCCATCACCTCCTCCGGCAGCGGGTTCCAGGCACCCACTACCCTGTGTAAAAAAACTTGCCTTGTACATTTCTTCTAAACCTTGCCCCTCGCACCTTAAACCTATGCCCCCAGTAATTGACCCCTCTACCCTGGGGAAAAGTCTCTGACTGTCCACTCTGTCCATGCCCCTCATAATCTTGTAGACCTCTATCAGGTCGCCCTTCAACCTCCGTCGTTCCAGTGAGAACAAACCGAGTTTATTCAACCTCTCCTCATAGCTAATGCTCTCCATACCAGGCAACATCCTGGTAAATCTCTTCTGCACCCTCTCTAAAGCTTCCACATCCTTCTGGTAGTGTGGCGACCAGAATTGAACACTATACTCCAAGTGTGGCCTAACTAAGGTTCTATACAGCTGCAACATGACTTGCCAATTCTTATACTCAATGCCCCGGCCAATGAAGGCAAGCATGCCATATGCCTTATTGACTACCTTCTCCACCTGTGTTGCCTATTTCAGTGACCTGTGGACCTGTACACCTAGATCTCTCTGCCTGTCAATACTGTTGAGGGTTCTACAATTCACTATATATTCCCTACCTGCATTAGACCTTCCAAAATGCATTACCTCACATTTGTCTGGATTAAATTCCATCTGCCATCTCTCCGCCCAAGTCTCCAAATGATCTAAATCCTGCTGCATCCTCTGACAGTCGCTATCTGCAATTCCACCTACCTTTGTGTCGTCTGTAAACTTTCTAATCAGACCAGTTACATTTTCCTCCAAATCATTTATATATACTACAAACAGCAAAGGACCCAGCACTGATCCCTGCGGAACACCATTAGTCACAGCCCTCCAATCAGAAAAGCACCCTTCCATTGCTACTCTCTGCCTTCTATGACCTAGCCAGTTCTGTATCCATCTTGCCAGCTCACCTCTGATCCCGTGTGACTTCACCTTTTGTACCAGTCTGCCATGAGGGACCTTGTCAATGGCCTTACTGAAGTCCATATAGACAACATCCACTGCCCTACCTGCATCAATCATCTTTGTGACCTCCTCAAAAAACTCTATCAAGTTAGTGAGACACGACCTCCCTTCATAAAACCGTGCTGCCTCTCGTTAATATGTCCATTTACTTTCAAATGGGAGTAGATCCTGTCTCGAAGAATTCTCTCCAGTAATTTCCCGACCACTGACCAAAGGCTCACCAGCCTGTAGTTCCCTGGATTATCCTTGCTACCCTTCTTAAACAAAGGAACAATATTGGCTATTCTCCAGTCCTCCGGGACATCATCTGAAGACAGTGAGGATCCAAACATTTCTGTCAAGGCCTCAGTAATTTCCTCTCTAGCCTCCTTCAGTATTCTGGGGTAGATCCCATCAGGCCCTGGGAACTTATCTACCTTAATATTTTTCAAGACGTCCAACATCTCGTCTTTTTGGATCTCAATGTGACCCAGGCTATCTACACACACTCAACATCCAGACTCAACATCCACCAATTCCTTCTCTTTGGTGAATACTGATGCAAAGTATTCATTTCGTACCTCACTCATTTCCTCTGGCTCCACACATAGATTTCCGTGCCTGTCCTTCAATGGGCCCACTGTTTCCCTGGCTACCCTCTTGCTTTTTATGTACGTGTAAAAAGCCGTGGGATTTTCCTTAACCCTATTTGCCCATGACTTTTCGTGACCCCTTTTAGCCCTCCTGACTCCTTGCTTAAGTTCCTTCCTACTTTCCTTATATTCCACACAGGTTTTGTCTGTTCCCAGCCTTCCAGCCCTGCCAAATGCCTCCTTTTTCTTTTTTACGAGGCCGACAATATCTCTCGTTATCTAAGGTTCCCGAAATTTGCCGTATTTATCCATCTTCCGCACAGGAACATGCCGGTCCTGAATTCCTTTCAACTGACATTCGAAAGCCTCCCACATGTCAGACGTTGATTTACCCTCAAACATCTGCTCTCAATCTAGGTTCTTCAGTTCCCGCGTAATATTGCTAATTATAACAATATTAGCACATTCACCTTAGGACCACTCTTATCCTTGTCCACCAGCACTTTAAAACTTACTGAATTGTGGTCACTGTCCCCGAAATGCTCCCCTACTGAAACTTCTACCACCTGGTTGGGCTCATTCCCCAATACCAGGTCCAGTACAGCCCCTTCCCTAGTTGGACTATCTATATATTGTTTTAAGAAGCCCTCCTGGATGCTCCTTACAAACTCTGCCCCGTCCAAGTCCCCAGCACTAAGTGAGTCCCAGTCAATATTGGGGAAGTTAAAGTCTCCCATCACAACAACCCTGTTGCTTTTACTCCTTTCCAAAATCTGTCTACCTGTCTGCTGCTCTATCTCGCGCTGGCTGTTGGGTGGCCTGTAGTAAACCCCCAACATTGTGACTGCACCCTTCTTATTCCTGATCTCTACCCATATAGCCTCGCTGCCCTCTGAGGTGTCCTCCCGCAGTACAGCTGTGATATTCTCCCTAACCAGTAGCGCAACTCCACCACCCCTTTTACATCCCCCTCTATCCCGCCTGAACCATCTAAATCCTGAAACCTTTAGCTGCCAATTCTGTCCTTCTCTCAACCAGGGCCGGGATTCTCCCCTACCCGGCGGGGCGGGGGGTTCCGGCGTAGCGGAGTGGCGCCAACCACTCCGGCGTCGGGCCTCCCCAAAGGTGCGGAATTCTCCGCACCTTTGGGGGCTAGGCCAGCGCCGGAGTGGTTGGCGCCATGCCGACTGGCGCCAAAACCGGCGCCAACGGCCTTTTACGCCCACCGGCCGTCGTCGGGGCTGGCCGAAAGGCCTTCGCCAGTTCGCGCATGAGCCGGTGCGTCAGCTGCCGCTGACGTCACCACTGGTGCATGCGCGGTAGGGGGGTTCTCTTCCGCCTCCGCCATGGTGGAGGCTGTGGCGGCGGCGGAAGAAAAAGAGTACCCCCATGGCACTGGCCCGCCCGCCGATCGGTGGGCCCCGATCGCGGGCCTGGCCACTGTGGGGGCACCCCCCGGGGTCCGAACACCCCACGCCCCAATCCCACCACCACCAGAGGTTGTTGAAACCACGGCGGCGGGATTGTCCTCTCAGCGGCGGGACTTCAGCCCATTCGCGGGCCGCAGAATCGCCGCAGAGGGCATGCCGATCGGCGCGATGCAATTCCCGCCCCCGCCAATTCCCGGGTGGCAGAGAGTTCCGGCCACGGCGGGGGCGGGATTTTTGCCGGCCCCGGGCGATTCTCCGACCCTGCGGGGGGTCGGAAAATTTTGCCCCAGGTCTCTATAATGGCAACAACATCATTGTTGCAAGTACTAATCCAAGCTCTAAGTTCATCTGCCTTACTTGTTATACTTCTTGCATTAAAACATGTGCACTTCAGGCCACCAGTCCCACTGTTTTCAGCAACATCTCCCTGTCTGATCTTCCTCAGATCCATACTGGCCCTATTCCCTAGTTCTCCCTCAGTCTTTTCACCTTCTGACCTATTGCTCCGGTACCCACCCCCCTGCCATACTAGTTTAAACCCTCCCGTGTGACACTAGCAAACCTCGCGGCCAGGATATTTATGCCTCTCCAGTTTAGATGCAACCCGTCCTTCTTATACAGGTCACACTTGTCCTGGAAGAGCTCCCAGTGGTCCAGATAATGGAAACCCTCCCTCCTACACCAGCTCCTTAACCACGTGTTTAGCTGCTCTATCTTCCTATTTCTAGACTCACTGGACGTGGCACAGGGAGTAATCCCGAGATTACAAACCTAGAGGTCCTATCTTTTAACTTTCTGCCTAGCTCCCTGAACTCCTGCTGCAGGACCTCATGCCCCTCCTGCCTATGTCGTTAGTACCAATATGTACAACGACCTCTGCCTGTTTGCCCTCCCCCTTCAGGATGCCTGCTACCCATTCTGAGACATCCTGGACCCTGGCACCAGGGAGGCAACATACCATCCTGGAGTCTCTTTCACGTCCACAGAAGCGCCTATCTGTGCCCCTGACTATAGAGTCTCCTATGACTATTGCTCTTCTGCGCTTTGACACTCCCTGCTGAACATCAGAGCCAGCCGTGGTGCCACTGCTCTGGCTGCTGCTGTTTTCCTTGATAGGCTATTCCCCCCAACAGTATCCAAAGCGGTATACCTGTTTGAAAGGGGGACAACCACAGGGGATTCCTGCACTGACTGCCTGCTCCTTCTGGTGGTCACCCATCTCTCTGCCTGCACCTTGGGTGTGACCACATCTGACCCGCTACTAACCTTTGAGGAATTGTACACTTTCTCTTTCAATTTGATACTATCTTTAAATTCTTTAGTTCAGTTCCTCCTCCTTCCAGGGTCTTTCTTTCTCACTGGAATGTATCTTTGCTGAATGTTGTGAAATATTTCCTTAAATGTCTGCCACTGAACCCCTACTGACATGTTCCTCAATCTAATTTCTCAGTGCACTCTGGCTAACTCTGTCTTCATACCTTCAGAATTGCCCTTATTTAAGTTTAAAACATTAGCCTTTGACCCACTCTTCTCTCCCTCAAACTGCAAGTGAAATTCAGCCATGTTGTGATCGCTGCTTCCTACGGATGCCTTTACTGTGAAGTCTTTATTTAATACCAGTTCATTGCACGTTACCAGGTTTTGAATAATCTGAAAGCAAAATATTGCGGATACTAGAATTACCTGCTCTTTCGTTGCCTCCAGAATGTACTGCTCTAAGAAATTTTTTCAAAACATTCGAAAAATCAAAGAGACCCTGTAGTAATCCACGGGAGGCAGGAGTTCTGTCACCACACCAATATTTATTTACAATAACGATATTACAGGAGCAGCTACAAACAGTGCTGCTAGCAGTCCAGTCAACTTAAGACTGGCTCACAAAGCCTACACAGGTGATTATATGGGCCCCCTCAATGAACTATCATTGAGGGAGCTCATACTCCAATTGGCCAACCAATAAAGCTAATTGGAGCTCATTACAGACCCAAAGCCAGAAACGTCAAGGGGTTGGAGAGGAAACCTCTCCACAGGCCAATTCATTGCCAGGGTTACAGCCTTCAATCCCGTGGCTCTGAATTGGGACATGCCACCTCTAGCTCCAAAGGCCCAATGGTCTTGCCACAAAGAAGCTGCCTCAATTGAATTGGTGGTCTTCGAGCAAAGTGGGGTGGGGCGGGGGAGCAGTGCCAAGGGAGCCCTACTGTTGGTCATATATCAGCTGCAGTACAAATGGGCACCTAATTGGGTCTTTAACTGGACTAATTGACTGCTTGTCCCTGTTTATTGGACAGCTGACCAACTCCAAGCCATTAGTGCTTGGTTGGATACTGTTCCGCTATCCGAGATGGGGGAGGGGGAGGGGTGGTGGGAAGGACCTGTCTGCATGCCTTCACCGTCTCCACGGGCGCCTGCATCTCTGTGTCTGAGAATGCGAGAGCTCTTGCACATTCTCCAGAAATCTCCTCGCAGCAATACGGATGTACACTTGGTTCCAGTTACACCACACGGTGAGGTGCACTTTAACTTGACTTTGGCAGTGGACTCATTTGCAAGTCCCACCTCTGAATTATCACCCCATCAATGTAAATGTAAATGAGGATCAGCCGACCTTTCGGATGGCTCACATCTCAGATTCATGACATTTAGCCACCATCCGTTGGGAAAAGTCACCCTTGATTGTTATGCCAGGGCGTAAGTACCACCTTTTTTGCTGTGTGGCAATTTTGGATGCTTACCAAGAAGCTACAATGACGCACAACTCTCATTGCTGACTGGCACTGGACCAGTGTAAGTGGCACCTCCGACTGCGTGCACCATCAAGTGTTGGCACTGGAAACAGGCCATTGGGTTACAGTGGCAAATTCTTGTCCTAGTATGTACCAAGTGTATTCATAAACCAGTGCTTGGCTTTGAAACAGATGTTGTGACTGAATTTCGTTTTGAATTCAAAGAAGGTCTGAGTTTAAGCCACAACTGAGCTGCAACTTTTGAACTTAAAATGGACATCTGCAAGTGATAGGAAGTAGGTCCGTGAGAAGGTTATCAAAATAATTTTTTAAAGAAAAATTAAATGGGTGCCAGGTAAACCCTGGACATTTTGCTAGCGGGTTGCTAGCGGGTTGCTCTACAAACAGATCATTACGTTGACGATATTAGTGACATGTAAGCAAAGTACAATACTAACATCAGCTGACCAAGTTGCTCAGGGTGTGTGCAATCAGGGGGTGTCCACGGTGCTATACGTACGGCTGTATTATAACTCAGTTATGTAATGCAAGCGGTCTCTCATTGTCAGCATACTAAAATATATTCAGATCAAGTACTAGACTGAATCTGCGCACTTCAGCACACTTTGTAAGTTGGGTTGGCTCAAACTCATTTTATTTCAATTGAGATACCACAGATTCATAACTATTTGGCTAAAAACCTCCTCGGATCTACTCCCTCAGAAACAGTTGTTGGGGCGGAAGGGGCCATTAGAATAGTGTGTAGGAAAGCCTACTGGGTCAGTGGAGCGCTTGTGTGATACTGCCCCAGCCCCCACTCCCCACCACCATCGCTGCCCATGTTATTCTCTTGACTTAAACAGAGAGAGAGAAATCTGGTGGGGCGATAAACCCAATGGGATGCTTGATCTCATTTGTTTCCTGACAAGTAAGTAGGCCTTGCCCCTCACGGGTTACCCCCAGTTCTGGTGACATTACCACAGCAGACTAAGAACAGCTACAGAGACATTTTTGACCCATCGCCCCCACCCCACCCTGTCTTTATCTTGGAGAGGAGGAGGAAAGTTTCCTGCACAGTCTTGTTGCAGGTTTTCAGATTGCACTGTCAGCATCTGTGCTGACATGGCAAGTGATGGAACAATATTCCTTTTGTAAATTTATTTAAATGAGTTGGCTGGCCTGAAAAAATATAGTCCTTCAGCATCTGACTGTAAAAAAAAATCCTTGTATTTTATTCTTTTAAAAAATAACATATACAACAGGACAGCTTTTATTGAAAGTGCTTCCTGGAATTAAAACAAAATGGATGACTCCATTTAGAAGATTAGCCACTGCAAGGTATAATGTGAAATTTGTAATGTTAAATGCAGGGTACAATTTTTTTTGTGTAAGTCTTTGAGGGTAAAATTATAAGGTTTTATTCTGAACTATTTTTAAGAATCTACAATTGTGTTGTAAGGTGATTTTAATGCGATTTATTCAGGTTCAAGATTGACAGACTACCTGCACAGCGTAACACTAAGTATGAGTTGTCCGATGATATGAATGACAGGAGTTTACATACTACAGTGATGCAGCTTCCATTAGCATATTTGTGCTATGTATGTAACTCTATGTTTTCCAATACAATGCAATACCACCAGTAATTCCAATGGCCCAGAATTTGTTGGACAAATAAATTAAGCTAACAGCGCTCATCATTATTAAAGTGTAAATTCGACTTTAGTGATATTATTATATATTATAATAAATTAGACAGCAACTTGCAGTGTCCAGATGCGCAGCTGAGTACAGAAATCTGTAAATTCCTGCTCTAGTTGCCCTGCTGCTCCAGAAACTGCACTATCGTGGAATCTCACTGAAAATCGCACAACGGGGTGAAGCTGTGGTACTTACCTGATAGCTGTTTGCTAAACACACCATAGACATTTGGGATTTGTCCAAGCTAATTTATTTAAATGTTTAATTACTGCTGGACAGCTTCCCTCACATTTAACATGGACATTTACAAGTGTAGAGTCTCATTCCTTCACTTTTAATTAGTTTGGCAGATATATGTTTAACATTTTCTTTCTGTCACTTTTTTTCTTAATCCTATCATTGTTTCCCTCTCTTTCTTTCACTTTCTATAACTGATTTGACATTGACTTGTATATTCTGACTGACATTTCCTGCTTTAGACTGGTGATTAATGATTCTTCAATCTGATTGGTTAAGGAGATCTGGGAGTTGCCCCGTGCGCACAGCTCCCAGATCCCCTGTAGAAGGTGCAACACTGTTTTAGCTCTCTCGCTTAGAGGACTTTTCAATGCATAATCCCATGGAAAGAATGGATAAGTGAAAGTGCGAGAGTGGCATAGTGGTTAGCACTACTGCCTCACAGCGGCAGGAACCCAATTCCGACCTTGGGTGACTGTGAGGAGATTGTACATTCTCGCCGTGTCTGCGTGAGTTTCCTCCGGGTGCTCCGGTTTCCTCCCACAGTCCAGAAGTGTCCTGGTTGGGTGGATTGGCCATGCTAAATTGCCCCTTAGTGGGGCGGCATGCTGGCGCAGTGGTTAGCACTGCTGCCTCACGGCGCCGAGGATCCGAGTTCGATCCTGGCCCCGGGTCACAGTCCACGTGGAGTTTGCGCATTCTCCCCCGTGTCTGCGTGGGTCTCAACCCCACAACCCAAAGATGTGCAGGATAGGTGGATTGGCCACACTAAATTGCCCCTTTAAAAAAATGTTTTTAATTTACACTTAGTGTCCAAAAGATTGGTGGGGCTACAGGGATAGCATGGACCTAGATAGGGTGCAGACTCATTGGGCTGAATGGCCTCCTTCTGCACTGTATGGATTTGATGATAATAAACAACTGGTGCCAGTTCACTGCTGAGAGCAAAATCTGGCTCAGTATGTTTAGAGAAGCCTGTTTCATTCATATGCGAAGCAATTAGTTTTGAAGCCCAGAGCTCACATTCCCAATGGAGAGCTGAGAATGTGCTCAGCAGTGCCCTCCAGTGGTGACACGATTGAAACTTTCAAGGTTTGCTGAGGGTCATCGCATTGCCAGGGGAGAACAGGCACCAGCATCACTTTGCAGCTATTTCTGTCACTTCCCTGCACATGGTAGCCAAAGACCCCAGCAACTGCTTGCCCATGAGGGGGAGGGGATTTGCCCTCACAATCCCCTCTCCCTCCCCCCATCACTCTGTCCATGGTCCCCTCCGTCATCTTGATCTGTAGAATATTGGGCAGGCTGAATGAGCCAATGGGTCATTAAATATAGAACAGTAACAGTGCAGAAGGCCATTTGGTCTGCTATCCCCATGCTGGCTTTCTGCAGAAGCAACTCAGCTAATCCCACTCCACTGCCCTTCCCCGTAGGTCTTTTCTATTCAGAAATCTTTTCTATTCAGATAGGATCAGCTTCTAATAGTTAACTATATTCCCAATTGAAGGCCCTGATCGTATTTGCATCCACCATGCTCTCAGACAGCCCATCCCAGATCCTAATCACTTGTTGCATGAATTGCGTTTGAGTCTTTTGCTAATCATTTAAAATCAGTTTCTACCTGTCCTCGATCCTTCCACCAATGAGAACAGTTTAACTCTATCTGCTCTGTCCAGACCCCTCATGATTTGGAACCCCTTTATCAAATTCCCTCTCAACCTTCCCGTCTCGAAGGAGAAGAACCCCGTGTTCTCCAGTCTGTCTATGTAGTCCCTCCTCACTGGAACCATCCTTGTAAATCTTTCCTCCATTCTCCCTAAGGTTAGGTGTCCAGCATTAGGCACAATACTTGCATGTAGAGTGTTTCATAAAGGCTTGTCAAAGTTCACTGAGGAAGTCACAAGGAAGTTAGACAAAGGAGAACCAGTTGAAGTGATTTATTTAGATTTCCAGAAGGCCTTTGACAAGGTGCCGCATAGGAGACTATTTAATAAGTTAAGATCCCATGGTGCTACGGGTACGATCCTGGCATGGACAGAGGATTGGCTGATAGGCAGAAGGCAGAGAGTGGGGATAAAGGGGTCTTTTTCAGCTTGGCAGCCAGTGACTAGTGGTGTACCTCAGGGGTTGGTGCTGGGATCACAACTTTTCACAGTATACATTAATGTTCTGGAGGAAGGAACTGAAGGCACTGTTGCTAGGTTTGCAGATGATACTGTTGGTATTTTTATTTATCTCGGTGAGCCACAAGACTTTCCCTTATATCGATCAAATGACCACAAAACCAGTTAATTAGTTCAAAAGATGGTTTATTTACATACAGAAGAGTTACCTCAACATGCAAACACAATATCTACTATGGGTTAAACTACTCCTATCAGCTACAATAACCTATACTTAACTTCAGGGCGACCAGCACTGTGCAAATAGATACGGCCTTTATCTCGATTTCACGTGGCTGGTTCGAAGAAAGCGGCTCTGTCTCTGCTGGGCTCATCCGTCAGGTAGCGATCGTTGGTCTTGAACTTAGCTGGCTGTTCCTGCTGCAATTGGGTAGACACAGGCTGGATCCAAGAGAGACAGAACACATGGCTGCGCTCTCTTTTATCCCTCTGGGATTTTGCGCTCTTTGGGGCGGTCCTTAACCTTGGACCCAATAGTTCGACAGGGCTCTGATCACTCTCTTTGATTTTGGCCAATAAAGGGGCGGGTGCCTTGGTAGCTGGGCGGGTCCTTAGCGGTCATTGACCTTGGCAGTTGGGCTTCCTGAGTAAGGGAAGTGACGCCGTGGCTGTGGCTGTACCGGTTGCATGATTCGAGTTCTATTATCCTGGGAAAATGGGCCATTAAAATGTAAACGAGTTGGGGTTTCGGTCAGGTCTGGTTACCTGTGTCTTAGATGCACATAGGCTGTGTATCTGTCTTGAGTCCTGGGTTGGCCATAATTCCCATGGTCCTTTGTAGCTGGCCATCTTAGATGGCTACATCACAAAGATCTGCAGAGGGGCAGGCAGTATTGAGGAAGCAGGCGGGCTTCAGTTGTACTTGAAGAGGTGAGCTAGGAGAGTGGGCAAAGAAGTGGCAGATGGAATACAATGTGGAAAAGTGCGAGGTTATGCACTTTAGAAGGAGAAATGGAGGCACAGACTATTTTCTAAATGGGAAGATGCTTAGGAAATCAGAAGCACAAAGGGACTTGGGAGTCCTTGTTCACGATTCTCTTCAGGTTAACGTGCAGGTTCAGTCAGCAGTTCGGAAGGCAAATGCAATGTTAGCATTTGTATTGAGAGGGCTAGAATACAAGAGCAGGGATGTACTTCTGAGGCTATATAAGGCTCTGGCAGACCCCGTTTGGATAATTGTGAGCGGTTTTCGGCCCCGTATCTAAGGAAGGATGTGCTGGCCTTGGGAAGGGTCCAGAGGAGGTTCACAAGTTCACTGGAATGAAGGGCTTGTCGTATGAGGAACGGTTGAGGACTTTGGGTCTGCACTCGGAGTTTAGAAGGATGAGGGGGGATCTTATTGAAACTTACAGGATACTGCGTGGACGTGGAGAGAATGTTTCCACTTTTAGGAAAAACTAGAAGCAGAGGACACAATCTTAGACTAAAGGGACGATCCTTTAAAACAGAGATGAGGAGGAATTTCTTCAGCCAGAGGATGGTGAATCTGTGGAATTCTTTGCTGGAAGGCTGTGGAGGCCAAATCACTGAGTGTCTATAAAACAGAGACAGCTAGGTTTTTGATCAATAAGGGGATCAGGGGTTATGGGGAGAAGGCAGGAGAATGGGGATGAGAAAAATATCAGCCACGATTGAATGGCGGAGCAGACTCGATGGGCCGAGTGGCCTAATTCTTCCTCTATGCCTTATGGTTTTATGGTCATCATAAGTTCCTTGTTTTTGTACTTGATACCTTTGCAGTCAGGGATCATATGACTTTTTAAAAATAAATTTAGATTACCCAATTCATTTTTTCCAATTAAGGGGCAATTTAGCGTGGCCAATCCACCAACCTGCACATCTTAGGGTTGTGGGGGCAAAACCCACGCAAACACGGAGAGAATGTGCAAACTCCACATGGACAGTGACCTAGAGCCGGGATCAAACCTGGGACCTCAGCGCCGTGAGGCAGCAGTGCTAACCACTGCGCCATCATGCTGCCCATCTTATGACATTTTAGTCACTTTCTCAACCTGCCTTGCCACTTTCAATGATTTGTTTTTTTTAAATTTTTTTACAGAGTACCCAATTCATTTTTTTTCCAATTAAGGGGCAATTTAGCGTGGTCAATCCACCTAGCCTGCTCATCTTTTGGGTTGTGAGGGTGAGACCCACGCAGACACGGAGAAAATGTGCAAACTCTACATGGACATTGACCGGGGTCCAGGATCGAACCCGGGTCCTCGGCAGCGTGAGGCAGCCGTGCTAACCACTGCGCCACCGTGCCGTCCACTTTCAATGATTGTTGCACATGTACTCCCTCTGTTCTGGTATTGTTGTACAATAGAGTGGAGGTGAGACCAGATTTGGTAAAGCAGTGCCGCTTTTTCAGGTACCCAAGGCTTTGTTGAGTTGGCGGTATAGAACCCAAGAATCCCTACAGTGCAGAAGGAGACCATTTGGCCCAACGGGTCTGCACCGACCCTCCAAAAGAATTCCCTACCTGGGCCCACGCCTCTGCCCTATCCCCGTAACCCCGTAATCCCACCTAACACTAAGGGGCAATTTATCATGGCCAATCCACCTAACCTGCACATCTTTGAACACTAGGGGACAATTTAGCATTGTCAAACCACCTATCGCAAGATAGACATCAAGTAGCATTAGTTTCTAATAGGTAAGTATAGTTTAATGATTGTTGAAGTTCACTGGAAGTGGAGACTAAACTAATTGCCATAAACTCATTAGAATCACTGCAGGAAAGGTATTGAATAAAGTAAACCAACTTATAATTGTCAGAGTTTAGGTGTGGTATAAACCTAGATGTTATGCATGACAACTGAATTGTCATTTCCATGTTAAAGATAAGGGGCGCGATTCTCCGCTCCCCATGCCGGGTGGGAGAATTGCGGGAGGGCCGGGCGACTCACGACACGCCTCCCTGGCACCCCCAGCGATTCTCCCAGCCCCCTGCTCGGAGAATCGCCGCTCGCCGTTTTTCATGGCAACCGGCGATTCTCCGGCCCGGAAGGGCCGAGCAGCCTGACGTTCCCGACCTGTTCACGCCAGCGGCAACCACACCTGGTCGCTGCCATTGTGAACATGGCGCCAAAGCTTCGTTTGTGGCTTGTGAGGTGCGGAGAGGGGAGTGAGCACCACGGCCATGCTCAGGAGGGGAATGGCCCACGATCGGTGCCCACCGATCGTCAGGCCGGCGTCTCCAAGCGACGCACTCTTTCCCCTCCGCCGCCCCGCAAGATCAAGCCGCCACGTCTTGTGGGGCAGCGAAGGGGAAGACGGCAACCGCGCATGCGCGGGTTGGAGCCCTCAGCTGTCGTGACGTCAGCCGCGCATGCGCGGGTTGGAGCCGGCCAACCTGCGCATGCGCGGCTGACGTCACTTAGGTGCCGCTGTCGTGTCATTCTCGGCGCGCCGCCTTGACGCAAGCGTCAAGGCCCAACGGCCGAGATTTACGGAGCGCCGCTCCAAGCCCCCTGGGGGTGGGTGAATAGGATGCGAGGAGCGGCCTCCGAGGCCGTCGTGAAACTCGGCCGAGTTCACGACGGCCTTCCCGATGCCGCGCGGGAGCGGAGAATCGCGCCCAAGATGTGAAATGTTCAAAACTTTCTTGTCAGTTTTCCTGCACGACTCTTGTTTTCAGCAATGTATTCAAATGCCCAAAAGTCGGTAAAATAGTTCCATCCTGCAAGATGAGGAAGGTTTCTTTCCGGCTTTAAACCCTGGCTGCAAAAAGGTTCCCGCTGATAGGAACGTAAGAAATAGGAACAGAAATGGGGCATTCAGCCCCTTTATCCTGCTCCACCATTCGACTAGGTCAGGGCTGATCCTCCACCATTTTCCTGCACTAGCCCCATATCCAGTGCACTCAGTGACTGAGTCTCCACAGCCCTCTGAGGTAGAGAATTTCAAAAATTCACCATCCTCTGAGTGAATAAATTCCTCTTTATCTCAGTCCTAAATAGTCTGCCTCTTATTCTCAGACTGTGTTCCCTGGTTCAAGGCCCCCAGTCAGGGGAAACATACTTCATGCATCAACTCTGTCGAGCCCTGTAAGAATTGAGCTAACCTCTCATTCTTCTAAAATCTAGAGAATACAGGCCCAATCTGCTCAATATGTCCACACAGGACAATCCCACCCTCCCAGGAATCTAGTGAACCTCTGTTGCTGTCCTCCTGTGGGAAATATTGGACAAGGAGACCAAAACTGCACACAATGCTCCAAGTGCAGTCTCTCCAAGGCTCTGCACTACTGAGCAACGCGTCTTCACTCCTGTACGCTTGCAATAAAGGCCCATACGGTTTGCCTTCGTAACCTGCGTGTTAGCTTTCAGTGCCTTTTGAGCAAGAAAACTCAGGTCTCTTTGGACTTCAACACTTACCAACTCCTCACCAAGAATACCCTGCATTTCTGTTTCTCCTGCCAAAGTTGGTACCTTCATATTTTTCCCACCTTATATTCCGTCTGCCATTTTCTTGCCAACTCACTTAGCCTGTCTAAATCAATTTGAAGCCTCTTTGCATCCTCCTCATAACTTACACTCCCATTTAGTTTCCCGTCATCAGCAAACTGGAAATACTACGTTTGGTCCCCACATCCAAATCGTGGTTATAGATTGTGAACCGCTGGGACTCGAGCACGAGTCTTACGGTATCCCAAATGGTCACAACCTGCCAACCAGAGAATGGTTCGTGAAGTCCTACTTTTTGTTTTCTGTCCACTTTCCAATTCTCAGTCTAGGTCAGTGTAGTTACCCCCCTCCCCCACAATCCCCCAATCCCCCGTGCTCTAATTTTGCTTACTGACCTCCTGTGTCGGGCCTTATCGAAAGCCTTCTTAAAATCCAATTACACCACATCCACTAGTTCACCCTTATCCATTCTGCTAGTTACATCCTCATAAAAACACTACCAGGTTTGTCAAACATGATTTCCCTTCCCTGGTGATTCTGTCCGATCCTACCATTATTTTCTAAATATCCAGTCATCGCATAATGCTGAAATTGTCATGATTTGCAATTTTGAATATTTCAGCCTCTGTGCAAGCCAGCACTATGAAACGTAAAATGTCTTCTCAACGACCACAGTTAAAAGTCATTGTTGAAATTGTTCATTGTTCCAGGGCTTTCGAGGTCTTCCTGGACGCCATGGACCACAAGGACACAAGGTAAATGCATTTTTCTGATCATATCTAATATAGGTGTGCATTTCATTATCCATGTGACATTTATCATAGAATTTACAGTGCAGGAGGCCATTCAGCCCATGGAGTCTGCACCAGCCCTTGGAAAGGGCACCCTACCCAAGCCCACACCTCCACCTTATCCCCGTAACCCAGTAAACCCACCTATCCTTTTTGGACACTAAGGGCAATTTAGTATGGCCAATCCACCTAACCTGCACATCTTTGGACTGTGGGAGGAAAGCGGAGCACCCGGAGGAAACCCACTCAGACACGTGGAGAACGTGCAGACACCGCACAGAAAGCGGCCCAAGCCGGGGATTGAACCTGGGAGCCTGGAGCTGTGAAGCAACAGTGCTAATCATTGTGTCACCATGCCGCCCTATGCTTATAGTGTAGTGATGCTGGGACCAATGCTGTTTGGGTAATGCCCCAGCTTGCAATGAACTAAGCTGACTGTTCCATAATGTGAGCTCAGCCCATCGGCTTGCTGCTCTCGGGCCCCTGACATGAGGCAATTGATACACTGGGTGCAGGGCAGGCCAGAATTGGGATGGGTGAGCAAGGATCAGCAGCTATTAAAGTGCTGCTGGTCCCCCCCTGATGCAGAAGAGAAGCGCAATGGCTGGGACCAGAGGAGTACGCAGAACCGCTCCACTCATTGAAGCAAATTGGAAGATCCTCGGAAGAAGGAGCAGGAGAGGTTCACAATGAGAAGCATAACAGGCTTCCTGGATGGAAGCAGCAAAATGTAAAGGGCGCCTCAAATAATCACTGAACCTGGGTGTCGCCGAGGTCACATTTTGTTCATCAGAGGAAATATTGCGGACATTTGGCTTAATTTTATAACGTTGGCTGAAAATCCATCTTAAACAGCACATGGTAGGGCATCAATGTAGGAGAGAATACACTGGCATTCTGCATACTTTCTGAATGGCACTGCTGGAAGTTTCAAATGTGAAGACTTGTCCTTCTTTAACTACAGTAAGAAGTCTTACAACACTAGCTTAAAGTCCAACAGGTTTGTTTCAAACACGAGCTTTCGGAGCGCAGCTCCTCCGGCATCTCCACATCATGGCTTCTTTAACTAGGACACTTGAATTGCTCCCAGAAAAATCCATTTACCCTGGATCATGAAATAAGGAAAATAAAAACAGCAACTATACTGCCATTACAGCTGCACATTTATAGAGTCAAGTGAGCTGGGCACTGGGGCGATGTATATCTCCTTTCCCATTCTTTAATCTATTTCTGTGCGCCTTTTCCATCTGCAGACAGGGAAAGGTGTTGCTGTCCCCAGACAGAAGAGGATTATCTGAAACAGTTTTCCTTGTTCCTTAAGCGGGGAGGATACTGGAGACTCTGAGGAGAATCGAGAAAGTGAGGGGCGGGGAGCTCAGAGATTTCTTAGCATTTTCCCTTTTAATTCTCCCTGCTTTTAACCTCTCCCTCATTCTCCCCTTCACGGACAAACAGAAACATAAACAGATCATAACTGACTACGGGGTCTTATGTAATCTTGTGCCAGTATTGTGAGCTCAATGCACCAGAAGTGTTACTTCTAACTGAAGCCAGAGTTCCCAATCTTCCTTTCCAGGCCATCTATGTTGTCCAGATCCCTCAATGTACGTACATGGAGGTCTATTGGGTGGTAACTTAGGACCACCTACCCTTAAATTTGTACTCTCACTTGATTCCCACTGATGCTGAAGAATGAAAAGAGTAACATCATCCACCCTGGGAGGTCTTTCCACCCTTCAAATGATAACATTCTTCACATTCCATCATTACTCCCAGCATATCCTCCCAAACCCGGTAAGCTTTGTGGTTTTAGGTTGGGGAATTTTAGGGCGAAGATGACCGTCAAGTTTCGGTCAATAATGACCTGGTTTCTCTGACGCCGGGCATGGGACTGCCGACAAGGCCAGAATAGATTAGGCCTGTCTTCACAAGTGCATGTCCCAAGTCCCCAGACCCAAACAGGGTCATATTCCCATAGTACTACAGCTCCTCATTCCTACAGACCATGAAGTATGAAGGTAAAATAAGGACAGGTATTGTTACGATCTGAAACCAGTCAATAGAATGATAGGCTGAACGTTTTTGGGGTATTCGACAAGGTATGAGCACAATATTATCCTGAAGCGTTTTGTGGTTGGGGGCAAGGAAGATATCTTGCGTTATTGCAAATGCTCCTCAAGTGTACTTTGGGATACATAGAACATAGAACATAGAACAGTACAGCACAGAACAGGCCCTTCGGCCCTCGATGTTGTGCCGAACAATGATCACCCCACTGAAACCCACGTAACCCGTAACCCAACAATCCCCCCATTAACCTTACACTATGGGCAATTTATCATGGCCAATCCACCTAACCCGCACATCTTTGGACTGTGGGAGGAAACCGGAGCACCCGGAGGAAACCCACGCGCACACGGGGAGGACGTGCAGACTCCTACCTGTGCATACCTCGCTGCTTAATGTGTTTCTCTATTCAATTTGCCTAGTGTAGTGTACAACCAGTCAAACTTTAATAACCCCTCTTGTCACACATCAAACAAGAGACCATCTCCTGGTTATAATGAAGCAGTGAAGGCTAACGGTAAATGTAAATAGATTTATTGACAAGTATTTACTGCCTCAGGCAGCAGCTGACTCCCAGTGCAATCCTAGCTGGGAGGACGTGTCTCACCAGGCCCTGATCTGGGCCTACTTTTAACCTTTGCTCATAAAGAGTCCCAGCTGATAGGCCTCCGCCCCCTACCTGGGGAGCCCGTACTCCAGAAGTCCCACGGGGTGATCAATAAAGGCTTCCCTGTGATCCTCGTGGGGGGGGGGGTTATGACACTGGGGTAATAATTCTAAGTGTTAAATTACGTAGAAAGGTGAAACAAAGATGGGTCGTATTCCCTAGAATTCGAGGAAAGCTTTCATGATATTGAGGGAAATCTCTGGGGAAGATCAAGGTAAACTATTTCCATTTGCTGGGGAGTCTAAAACTAGGGGACGCAGCCTAAAGGTGAAGAGTCGAGCCCTTCAGGAGAAAAGTAAGGAAACACTTCTGTATGCAAAAGATGGGAGAAGTTTGGAATTTTCTTCCTCAAAAGGCAGTTGGTGCCAAATAAATTGTTAATTCTAAATCGGAGATTGTTTTCATATTAACCAGAGGTATTAAGGGATGTGAAGGATGCTGGGTATATCAGATCAAGGTTGCAGAACATCCGTGACCTTAATTAATGGTGAAAAAGGCTTGAAGGGTTGAATGTTCTCCTCCTGTGCCAATGTTCCAATAACATCTGTTTCCATCCAAGACATTTGGGAAGAAGGTTGAGCACTTAAATGGGTTGGAATTCCATGATCAACATTTCAATGGGCAGAGATTTCATCGCAGTCACCAAGTGACCTGTGACATTGAGCCCAAGACAGAATCGAGTAAAACTCCAAATATATTGACTGCATTGTGTTGTATCTTTTAAACCTTTCTGTTAAATGGGCAAATAAATACACCGATTGTCAAACGTTATCATTTCTTCCAAAGGGACAGAAAGGAACGATTGGTCAAAAGGGAATTGAAGGGCAGCCTGGGATACCGGTGAGTAATAATATTTTTCTACACTATTTCAAAGAAAAACTGTAGCCTCACTTTTGGTCTTTCCACGATAAACACTCGCCGCGGGGGCCAAGGGGGAAAGGAGGAGGCTGGCATTTTATTCAGCAGAAACCCTACTATATCGCGCTCACTGCAATGCACTTCCTCCTCCATAGGTCGACTGGAATGATGACTATCTGTTAAGGGTTTACAAACCAAAACTGGTTTGGGAAATATGTCACTTCTTCAGAGGTTCATAGGATGTGTCCCTAACACAGACACAACCTAAAGGATAAACATCCTTCAGATTTCAGTATGGGTAGCTCTCGAAACTATTTTCCAGAGTAAAAAACCTTTCTCTGAGTGTTGCTGAAAACAGACATTTTGTCGAAGCTTTTCATCTTGCACTCATCAGGACAACATAAGAATAGATTTGTGTGGCGGAGATGGCTTGCCATTGGCCAATGGTGGTATCCATTGTTCGTACTCTCCACCACTGGGGAACCAGAGGTGGCGGGGGGTGGGGGGGGGTGGGGGGGTGGGGCGGTGGGGGTGGGGGTGTGGTCACCATCAGCAGGACTGTAAGATCTAACTAGGGGGAAGGGTGGAAGGTTTTGGTCTATGTTTTTTTTTATTAAAACATTTCATTAAGGCATTTATGGTTTTATAACAATAAAAGATACAAATGCAAATGTAAACATAATTCAGTGTGTAACACATCCCTCACACTGTTCCTGCCTAATCTAGAAAAAACAATTAGCCTAACTCCACCCCCCCCCCCCCCCCCACCTTATTGAATTGAATCTGCTGACAGTTTAGTTTTCTCTGAAGTTGATAAATGGCTGCCACCTCCGAACAAACCCTAACATTGATCCTCTCAGGACGAACTTAATTTTATCAAGTCTAAGAAACCCAGACATGTCGATAACCCAAATCCCTGATTTTGTGGGCTTCGAGTCCCTCCACGCTAGCAATATCCGTCTCCAGGCTTTCAAGGAGGCAAAGGCCAAAACGTCAGCCTCTCTCGCTCCGTGAGCTCCCGGGTCTTCCGACGCTCCAAAAATCCCCACCTCTGGACTCGGCGCCACCCTCGTTTTTAGTACCGTGGACATGACATCCGCAAATACCTGCCAGTATCCCCGAAGCTTCAGGCATGCCCAAATCACCTGGACATGGTTTGCGGGCCCTCCTGCACACTTCACACACCTGTCATCCACCTCAAAAACCTGCTCATCTGGGCCACCGTCATGTGTGCCCGGTGAACCACCATGGATTGTATCAGGCTGAGCCTGGCACATGATGAGGACATGTTGACTCTGCTCAGCGCATCCTCCCACAGGCCCGCCTCTAACTCCTTATCCAGCTCATCTTCCCATTTACGTTTTATCTCACCTATCTGAGTTTCCTTCCACTCCATAACTTATTTATAGATTTTCAATACCTTCCCCCCCCACCCCCATTCTAGTTTTGGCCTACGTTACTGTATGATTTTTCTTCTTTCTTTGTATCCTTCAAGAATCAGTAGTTGACATGTAAGATTCCCGATGATAAGATGGTAAGTCCTTGTCATTTTGTGCCCCTAAGACCAAAGCATATAGATTCTCCCGTCAAAGATGTGATGTCTCTTCTGAATCCTCACTTGACATGCTGGGCTGGATCCTCCCATTCCCTCAGCCACGTGTTACTTGGCGACGGCGCTTGCTGATTCTTTACTCCCGGCGACGGTCCGCTGGTGGGTGGGGGGTCGGGGGGGGGGGGGGGGGGGGGGGGGGGGGGGGGGGAGAGAGAGAGCAGGTGGGGGGGGGGGGGGGGGTGGCGGGGGGTGGTGTTGCTGGCGGAGACAGTGGATCCCAATGGCCGGAGAATTCCAGCCACTGTTACAATGTTGTCTCATTCGTTAATCTCCTACCAGAAAAAGAATGTTGAATGTTGCTTAGAGCATTAAGGAATATGGAACAATGGAGTTGAGGTTCAATCATGATTGAATTGAATACAGAACACGTTCATGAGGCTAAATGGCCTATTCCTATTTCCAAATTCCTCTTCCTCCTCTCAGGCACGCACCTGATCTCCTTTATTTATGCAGTGTGAACCTTGATTCTTGACTTTTTGGTCTCTTCGGGTCTGAAACAAGTTTTCAGAATTTTAGGGATATTTTCAATGACCCTTCTAGTGCCAAAGTGACCCCTGGCATCAGTCCTCAACTGCTGTCTGAAGGAACCCACGGAGTTAGTAGCTGCAGCAGGAGGTAGCTTCTAACCTCTTGGTCCCATGCAGAATCATGGCTCTGGATAATAAGAAGTGATGGGATGTCGGACTGCTTCGAGGTGAAGGAACCACGGCAGCGGTTTCCGTGAAAGCCTTTGTTATTTTTGAACTACCATACAAGCATAGAGAGAGCCAGCATGGACCCAATGGGTCGATTAGCCTCCTTCTGTGCTGTAATAATGACTCTATGACTCATACAGCTCAGACAGGTTAATCTTTACCTCTGGGGTGAGACCAGATGAACAACCATGGTTCAAAGCAGAAGCGCCTACCCTTAATTCAGTCGATTGAGTGACATGATTTAACATTCACTTATATAGTCTGAAAAGACCTAGAGACATTGAGGTTGAGGGTTATAGTGACATCCTGTAGTGAATATGCGTTCCAGGTCTGGAGTGAACATCTCAAGAGTAGCATTGTCTTCTCGCTCAATATGTATGGCGGAATATGTACCAGGTGTTTCCTATGGTGCGAGGCAGGCTTGGCATCCCTCATCGTCACTCTCCTCTGGTTCTTCGTCATAAATGGAGTAGAATCATCATTCTTGGCTCTGGCACTGAATGGGTTTGTGAGGGGAAAAAAAAAATCGCAGGAATGAAGAGATACATTGAAGGTAAAGCTTCTATTGCACTGTCCCAATTATTACAGTAACTTGTGAACAAGGCTCATTAACCTCTAACGGCACCTAGCAACCCAAACCACCCCTTTCATGAAAGTGCTCATTCAGTGAAGGGGGCCACAAACAATGGGGAACAGAAGAGAGGCTGGTGTATCAGTATTTTTTAAATGTAAATCGGATGAGGCGGACTAGATTCTAGCATTGTTCCCGGCTGCCCACGGCACCGTTCCAGGGCATTTCCAACAGATTTCTTTGCACTGGAACTCCGCACTCCATGTGCCTCTACTTGACAACCCCAAATTTTCTGCAATGGAAAATCTAGGCCTCTGCCCCATGACCTGTAAATACAATTAGTCAGCAGGCACGCTCCTCTGCATGGGGTCCAGAAAATTAAACCATCACATTTGAAAAGCTTATTTTTTAATTGTGTGTGGCCCATCATTGAAACACTGGCATATTCCCTCATTTTTATTTTCAAATCAGGTATAGATCTTTGATGAAAGCCTAAATCTCAGATGATGGAAATGGAGTTCTATAATCTTATCCCAATGTCTATTCAGCCAATCCTCAGGAAATTATGTCCAGCCTCATGTTTTCCTCACTCTCAATGATCTGGCTGATGTCATCATAAGTAGTGTTAAATTCTTTGTTGATGACATGGCAGTTGCAGTAATTAACATCCAATAGGCAGTGATTGGGTTATTGAAGGCTGAATTGGTTGGTTGCAGTGGTAAATGGTATGTAATCTTCAGCGATGAGGAGACCAAGTTAGTAACCACTGATATTGATGATATTGATTGTGGCGGCAATGCTTTGTTCGTTCATAGACACACCGGTTCCTCGGCTTAGTAATCGTCCAAACTGTGCCGGGGCAAAGATGGCAGGAGCAATAAGGCCTGTGGTGTTGTTTGCAAAACTATCGACTTGCGTGTTTGTCAGGTTTCAAAGAATGCTCACTTCTTATGTGCCCAATTACGGTGTAAAGTCATGCACACTAGTCAGCACAGTCTATTCACACAATTCTCAATACCGAGGAGAAATGTGGCACCAAGACTATGGTAGTGCGGCCCCTGTGCCTGGTGGCCCGTGTGACCGGCACAGGGCCAATCGCGTGGGAGCGCACAAATCCCGGTCAACAGCGAGTTAGCGCAGGGCCCTGAGAGCAGAGGCCTAGGCTGTGTGGAACCCAGAGCCTGAAAACTAAGACCCATCCTATTGTGTTCTGTGTCTGTTTATATACCAACCTTTGCCTTTCATTAATAAACCCCTTTGTTACTACCGATGGCCTCCAGAGTGTTGTCTCTAGTTACCACATTGACGACGAGGTAAAACGTTCAATCGTAACCTGGAACACTTTGTGATTTGAGAGGGGGGGGGGGTGAAAGGAGGATTTGGAAGAAAAGAAAGACCAGCAAGAATTGGGAACCATCAACGGTGACACTCACTACGTGAGTGAAAATGCCTATTGCTAATCTAGACCCGTTTGGCCAAAGGGGCTAAAAATTGGAGCCAGTACATCGACCGGCTACACCATTTCTTCACTGTGAACAAGATCAGAGGGGAAGACGAGCAGAAGGTAATACTTCTGACACTTTGTGGGCCTCGAATATATAATTTAATGAGGAACCTCACATCCCCAGAGGCACCCTGACACAAAGACCTTTGACCAGTTAGTCACATTGGTCATGGAACATTTTAACCCCAGACCCTTTATCATCCTCCAGTGGGATAAATTCAGTCCACTGTCAGGTACCCTAAAGAGTCCATCTCGGCCTTCGTAGCCAGACTTCACCAGCTCTCTACGCACTGCGAGTTCGGGACCGCGTTTAGTGATATGCTGCGCGGCGTTTAGATTGTGGAATCCATAATCTCAACATCCAAAAGAAGCTCCTGGCTGAAACTACCATTACGTTAGAAAAAGCGATTGAGATAGCCCAGGTGACGGAGTGCGCTGAAAATAGCGCCACTGAGCTCCAAAACGTGGCCGAAAGGGAAGTCAATCAAGTATGGGGCGGTATGACTGCGAGGGGGGTGGCAGCATCAACCGAGAACCAGACACGGCCCTGGGTATTGGACCAGAGTCAAAGGACCCGGAAAAGAATGGTTCGCCGACCTAAGACAGAGGTGCATTGCTATCAATTGGGGGGACCAATCCCCAAGAGGTTTGCCTTCGTTGCAGGTTTGTGTTTTTCCATTGTAATCATAGAGGCCGTATTCAAGCATGTTGCCGCGCAAGGCAAAACAGCAGCAGCAGTCCAAAGTGCCACCAAACCAGGTAGAGAAGAGTTCTGAGGAGTAATGTACCGCCTGAATGTAGTAGCCCAGGTAAAAGAGACAACCCCCATTGAAATCACCCGAAGAGCGAATGGTAAACTCTTGAAAATGGAAGGCAACGCCGAGGCCTCAGTGAGAATTGTGGGGGGCAGACCTTCAAATATATTCGTGATGGATCTCGAACCTTGAATTTGAGCAGCTCGACAGCCAAGCTTTCCACGTACATGGGGTGGGTGGGGTCCTTCAAGATGTCCTGCGACGATACAAGGATGTCTTCCACAGTGAGCTAGGCCGGATCAAAGGCGTGAAAGCCAAAATCTATGTCAATCCGGATTTGACACCCAAATTCTTTAGAACTAGGCCAGTTCCTTATTCCCTGCATCAAAAGTGTGCAGCAGAATTGAAGCGATTAAAAGAGCTGGGCATAATCACACCAGTTGAGTTTACTGAGTGGGCAGCCCTATAGTCCCCAGCCTCAAGCCAGATCGATCCATAAGAGTCTGTGCGGACTAAAAATTAACCATCACATCAGACGGTCCAGACTGATAAGTACCCGATCGCTAGGATCGAAGACCTCTACACTCAGCTGGCGAGGGCCTTACCCACTTTATATTAGATCTCAGCCGCGCATACCTGCAATTGGAATTGGATGAAGAGTCCCAGATGTTCACCGTGATAAATACACCTGAGGGCCTATTTCAGTACGGGGCTACCATTTGACATCACTTCAGCCTGAGCTACTTTCCAGAGTACCATGGAAAACCTCCTACAAGGGATTCCTAAATTGATGGTCTACCCCAACAATGTCACCTGGACTACTCCTGAAGAGCACATGACCAGTCTGGAGCAGCTGCTAAGAAGGTTCCAGAATGACTTCTGGTGGCAGTCATGGAGTGAGTGGTCACACACAGGGCACAGTTCCGGCTTGATGGCATTGGTTTTGGCCCTTTTACCCATTAGTGGGGTAGTCAAAGCATAAAAGTCGAACGGAAGATGTAAGAGAAGAGGTTTTCCCCAGGATTGGCATGTTTACTGGTTACCAGACCCGTCAGAAGACAGTGAACGACCTGGCTAAGGAGCTGGAGGAGACTTGTGGCACAGCACCAATTTCAAGAATGGCGGAGGGGGAAGGGTCGTCATTGGTGGGAACATTTCAGATGGAGCAATTGAAGAGCTCCATCAAGGAGGAATCGCGACAGCAGAGGAAGGAGAGGCACAATGACTGGTCGAGGTTGATTGAGGGGACCTCTGCGAGGGCCATTGAAACGGGGGGAGAAGTGCCTCGAGGCGCAAGGGGTGACTATCCGTGAGGTGGAAAAGGGGGTATCCGACCAGAGTGACCATATTGTGTATTTGGAGGCGGAGGTGGGGATCCTTGGGGGATCTTTGTAAGTCACTGAGGGTGAAAATGGAGGAGCAGGAGAACAGACAACAGAACTTGTGGATTGTGGGTCTGCCGGAGGGTGTCGAGGGAACCAGCACCACAAAGATTTGGAGCATGCTGGCCAGGTTGGTGGAGGAGAAGGTGCTGGACTAGGCCCCAGAGGTGGATTGGGCCCACAGGTCCTTGAGGCTGAAGCCGATGAGCAGGGGAGCCGCCACGGGCAGTGATTGTGCGGATGCACAAGTTTGTGGAGAGGAGAAGATCTTGAGGTGGACCAGGGAGACCTGCGTTTGTCAATGGGAGGGTAATCGAGGACATTGGTGCAGAGCTGGCGAAGAGGCATGTGGGATCTCACAAGGCCAAGGCAGCATTGTATAGACGACAGATTAATTTTGGGGTGCTGTACCCGACCTGACTCTGGGTAACTTATGACAGCCGGGAGTACTATTTTAAGACGCCCGGAGGAGGCAAATGATTTTATAAGGGACCATAAGTTGGGGGAGAACAGAGGGGCGGTGTGGGATCGAGGGGTTAAGTTCACAAAAGTTGGGTCTCTCGACTGTTTTGTGTTGCCGAAGGGGGTGAAGTTTTATAAGTTGTAAGTTCGTCAGTCGCGCAATCGCTCCCCCACCCCCCCACCCCCAACCTTTTTGTTTTTGTTTTGGGAAGAGGTTGTTTGTGAATTTTGGTGTTTTTATTAATATAACGGGTTTGTTTGATGGGGTCCCATGAGAGGTGTCAATGGTTTTGTCATTTTTCAGTGGTTTGAGGCCGCTTTTGCAAGCTAATCAGGGACTAGTGGAGGGAGCGGTGGGAGGGTGTGTGAGGGGGGCCTTCACTAGTTAATTGAGTTGAGGTGGGGGGGGGGGTCGTCGCGAGGGATGGCCAGGTTAGGGGGGGGGTGCTGGGGGAATGTGAAGTGGCAAGTTTGGAGGTTGAGCATGGTCATGAGTGGAGAGGGGGGGGACGCCATCTTGGATGGGCCAGTGGGATTAGTTGAGGCAGAACTGATGGGGGATGAAGGCAGACATTAGAAGGGGATAGAGGCGTAAGCCTCCAGTAAGAGTCATGACGTTGAACGTCCGGGGCTGAATGAACTGGTCAAGAGTTCCCAGGTTTTTGCACACCTGAGGGGTTTGAAAGCGGAGGTGTTTTTCCTGCAGGGGATACATTTCCAGATGAAGGATCAGGTGAGGCTGAGGAAGGGATGGGTGGTACAAGTATTTCACTTAGGGTTTGGTTTGACGTCAAGGGGGTGGCCATTTTGTTGAGCAAGAGAATGGGGTGCGTGGGGGCCTGGGAGGTGCTGGACCTGGGAGGAAGGTTTGTGATAGTGAGTAGGGTACGGAGGGGATGCACGGTAGTGTTAGTTAACCATATATGTGCCTAATTTGGGTGATGTGGGGTTTTGTAAAGGGGCGATTCTGGACTTGGATACTATCTCGTCCAACAGCCTCCTGTGCTCCTCCCTCGTACTCCTATCCCGATGAACCTTAAATGAAATAATCTCCCCTCGAACCACCACCTTCAACGCTTCCCAAAACGTGGCCGCCGACACCTCCCCGTTCTCATTAAGCTCCACATATTCCCAATCGCCATTATCATTATCAGCTGATTATGGGCAGGGATTTCAACTGTGTAATGGAGCCAAAGGTGGACAGGTTGAGCCCCGAGTCGATGGGAAGGTTGAGGATGGCGAAGGAGCTGGAAGGGTTTATGGAGCGTATGGGAATGGCTGATCCGTGGAGGTTTAGGAACCAAGGAGGGAAGGAGTACTCTTTCTTCTCGCACGTCTGTAAGGTATATTCTAGAATTGATTATTTTGTGATGAGTCGGGCGGAGCTGATGGGGGTGGTGGGTGGAGTATTCGGGAATTGTGACCATGCACCACATTGGCTGGATGTTAGGCTTAGATCAGGGCAGGTTTCAGACGCCGGGGTGGAGGTTGGATTTGAGTCTTCTGGCAGATAAGGCGTTTTGTGAAAAGGTGAGACTGGCGATTGGGAATATGTGGAGGTTAATCAGAGTGGGGAGGTGTCGGCGGCCACGTTTTGGGAAGCGTTGATGGTGGTGGTTTGAGGGGAGATTATTTCATTTAAGGCTCACAAGGATAGGAGGGGGAGGGAGGAGCACAGGAGGCTGTTGGATGAGATAGTTGAGGTGGATAGGAGATGCTCGGAGGCCCCCCACAAAAGTGTTGAGGAGCTGTTGGCGGAGAGGAGAGGCCACAGGGCAGTTTGACAGGTTGACGATGGGCAAGACGGTGAGGCAGCTGCGGAGGGGGGTGCAGTAGGAGTATGGAGAGAAGGCGAGTTGTATGTTGGTGCACCAACTGCGGAAGCAGGCGGCGTCTGGGGAAATATTTTTTTTTTTATAAATTTAGATTACCCAATTATTTTTTCTAATTAAGGGGCAATTTAGCGTGGCCAATCCACCTACTCTGCACATCTTTGGGTTGTGGGGACGAAACCCACGCAGACACGGGGAGAATGTGCAAACTCCACACGGACAGTGACCCAGAGCCGGGATCGAACCTGGGACCTCAGCGCCGTGAGGCGGTTGTGCTAACCACTAGGCCACCGTGCTGCCCTGTCTGGGGAAATATTAAGGGTGTGGGTGAAAATGGGGAAGTGGTGTCAGAGCCGGAGAAGGTGTTTAGGGGGTACTACGAGAAGTTGTATAAGGCTGAGCCAGGTGGAGAAGCGGGGGGGGGGGGGGGGGGGGGGGGGGGTTTATGGGACGAGTCCTGGAAGGGTTGCAGTTTCCAGAGCTGGATGAGGGAAAGAGGCAGGCACTAGAGGAGCCGTTGGGGTTGAGGGAGGTGATAGAGAGCATCAGGGGAGTGCAGTCGAGGAATGCGCTGGGACGGAAGACTTTCCGACGGAATTATGCAAGCTGTTTACGACAGAGTTGACCCCCCACTTGTTGGGGATGTTCAGCGAGGTGACAGAGAGGGGGGAGTTGCCAGCAATGCTGTCACAGGCGTCAATTTCATTGATACCGAAGAATGGGAAGGATCCACTGGAGTGGGGTCATACAGGCCCATCTCGTTGTTAAATACGGATGTGAAAGTGTTGTGAAGGTGTTGGCAGGTAGGATGGAGGGGTGTGCGCCAGAGGTGGTTTCTGAGGGTCAAACAGGTTTTGTGAAGAGGAGGCAGCTCTCCAACAACATCAGGAGGTTGTTGAATGGAGTTTTGACTCCGTCAGGGGATCGGCACTGGGAGTTATTGTATCCATGGATGCAGGTAGAGTGGAGGTACCTGTTCAGAATTCTGGGTAGGTTTGGGTTTGGGCTGATGATTGTGGCATGGGTGCATCTTTTGAATGCATCCCCGGTGGCTAATGTGTGTACAAACAAGATGAGTTCAGAGTGTTTTAGGTTGCAGAAGGGAACGAGATGGGGTGCCCGCTGTCGCCATTGTTATTCGCACTGGTAATCGCGCCTTTGGGGGTCTGCTGAGTGACGAGGGATTGAGAAAGGTGGGGGTGGCAGTGAGCACCGGAAACGGCCTGCTGTTGTTTGTATTGGACCCGTTGGAGAGTTTGGGCAGAATTATGGGCCTGTCGGAGAAGTTTGAGGCCTTCTCCGGGTATAAACCGAATGTGGGGAAGAGAGAGGTGTTTCCGGTGAATGGGGCATATTTGGGGGCAATATCATTTAAGGTGGCAAGAGAACGGTTCAGGTATTTGGGGATTCAGGACCGCACGAGTGGGCCATGATGCATAGGTTGAACTTGACAGCATTAGTGGAAGAGGTTAAGGGGGATCTTAAAAGGTGGGACACTTTGCATGTTGGCATGATTGATGTTGGCAGGGAGGGTACAGGTGGTAAAGATTAATGTGTTGCCAAGATTCCTGTTTGTTTTTCAGACCCTCCTGATCTTTCTCCCTAAGGCCTTCTTCCGGAGGGTTGAGGTGCTGATCTCGGAGGTTATATGGGCGGGGGAGGTGCCATGAGTGAAGAGGGTTCTGCTACAGAGGTAGCAACAGAAACGAACCTGTTGTATTATTACTCAGCTGTGAATGTGAAGAAGGTGAGGTGATGGTGGCGGGGAGGGAGGGTGGGGGGAGCGGGTCAGGTTGGAAGAGGAGTTATGTCGGGTGTCTAGTCTGAGGGCCCTGGTGACAGCCCCGTTGCCGTGATCCCCAGAGGAGTATACAAGGAGTCCGGTGCTGCAGTCGATGATCAGGATATGGAACCAGTTGAGGAGACATTTCAAGCTGGAAAAAATGTCGGTGGTGACGCCACTGTGTGTGAACCACAGGTTTAAGCCGGGGGGGAATGGACGGGATGTATGGGAAGTGGAAGGTCACGGGTTGGAGCAGGTTAGAGATATGTTCTCAGAGGGGAAGTTTGTGGGACTGGACGAGCTGGGGAGAGGTTTGAGCTGCTGAGGTGGAGCGAGTTGAGGTACATGCAGGTGCGGGACTTTGTGCGAAAGGAGTGGTGGACATTCCCCCAGGTATCGGAGTTATTGGAGCAACTGCTGCTTCCTGACGTCTTGGGGGAGGGGAGGATTGGTGATATATACGGGTAGTTGGGGGAGCAGAGCAAGGCACAGGTGGTGAGGATAAAGCATAAGTGGGAGGAGGGGTTGGGGAGGGAAATAGGTTGAAGACTCTGGTGTGAGGCGATGTGGCGGTTAAATTCAACTTCCTACTGTGCGAGGCTGAGGTTGATTCAGTTCAAGGTGGTGCACAGGGGTACACATGACTCGGGCGAGGATGAATGGGTTCTTCCAGGGGGTGACCACTGGGTGTGAGAAGTGTGGGCGGGGGCCGGCGTATCATGCTCACGTGTTCTGGGGTTGCGCGAAGCTGGAGAGGTTCTGGGAGATGGTGTTTGGGGTGTCATCCAGGATAGTGGGGGCTGAGGTCAGGACGGACTCTATGGTGGCGATCTTTGAGGTCTCGGAGGAGTCGGAGCTGCTGGAGGGGTGGGGCTGATGTGGTGGCCTTCACCTATCTGATTGCCTGACAAAGGAACCTGTTGAATTGGAGGTCAGCTACGCCTCGGGGCCTGGCTGGGGGACCTGAATGACTTTCTCTGGCTGGAGAAGATTAAATTTGTGGTCATATGATTTGCATAGCTGTCTGCCATTGGGGCAGAACACCGGCTTACCATTGGCCCTGGTCGGTCATGTGCCTCTCGACCGATTGGTCGAGAGGCTGAATTAACCACGCCTCCTTGCCGAGGTATAAATAGTCAAACGCCCAGCGTCCATTTTATTGTAGACAACCGCAGGGCTAAGTTCTAGTTTATTAAAGCCTAACTTTTGTAAAGCAACTCGTCTCTCGTGCAATTGATGGCTCATCAAAGTTTGAGTTGAGGGGGGGTCAGAGGAGGGCTTTGAGGTGCGGTGGGGGCTGTTCATGACGCCATTTGAGAAGTTATTTGTCGAGGGGGGAGGGAATAAAAGGGGGGGAAATTGTACAAACTGTGGATGATGACTGTGTATTTTGTTGATGTTATCTGTGTTTGGAATAAAATACCTTTTAAAAACAAAAAGAAGGTTCCAGAATGCAGGTGTCCACCTCAGTCGTGGAAAATGGACATTCCATGCCTCAGAAATGACGTATTTAGGATTTTGTGTGGATGTAAGGGGTCGGCATCCCCTTGGGGAGAAAGTCCAAGGCTTCCCCAGAGGTCTCAGCATCCAGAAATGTAACTGAACTCAAATCCTTCCTTGAGTGCGGTAAATTACTACGGCAGGTTCATTCTGAATGTAGCCACAACACTGGCTCCGCTACACCAGCAACTAAAGAAACATCAGATGTGGCATTCCCCTGATACTATCTGTCCCCTCCCTCAACCCCAGTGACTCCTCCAGTGCCTGTCTCTTCCCCTCCTGAATTGTAGAGCTGCCCAGAGGGGATGGAAGGTCTTACTCGCACAGAGTATTTTGCGGTGATATTTCGGAAGGTGGTGAGGGAGGGTGGACTTATCTCCCCCTCGCGAGCTGGACTGAACTCACCTGACAGAAGCCTTGTCCCGGCGAACCATCGTGAGCAGTAATCTTGATGTTTCACAACTTCCAAGAGAAAGAATGGCCCCTGAGAGGGTCTAGGACAACTCATCGCGGGTGACTCATCGCCGCCGACTCATCGCCGCTGACTCATCGCCAGCCCAACTCATCGCCAGCCAACTCATCGCCAGCCAACTCATCGCCAGCCCAACTCATCGCCGCCGACTCATCGCCGCTGACTCATCGCCGCTGACTCATCGCCAGCCCAACTCATCGCCAGCCAACTCATCGCAAGCCCAACTCATCGCCAGCCAACTCATCGCCAGCCAACTCATCGCCAGCCCAACTCATCGCCAGCCAACTCATCGCAAGCCCAACTCATCGCCAGCCCAACTCATCGCCAGCCAACTCATCGCAAGCCCAACTCATCGCCAGCCCAACTAAAAATTGAAATGCATGGTAATTCATGGTAAAGGCTGTCGGCGGCGGCGGGTAACTTTTGAACCATGAATTTCAAAATAATGAAATTTACCATGAATTTCAAAATACCACCGGTCTGAACTGTGATATAACTTGGTTTGCCGGCCGGTCTTTCTATCAAATGCTTGGTGCGGGCCGTTCAAAATTTACCCGCCGCCGACAGCTTTTACCATGAATTACCATGAATTTCAAAATACCACCGGTCTGAACTGTGATATAACTTGCTTCGCCGGCCGGTCTTTCTATCAAATGCTTGGTGCGGGCCGTTCAAAAGTTACCCGCCACCGACAGCTTTTACCATGAATTACCATGCATTTCAATTTTTAGTTGGGCTGGCGATGAGTTGGGCTTGCGATGAGTTGGCTGGCGATGAGTTGGGCTGGCGATGAGTCAGCGGCGATGAGTCGGCGGCGATGAGTTGTCCCATTCCCCCCTGAGATGGGTGAGGGAGCATCGCGACTACAAATGGGAAGGCCACGCCATCAGGTTTTACCAGGATATGGGAGGGGAGCAGGCAAAGGAGTGAGCGACATTCAACAAAACCAGTGAAGGAACGGCAATATATTTCCAAGCCAGGATGGTGAGTGACTTGGAGGGGCACCTCCAGATGGTGATGTTTCTGCTACTCTTGTCCTTCCAGGTGGTAATGGCTGTGGGTTTGGAAGGTGATGCCTAAGGGACTTGATGAATTCCTTCAGTGCATCATGTAGATGGTACACATGGCTGTGGTGGAGGGAGTGAATGTTTGTAGAAGGGGTGTCAATCAGCCAGGCTGCTTTGTACTGGGAGGTGCTGAGCTTCTTGAGTGTTGATGGAGAGCTGCACTCATCCAGGCAAGTGGGGAGTATTCCATCACACTCCTGACTTGTGCCTGGTAGATGGTTGAGAGGCTCTGGGGAGTCAGGAGGTGAGTTACTTGCCGCAGGACTCCTTGCCTCTGACCTGCTCTTGTAGCCACAGTAGTTCAGTTGAAAATGAAAATCACTTATTGTCACAAGTAGGCTTCATATGAAGTTACTGTGAAAGGCCCCTAGTCGCCACATTCCAGTGCCTGTTCGGGGAGGCTGGGACAGGAATTGAACCCACGCTGTTGGCCTGCCTTGGTCTGCTTTATTTATTTAGCCCAGTGTGCTAAACCAGCCTGAAGAGACCTACCATGCGGAATTAGTGAAGTCTTGCGACACCAAAACTCAGTAGAAATTTGAGTTAAACTTCTCGGATGCAAACAAGAATCTTTATTGCCTCTATTTGATTACAATTGAGAGAAACTTAAATCTATTCTCAATAAAGTCCGGCTAGCAAAATTACTTAAAGAGAAGTAACTTATAAACAATTTAACTTTCAAAATAATACAGGAATGGTTTCTTGCTTAAGGCAAAACAGCTTGCATTTACTTCAAGAGTTAGAGTGGAAAAGTGAAAATATGGAAAATAGAGACAGCAAATAGTTAGATCAAAGTATAGGATGATCCCGGAATAAAGATGGCCGCACGGACCATCATGTTTAAAGGAAATCTTATCAGTCTTGAGCCATCTATCTACACCTCTATGTCGTCTTAATTGGTTTGGGTTAGAATCAAATACATTTGATTCGATGGTTAACTGTCAATCCTTAATGTGCAACGTAAGTTCTGAATGTTTCATGTTTGAATATTTGTGTATGTTATGGAATGCGATTCTGTGCTTTTATCATGACTGGTTTCTACCGGTTTTCTGCTGACTTTGTTTTTATCCATATTCTGGACAATGGTGCCTTCATATTGCTGTAGTGCTTACTTGGCCTTGATCTGATTACTGGTACAGCTCATTTCTTAAGCTTTTCCATCTTGCTTAGAAAAAATGTTGTTTTAATCTCCAATTAGTTTATGCATGTCTCAGGCTTTTTGTGTCTCTGTTGAAGCTATGGGCGGAATTCTCCGGTCCCGGGAAAAATCAGGAAGGCCGTCGTGAACTCGGCCGAGTTTTACGACGGCCTCGGAGGCCGCTCCTCGCCCCCTATTCTCCCCTCCCGGCGGGGCTACGAGCGGCGCTCCGTAACACTCGGCCTGCAGGCGGCGCGCCGAGAGTTGCCGCCATCGTGAAACCGTCACGAACGGCAGGCCGCTCGGCCCATCCGGGTCGGAGAATCGGCGGTCGCTGTGAAAATCGGCGGTCACCGTGAAAAACGGCGAGCGCCGATTCTTCCGAGCGGGGGGTGGGAGAATCGCGGGGGGCGCCAGGGGGTCATGAAATGAGTCGGGGGGCCCTCCCACGATTCTCCCACCCGGCGTGGGGAGCGGAGAATCGCGCCCTATGTGCTTTATCAGGACCTGAGGTTATGAGTGCTGAAATCCTCATTTTAAAATGGGTATTAAAACTGGGTCTTAATATTTACACTAAATAGCCTTCTTTTACCTATCAGATCTATCAGGAAATAGTCGATTACTATCACAGCCCCTGTTTAAATGTGCACCCCTTCCCCATCCACAATGACCAGTAACCCAGTGGTGGTTGGCACGGCTGCCTGGATACACTCTGCAGAAATTACAAAAGGGAAGAAAGAGTCAAAAGTTAACGTTTACATAGATGTAGTATATGCATGTTCAGCATAGCAAGGGTTAATGTGGGACTGGGGAATTGAATCGTCAACAGTATGATACAGAGAGACACATGACCATTAGTTAGAAGACAGAGTGGGGGTCAGCATGGAGTTAACTCCTAGTCTGGGCTAGATTTGGTACATACGTATATAGTTATGTGTTATCAATAAACACCATTGTTCAACCTTACAAGCCTCTGAACCTCTTTGAAAGATGTACAGAACAAACCTTACAACAATACAAACATAACATAAATGCAACTGCATATGGGAGGCACAGTGGCGCAGTGGTTAACACTGCAGCCTACGGCGCTGAGGACCTGGGTTCGAATCCTGGCCCTGGGTCACTGTCCGTGTGGAGTTTATACATTCTCCCCGTGTCTGCGTGGGTTTCACCCCCCACAGCCCAAAGATGTGCAGGGTAGGTGGATTGGCCACACTAAAATTGTCCCTTAATTGGAAAGCAAATAATTGGGTACCCTAAATTTAAAAAAAAAAATGTAACTGCACTTTAACGAATTATGAAAAGCTGACTGGACAGTGGTAAGCGCTGCTGCCTCACGGCGCTGTGGACCCGGGTTCGAACCCTGGCCCTGGGTCACTATCCTTGTGGAGTTTGCACGATCTCCCCGTGTCTGCGTGGGTCTCGGCCCCACAACCCAAACCAATGTGCAGGATAGGTCCGTTGGCCACGCTAAATTACCCCTTAATTGGAAAAAATGAATTAGGTACTTCTAAATTTATTTTTCTTTAAAAGAAAAGCTTTTTTTTAAACTCCCCAAAATTGCCGGACCATTAATGCAGTGCATTCATAACTGACCCCTTTAATGGCAAATGCTGCGCACCATTTGGTGGCAGGTTTTTAGGGGCAATTGTCCATGATAAGCATGGATAGCGTTCATAGAATCTTCATTGAATCCCTGCAGTGCAGAAGGAGGCCATTTGGTCCATCATCTCTGCACCAGAAAGTTCAGCCTACCTAGGCCCACTCCCCTGCCCTGTCCGCATATACCCACCTAACCTACAGATCTTTGGGCACTAAGGAGCAATTTACCCTGGCCGATCCATCTAACCTGCACATCTTTGGACTGTGGGAGGAAGCCTATGCAGACATGGGGAGAATGTGAATAATCCACATACTCACCCAAGGCTGGAATTGAAGCCGGAATTGAACCCAGGTCCCTGGTGTTGTAAGCTGGCAGTGCTAACCATTGTACCACTGTGTAAGTAGCAGGGACTGTACTTCTCCTGGTTGGAGCAGTGAAACATCACAGAGCCTTGGACAGTCCTCTGGATAACCCGCCAGTCAACACATCTGCCTCTTTGACATTTTTCATTATTTCCTCTGTGGCCAAGTAGAATTCACAA
This sequence comes from Scyliorhinus canicula, assembly GCF_902713615.1. Taxonomy (NCBI): domain Eukaryota; kingdom Metazoa; phylum Chordata; class Chondrichthyes; order Carcharhiniformes; family Scyliorhinidae; genus Scyliorhinus; species Scyliorhinus canicula. Next base: position 177,281,990 of record NC_052155.1, read on the forward strand.
ATACAGTCTTTCAGTCATATCTAGCTGAAGGCTTTCTTGAAATAACCTTTTCCTGATATATATATGTATATACATAAAAACTGCCTTTCTCTGAGAAGGATAAATATTTGAACAGCTTGTTTTTCATCATCTGGGCCTCTCCGGTCAACAAGAGGGTCATCCAAGGTACATGAGACGAATGTTAAAGACTTTGACTTTGTGTCTTCAGGAGAGAAAGGATTGAAATTGGGGAAGAGGGGGCTGTGCGGTGGTAGGTGGGTGGGAGGGGGGGGGGAAGGGGGGGGGGGGGGGGGTTGCAGTGGCCAACAAATTCTTTCATTGGCACCAGAGCTTCTGCTGTGAATTTTAGAGCAGTCTGTCTTACCACTTCTGTAGCAAGGAGAATTCATATGAATCGCAGAACACAAATCAAATTTTTTTCAGGCATCATTCGACTTCTGTGGGGAAGATTGTGAATTAGCTGTACCCCTTTACAGTAGAGCTGAACTTGTCCGATACTGAGAATGTGATCACGGGGGCAGCATGGGGGTTTGGAGTAAGGGGTTGGTGCTGTTATCTTTTCGATATCTAAGTCGATCGGGATGCACAATCTTTTTGGAAAATCGCAAATGGCCACTGTACAGTAGGGGGGCTCTGGACAATCTAAAGCTTCCACCTAATTTAAGTACATACTGGGGGGCTGGAATCCACTCTGTTGACACGAGCACATGCCCACCAGTGCCCTGCACCACTGTCCCCTACCAGGATCTGCATGGTCCATGGGAGGATCACGAGGTCCTCCAAGACCCTGAATGAGACAAGCAGGCACAACTGTGATTTGGGATTCACATTCGGTGCCTAATTGCCCCAGGCATATGGAAACTGCCCTGGCTGCATGCCTTGAAAATCCTGGGTGAGTGAGCAAGGAAGGGGGAGATATCCATCTGCATACTACCTCTTTACCCCATGACTGTTCACCATCTCCCTTCAATATGTTGCAGGGTAAACAAGGACATCAGGGATCACCTGGACGTGATGGGCCGCCAGGACCAATGGTACTGTGCAATTCTTTACGATTCTCTGTCATGCTATGAAATGAAATAACTTGCGGAGGTGAGTGAGGGGAGTTCCCTCCAATTGAGGCCAAAGAAGACAAACACGGAACTCAATCATTTAGGTCTTGCAGCCACTCTAGCCTCTCTTGAAAAAAGAAGGCTGAGGGGTGGCATAATTGTTAAAAGTAAGAAAGGTTTCGATCGGGTGGATGCGGGGAGAATCTTTCTTCTTGTGGGGAAGAGCTAATCGAGAGCTTGTCAGTCGAAGAGAGTCAGCAAGAAATCAAACAGAAAATTCAGAAGCAACTTCTTTTCCCAAAGAGTGGCGGGAATACTGGGCTCGCTACCACAAAGAGAGGTTGAAGTAAATAGTATTGGTGCACATTTAAGGGTACGTTCGACAAGCAGATGGGAGAGAAGGGAATGGATGGTTACATTGGTGGATTTAGATGCGGAAAGCCAGGAAGAGGCTCAGGTGGAGCATTAATATTGGCATGGATTGGATGGGTCAAATGGCCTGTCTCTGTAAACCTACGTAATCCACTCATGGAGGGGATTGAAGAGAGAAAGAACACTCAATAGAATAGATAGTAGATGGGAAGTGCTTAGAAGGACCAGGGTGGTTATATGCATTGTACAGTTATCATATTAAAATATATTGAATACCAACATGGTAACTTCGTTCTCCATGCAGGTTCCAGTCATATACCCATTTTGTGTTGAGTGATTAATTAAAAAATATATATTATTAGTTTTACAATTTTTTTAACAAAAAATGCAATAAATGTTTTCAGAGCACAACTGGTACAGTACAAAACAATAATTATTACAAATGTAAGAACAAGCGAGACAGGATAAATTCAGAACAAGAGACTTTAAGAACTGGTGCATCCAGCTTTAATACCGGATTAATAAAAATAATGGGGGAAGAAAGAGTATACGGCTGTATAAATAAGATAGGATAATATCTCAGGCCACACACCTTTTATGTATAAGAAGATAAAGACTTACAATATGGCTCATGGGAAACTTTGCAAGTGTAAGTCAGACAAGGCAGAGCCTAAAAATTAGAGATGGGGTCCTACAATTTGCAGAATGTATCAGACTTAGAATAGGTAACAGGCATCAGATATTCTATAGGAACACACTCCATGACTAATTTATGCCGATTTTGAATTGAAGGAGATTGGCCGAGCGAAGAGCAGTGGATATTTTTTATAAGCTGCAGAAGTTAGGATGTTGCACGGCCTTTTTTCATTGACGTCAATAATTTTCCCCTCTGGAACACCCAGAATTCGGAATAAAGGATTAAATTCGAAGGCTCTGTCAAATATCCTCTCGAGCTCCCTAACGACACTAGACCAATAGGATTGAATACAAACACAGGTCCATACGCAGTGTATATAATCACCCTCGACTACCAGGAACTTTAGGCACATCGGGGATAGAGCAGGATCAAACCTGTGTCTCAAACTCAGTGTGATGTGCAAAGATTCAGTACCTTAAACTGACACTCCTTTATAATATTGCAAACCAAACTTATATTGGCATAATCTCATATACTACCCCATGTCTCCTCATCAATATTAGTTGCCAAGCCTTGTTCCCAAGACTGCAAAGTATCCAATGTACTAATACCGGATCTAGAACAAAAGGTATCATAAAACTTGCTAATTAATTATTTAGGCTCCACAGAAATCAGGTTTCTTTCCATCAGGGAAATAGAGGAGTTAAGACATGGAGTTGTCTTTTTCAGGATAAAGTCTCTGAGTTGCAGATACTTAAAAAAAAGGAGTGCCTCAGGTTTCAAATTGTTGGCACAGCTGTGCACAGGGTGGCAAGGAAGCACCACTGAACATCCTTCAACTGCCTCTATCTCTCCAAGTATTGAATCCATGGTCCGTAAGACCGGTGGGAAGTCCGGGCTTTCCTGGATGGGAGAAAGAGTGGAGGTCAGTTTAGATCTCCCTTCTAATTGATTGACCATTCTCCATGCTGTATGAGTATTAATACTAATAATCTTACAAAGAAAAAGGGCGTGGAGGTAATAAACAAGTTTAGGGAGTTAGGCTGGAAGTTAAAGGCCAGGACAGACAGAGTTGTCATCTCTGGTTTGTTGCCGGTGCCACGTGATAGCGAGGCTAGGAATAGGGAGAGAGTGCAGTTGAACACGTGGCTGCAGGAATGGTGTAGGAGGGAGGGCTTCAGGTATTTGGATAATTGGAGCGCATTCTGGGGAAGGTGGGACCTGTACAAGCAGGACGGGTTGCATCTGAACCAGAGGGGCACCAATATCCTGGGGGGGAGGTTTTCTAGTACTCTTCGGGAGGGTTTAAACTAATTTGGCAGGGGAATGGGAACCGGATCTGTAGTCCAGCAACTAAGGAAGCCGATATTCAGGACGCCAAAGCATGTAGTGATGCAGTGGGGAAGGTAACACTGACAAAGGAGAGTACTTGCAGGCAAGGAGATGGGTTGAAGTGTGTATACTTTAACGCAAGAAGCATCAGGAATAAGGTGGGTGAACTTAAGGCATGGATCGGTACTTGGGACTACGATGTGGTGGCCATTACGGAAACTTGGATAGAAGAGGGGCAGAAATGGTTGTTGGAGGTCCCTGGTTATAGATGTTTCAACAAGATTAGGGAAGATGGTAAAAGAGGTGGGGGGGAGGGCGGGGTGGCATTGTTAATTAGAGATAGTATAACAGCTGCAGAAAGGCAGTTCGAGGGGGATCTGCCTACTGAGGTAATATGGGTTGAAGTCAGAAATAGGAAAGGAGCAGTCACCTTGTTGGGAGTTTTCTATAGGCCCCCCAATAGCAGCAGAGATGTGGAGGAACAGATTGGGAAACAGATTTTGGAAAGGTGCAGAAGTCACAGGGTAGTAGTCATGAGTGACTTCAACTTCCCAAACATTGAGTGGAAACTCTTTAGATCAAATAGTTTGGATGGGGTAGTGTTTGTGCAGTGTGTCCAGGAAACTTTTCTAACACAGTATGTAGATTGTCCAACCAGAGGGGAGGCCATATTGGATTTAGTACTTGGTAATGAACCAGGGCAGGTAATAGATTTGTTAGTGGGGGAGCATTTTGGAGGTAGTGACCATAATTCTGTGACTTTCACTTTAGTTATGGAGAGGGATAGGTGCGTGCAACAGGGCAAGGTTTATAATTGGGGGAAGGGTAAATACAATGCTGTCAGACAAGAATTGAAGTGCAGAAGTTGGGAACATAGGCTGTCAGGGAAGGACACAAGTGAAATGTGGAACTTGTTCAAGGAACAGGTACTGCGTGTCTTTGATATGTCCCTGTCAGGCAGGGAAGAGATGGCCGAGTGAGGGAACCATGGTTGACAAGAGAGATAGAATGTCTTGTTAAGAGGAAGAAGGAGACTTATATAAGGCTGAAGAAACAAGGTTCAGACAGGGCGCTGGAGGGATACAAGATAGCCAGGAGGGAACTGAAGAAAGGGATTAGGAGAGCTAAGTGAGGGCATGAAAAATCTTTGGCAGGTAGGATCAAGGAAAACCCCAAGGCCTTTTACACATATGTGAGAAATATGAGAATGACTAGAGCGAGGGTAGGTCCGATCAAGGACAGTAGCGGGAGATTGTGTATTGAGTCTGAAGAGATAGGAGAGGTCTTGAACAAGTATTTTTCTACAGTATTTACAAACGAGAGGGGCCATATTGATGGAGAGGACAGTGTGAAACAGACTGATAAGCTTGAGGAGATACTTGTCAGGAAGGAAGATGTGTTGCGCGTTTTGAAAAACTTGAGGATAGACAAGTCCCCCGGGCCTGACGGGATATATCCAAGGATTCTATGGGAAGCAAGAAATGAAATTGCAGAGCCGTTGGCAATGATCTTTTCGTCCTCGCTGTCAACAGGGGTGGTACCAGAGGATTGGAGAGTGGCGAATGTCGTGCCCCTGTTCAAAAAAGGGAATAGGGATAACCCTGGAATTACAGGCCAGTTAGTCTTACTTCGGTGGTAGGCAAAGTAATGGAAAGGGTACTGAGGGATAGGATTTCTGAGCATCTGGAAAGGCACTGCTTGATTAGGGATAGTCAGCACGGATTTGTGAGGGGTAGGTCTTGCCTTACAAGTCTTATTGACTTCTTTGAGGAGGTGACCAAGCATGTGGATGAAGGTAAAGCAGTGGATGTAGTGTACATGGATTTTAGTAAGGCATTTGATAAGGTTCCCCATTGTAGGCTTGTGCAGAAAGTAAGGAGGCATGGGATAGTGGGAAATTTGGCCAGTTGGATAACAAACTGGCTAACTGATAGAAGACAGAGAGTGGTAGTGGATGGCAAATATTCAGCCTGGAGCCCAGTTATCAGTGGCGTACCGCAGGGATCAGTTCTGGGTCCTCTGCTGTTTGTGATTTTCATTAACGACTTGGATGAGGGAGTTGAAGGGTGGGTCAGTAAATTTGCAGATGATACGAAGATTGGTGGAGTTGTGGATAGTGAGGAGGGCTGTTGTCGGCTTCAAAGAGACATAGATAGAATGCAGAGCTGGGCTGAGAAGTGGCAGATGGAGTTTAACCCTGACAAGTGTGAGGTTGTCCATTTTGGAAGGACAAATAGGAATGCAGAATACAGGGTTAACGGTAGGGTTCTTGGCAATGTAGAGGAGCAGAGAGATCTTGGGGTCTATGTTCATAGATCTTTGAAAGTTGCCACTCAAGTGGATAGAGCTGTGAAGAAGGCCTATGGTGTGCTAGCGTTCATCAGCAGAGGGATTGAATTTAAGAGCCGTGAGGTGATGATGCAGCTGTACAAAACCTTGGTCAGGCCACATTTGGAGTACTGTGTGCAGTTCTGGTTGCCTCATTTTAGGAAGGATGTGGAAGCTTTGGAAAAGGTGCAAAGGAGATTTACCTGGATGTTGCCTGGAATGGAGAGTAGGTCATACGAGGAAAGGTTGAGGGTGCTCGGCCTTTTCTCATTAGAACGCAGAAGGATGAGGGGCGACTTGATAGAGGTTTATAAGATGATTAGGGGAACAGATAGAGTAGACAGTCAGAGACTTTTTCCCCGGGTGGAACACACCATTACAAGGGGACATAAATTTAAGATAAATGGTGGAAGATATAGAGGGGATGTCAGAGGTAGGTTCTTTACCCAGAGAGTAGTGGGGGCATGGAATGCACTGCCTGTGGAAGTAGTTGAGTCGGAAACGTTAGGGACCTTCAAGCGGCTATTGGATAGGTACATGGATTAGGGTAGAATAATGGAGTGTAGGTTAACTTCTTAAGGGCAGCACGGTAGCATTGTGGATAGCACAATTGCTTCACAGCTCCAGGGTCCCAAGTTCAATTTCGACTTGGGTCACTGTCTGTGTGGAGTCTGCACATCCTCCCCGTGACTGCGTGGGTTTCCTCAGGGTACTCCGGTTTCCTCCCACAGTCCAAAGATGTGCAGGTTGGGTGGATTGGCCATGATAAATTGTCCTAAATTCTATGAGTAACCTCGGACAAAAGTTCGGCGCAACATCGTGGGCCGAAGGGCCTGTTCTGTGCTGTATTTCTCTATCTCTATCTACCTAAGAGGATTATCACATCTGGCAGAACCTGACCTCAAGTTCCCATAAAACAACAAGACCTGCATCAGGTAAACTGACTGGTCTGCTTCAATATGAAGCCAAATAGAGGTAGGGACCTTCCCATCCCAATTCCTTATATACCTAATGTGAGAGGTTAACTGGTGCAATCTAACAATCCCCCCTTGGAACCTGGGAACAACAGCTTGGTGAACTTTAGACGTGACTTCTTTTTACTCCAAATAAGCAAGCCAATCATTCCAATCTCCTTGAAGATTCTTGCAGACAACAAGATTGGCGATATCTGCAAGGGATTCAGAAATCTAGGCAACACATTTATCTTTTTTAAAAATAAATTTAGAGTACCCAATTCATTTTTTCCAATTAAGGGGCAATTTAGCGTGGCCCATCCACCTACCCCGCACATCTTTTTTGGGTTGCGGGGGCAAAACCCACGCAATAAAGGGTTATGGGGTTTGGGCGGGAAACTGGAGCTGAGTCCACAAAAGATCAGCCATGATCTCATTGAATGGCGTAGCAGGCTCGAAGGGCCAGATGGCCGACTCCTGCTCCTTGTTCTTATGTTCTTATGTAAACACGGGGAGAATGTGCAAACACCAACACGGACAGTGACCCAGAGCCGGGATTGAATCTGGGACCTCAGCGCCGAGATGCAGCAGTGCTAACCACTGCGACACTGTGCTGCCCTAACACATTTATCTTCACCAAAGCAATCCTACCCAGCAATGAAACCGGTAGGGAAGACCAACAAGTCAAATCCCACTTAACAGATGCAATCAACCAAGGGAAATTGGCCCTATATAATTGCTTGAAAGAGGAAGAAATTATAACACCCAAAAACATAAACTCCAATTTGGAACACAAAGTGAAAATTGGCGAGGGCGATGAGAAGGGGGGTCTCTGCCCCTCAACTCGCCCACTGGCCCCCGACCTTGTACAATTAATCCTATAACTGGAGAAGGCACTAAATCGATCCACCGCATCAATAATAATGGGAACCGAAATATTCAGTTTTGTCACAAACAGCAGCACATTGTCAGTATTAAGCATGATCTTATGCTGCCTCTGCCCACAACCCAGCCCCAATAATAAGGATTCCTGCCGAATAGCTTCTGCCGGTGGCTCAATGGCCAATTCGAACCACAAGGGGGCAGGCCTGCCTAATCCCTCTCTGCAGAGCAAAGTTCTCCGATCTAAAGCCATTCATGAGCACTGCCGCCCCGGGTCTATGCTGCACCTTCTGAATCCATTTCACATACTACTCACCCAACCCAAATTTCTGCAATGTGTAAACCAGGATAATTCCAGTTCACCCGATCAAAGGTTTTCTCCGCATAGAAGGAAATCATCAACCCGTGCAGTATCCTCTTCTGGAAAGCCTGGATCACATTCCAATATTATTACTGGAAAACCAACCTTTTATGAAGCCAGTCTGATCCTCCCGAATAATCATAGGGAGAATTCCCTCCAAATACCTCATCAAAACCTCAGACAACACTTTCAGATCAACTTTCAAAAGTGAGATTGGCCTGCAGGAGGCTCACTCCTCTGTGTCCTTGCCCGCCTTCAAAATCAGGGAGATATTTACCCCCCAGAATGTCAGTGGTAACTGTCATAATATCCGCTCATGTATATCATGAGATGCAGACAGGCAGTGATTGACACACAGGATAGCCAATGAACACACATGACACAGAACAACCAATCACCAGACAGGACACCACCACTATAAAGCCCACAGGGCATTAAAGCTCTCCCTCTCTCACAGGACACAGCCAGTGTAATGAAATGAAAATTGCTTATTGTCACAAGTAGGCTTCAAATGAAGTTACTGTGAAAAGTCCCTAGTCGCCACATTCCGGCGAGGCTGTTACAGGAATCGAACCGTGCTGCTAGCTTGCCTTGGTCTGCCTTCAAAGCCAGCGATTAGCCCAGTGAGCTAAACAGCCCCATGTGAACACCATCACCATGTGATAGAGAGCTAGTCTGGTCAAGCCAGTAGGAGGTTATCAGTTAGGTTAATAGAGTGTCAACCCACAGCAGATTATGTACAGCAATCAACAGGGTTCAATAAAACAGTGTTGGACCATCTCCTGTGTCGGAAGCCTGTTTCTCAATTTACTGCATCCAGTTGCAATCGGTGTTAGACCAACACAGATAACATATCAGTAACGGGCATGTCTCAAAAGAATGACACACCAACTAATGGTTCCATTAACAAGTCCTTAAATTCCCTATAAGAAGCACACCAAAACCATCTGACCCAGAGGCCTTGCCCAGGGAGGGGGTGAGGAATGGGGGTAGGGTGGGTGCAAGCCTTCAAGCAAAAGCTCCAAGAAGACAGGAGCGTGGTCAGATATTACAATGCTACCTATGGCACAGGAGGATACCAAATATAAGATTTCCCTCGACAAAAACACAGTCAATGGGTCACTGTCTGTGCGGAGTCTGCACATCCTCCCCGTGTGTGCGTGGGTTTCCTCCGGGTGCTCCGGTTTCCTCCCACAGTCCAAAGATGTGCAGGTTAGGTGGATTGGCCATGATAAATTGCCCTTAGTGTCCAAAATTGCCCTTAGTGTTGGGTGGGGTTACTGGGTTATGGGGATAGGGTGGAGGTGTTAACCTTGGGTAGGGTGCTCTTTCCAGGAGCCGGTGCAGACTCGATGGGCTGAATGGCCTCCTTCTGCACTGTAAATTCTATGATCTATTCTATGATCTATGGTCTAATTCTAGTACAACACTGATAAGGAGCCGGGAAAAAAGTAAAATCTCTATCTCTAGGGTGAAATGTCCTCCACACATCCAGGTATTCCACTTCCTCACACTGGCCACTGGCCTGGAGGGTGAGGTGTGGGGGTGGGTGGAGTTGTTAGTAACCGGGAACTTGTCCATCAAGGGGTTCAGATGACAATTAAAGTCTCCACCCACAAAATAATTGACCAAAGTCAATTCTGCAAAAAACTCTGGGGACTAATTTGGAGGGCCATACAGATTCATTAGAAAGACCAGTCCTCCCTTAATAATCATATACCTCATACCTAACACCCCGCCTCCCCCCCCCCCACCCTTATCCTTAACACAATTCTCCAGCTTGAAGGACACATTCTTGTTGACCAAGATTACCACACTCCTGCTGCTCATGGGAAAGGAGGCAGAACTTTCTAATGGCACAAAGTGAGCAAAGAAATGACTTCCACCAAAATGTTCTGCCTAAAAAGAATCTGTACTGTTGATGCATCACTAATGGGCTGAAAAGACAAGGACATTCCTCCCTTGAGGCATCTTAATAATCTGAGCTGTTAACGAACATGGCAAATTGTTTATTCATCGTCTCCTGCCGCTCAGATAGCTTTCTCACCAGGTCAATAATTTTCATTTCATTCCATGAGCTTCAATAGTCGTTTAGGAGGGGCTTAATTAAAGGCCTTCTGGAACGCCACATAGATAACATCCATGGGTACTCGCTGTTGGAACCAACAATTCTACGGACACGTGCTTGTAGGATTAGAATAGCGGTTTTAATATACTCACAACAGAGCCAGCCTATTAGCCATTGACCTTTCGGTGAACTGGCCGGCTGACCATGTGGCACTGATCTTTATACAGCAGCTCCAGGGGGAGGAGTCCTGGCGGAACCAAGGGAGAAGCCCAGTACAATTCTCGAGCATTCCCAGAGCTACTCCCCCTGGTGGTCAGGTAGTGCAATTGCACTTACAATATAGACACATGTATATACAGATTATAATCCGGTGTGAATCACATTCACCACACTCGCCCATCCACTAATTTAATCACCTCTTCAATAAGTTCAATCACGTTCATCGGGCAGGATCTACAAACCCACGCTGGCTTGTTTTGGTCAGTTGAAAATGCCACAGGAGATCAATGAGTATTCTATTAGAATATTTTTTTTCTTTCATGCGACCTGAGCACGCCGACCTGCCCAGAACCCGTAGCACACAGGGGTTGATTAATGTCTTTCTGGAATTCTAAATCTTGTGTTGCTTTCTTTCTTCCCTTTTTATGTCGTTGCTCGATGATTGTCCAGGGGGAGGTTGGTGGGTCAGGACTGCCAGGTCTTCCAGGACATCCAGGCTCAGCAGTGAGTGGATCCACATTTCAATTCCAATGACAGTATTTCATAGCAAAGTTGGTTTATGTCTAATTCTTTAAACTGTTGCTCTCTTTTAAGATTCATCATGATGTCACTAATCTAAGTCTGCATCTATATTTCTGAATGAACTTGTTCACTGGAATGTTATTGTTTAATCATTTGCTGTAGTTCATGCCCGCTGCGATCAGGTGTTACCTCAGAGACCAAGCAGTGAGAATTTTTAATAATTCATTCATGGGATGCGGGCATCGTTGGCCAATCCACCATTTGTTGCCCATTCTGCCTGTATTCTGACAGTGCAGCACTCTGCCTGTACTCTGACAGTGGAGCACTCTGCCTGTACTCTGACAGTGGAGCACTCTGCCTGTACTCTGACAGTGGAGCACTCTGCCTGTACTCTGACAGTGGAGCATTCCGCCTGTACTCTGGTAACGGAGCACTCCACCTACACTCTGACAGTGGAGTACTCCGCCTGTACTCTGACAGTGGAGCACTCCGCCGGGACTCTGGCAGCAGAGCATTCCACCTACACTCTGACAGTGGAGCACTCCGCCTGTACTCTGACAGTGGAGCACTCCGCCTGTACTCTTGCAGCGGAGCACTCCACCTACACTCTTGACAGCGGAGCACTCTGCCTGCACTCTGACAGTGGAGCACTTCGCCTGTACTCCGACAGTGGAGCACTCTGCCTGTACTCTGACAGTGAAGCACTCCGCTTATACTTAGACAGTGGAGCATTCCGCCTGTGCTCTGACAGTGGAGCACTCCGTCTGTACTCTGACAGTGGAGCACTCTGCCAGTACTCTGACAGTGGAGCACTCTGCCTGTACTCTGACAGTGGAGCACTCTGCCTGTACTCTGACAGTGGAGCACTCCGCCTGTACTCTGACAGTGGAGCACTCCGCCTGTACTCTGACAGTGGAGCACTCCGCCTGTACTCTGACAGTGGAGCACTCTGCCTGTACTATGACAGTGAAGCACTCAGCTTATACTCTGACGGTGGAGCACTCTGCCTGTACTCTGACAGTGGAGCACTCTGCCTGTTCTATGACAGTGGAGCACTCTGCCTGTACTCTGACAGTGGAGCACTCTGCCTGTACTATGACAGTGAAGCACTCAGCTTATACTCTGACGGTGGAGCACTCTGCCTGTACTCTGACAGTGGAGCACTCTGCCTGTTCTATGACAGTGGAGCACTCTGCCTGTACTCTGACAGTGGAGCACTCTGCCTGTACTCTGACCGTGCAGCACTCTGTCTGTACTCTGTCTGTACTTCTTCATAGAGGTGGTGGAGATTGCAGCTTTGGAAGTTGGCATCACAGGAGGCGTGTTGAGTTGTTCCAGTGTGCCTAGTATGTACTGCGCCCTGCCACCACTGTGAACCAGCGTGTCAGTCCATCGAACTGCTCCACCCTAGGTGGTGTCGAGTTTCTTGAGTGTCATTGGAGCTGCACTCATCCAGGCAAGTGGAGAGTTTTCCGGCACACTCTGACTTTTAAGTGGTGGACAGGCTTTCGGGAGTCAGGGGGTGAATTACTCACCTCAGAATACCCAGCCTCCGACCTATGGCATCTATGGCATCCCCCTGGATGGTTAATATTGGGGTTTCAGCGATGGCAGTGCCATTGGATGTCAAGGGGAGATGGTTAATGTCTTTATTGTTGGAGGTGATCAATGCCTGGCAAATGTGAAGAAATTTAGATCAAACTAATCCAATGTCGCCTCCATCCGCTAAATTGAAATTCTACCCTGTGGTAGGTGGCTCGTCTTTTAAACTGTGCACATTTAAGCACGGTGGCCTAGTGGTTAGCGCTGCTGCCTCATGGCGCCAAGGCCCCAGGTTCAATCCCGGCTCTGGGTCACTGTCCGTGTGGAGTTTTCACATTCGCCCCGTGTTTGCGTGGGTTTCGCCCCCACAACCCAAAGATGTGCAGGGTAGGTGGATTGGCCACGCTAAATTGTCCCTGAATTGGAAAAAATGAATTGGGTACTAAATTGTTTTGTTAAAAAAATAATAAACTGTGCACATTTCAGCCAGAATGATTGCCCATCTCTAGTTGCTGCAAGCAGATGTTGGGCCTTCCTCTCGAACTACAGTCTGAATGAAGAGCCCTCACAGGAATTAAATAAAATATATTAAACCTGCTGGATGTTATGCTTGCCACCAGAAAGGCTTGACTATTTTGAAGTTGCAAAAGATTAAATTATCGCGATGAGTACATTAATTATCCTTTGTTGCTGCCCAGTCCTGCACTTGTATTACTAATGGCATTGCCAAGAAATAGTTAATCAGTTTAGAAGGAGCTCACATTTTTTTTGGTCACTTACAGGGTTTAAGAGGAGAGCCAGGACTTCAAGGCCAGGCCGGCTCTGTTGGGATTCCTGGAGTAAAGGGAAATAAGGTAGGGATTTATATCCACAACTGGGTTAAGTATGAAACTCTCATCCTGTCCAACACTCACTCTCCCTTCTGAATAATGTATTAGTTTAAACTTGAACAAACCCCATAACTTTACCCAATCAAGAGGATATTGATTTTGGCCTGTCACACCCTTGCTTACAAAAGCTGTTTCCTCAACTGAAGTAATAATGTTCCACAAAATGAAAAATCCAAATGTATTTTGAAATAATGAAAACAGTTGAGGAATACAATGTGCCCACATATTGAACAACAACTCGTCAGAAATTAATGTCTTGGTTTTACCATTGAATGTTTCGCACTTAACTTTTTTAACGAATCTTATTTTACACAATAATATTTCACAGGGTGAACCAGGAAATCCAGGGAAGAAAGGAAGCCAGGTAATAATTACTTCCTTTCCCCTACTTGTTTTAATTCCTCCGAATTCCAGTCGCATCTGATTCTGGTAAGTGGGACAGTATTTGAGCACAGAAGGAAATAGAATGTTGCAGCCCAGAAGGAGCCCATTCAGTACATTGTACCCGTGCTTGCTCCTTGTTAAGAGCTGTTCATTTAGTCTCCACCCTCCCCAAAGACCTGCAAATTTTTCACCATTTCAATTCACTCTTCAGTGTTACGATTGAATCTGCTTACATGAGCTTCCCAGCCATTCCATATCGCGTCATAAAGGTTGCACAGTGACTCACAGCGCCAGGGACTCGGGTTCAATTCCGACCTCAGTTGACTGCGTGGAGTTTGCACTTTCTCCCCGTGTCTGCGAGGGTTTCCTCCGGATGCTCCGGTTTCCTCCCACAGTCCAATGAGTGTGCAGGTTAGGTGGATTGGCCATGCTAAATTGCCCTTAATGCCCAAAATTTAGCTCGGGTTGCGGGGGAGTGGGCCTAGGTAGGATGCTCTTTCGGAGGGTTGGTGCAGACTCGATGTGTGGAATGGCCTCCATCTGCACTGTAGAGATTCTTTTTTCTTAAAACTCCTCATTTCTTTTCTGACTTTTTCGCCTATTGTCATAAATCCATGTCCTGTGGTGACCACCCCAAGTGCCACTGGAACCAGTGTTATCCCCTTTGTGATTTTGTTCTAGTAACTCTCGACACAACAGAATTGTCCCCTGAACTTTCTCTGCTGTAAGGAGAACAAATCTGCCTCTCTAGTCTCTCCGCAGAGCTGAACTCTTCCATCTCCAGTACCATTCTAGTAAATCTCTTCTTCAACCGCTCTACGCCTTTGACATCCTTCCTAAAGTACGGTGCCCAGGAACAATCACAATATTCCAATTGGACTCCAACCAGTGAGGACCTAGTGATGTTTTCTAAATGGTCAACATAACTCTCTTGCTTTTGTGTGCTATCCCTCTATTCAGAAAGCCATGGATGTATGCCTTTTTAACAGCCTTCTTAACGTCTCCTGCCAGAAAGATTTGTGCAAGTGTGACCTAATGCCTCTCTGGGCGCGATTCTCCGCTCCCCACGCCGGGTGGGAGAATCGCGGGAGGGCCGCTCTGGCACCCCTCGCGATTCTCCCACCCCTGCTCGGAGAATCGCCGCTCGCCGTTTTTCCCGGCGACCAGCGATTCTCTGGCCCGGATGGCCCCGACGGGTTCACGCCGGCGGCAACCACATCTGGTCGCTGCCGGCGTGAACAGCGTGCGACAGGTAAGTGTGGGGCCTGTGGGGGGCGGAGAGGGGATCGAGCACCACGGGCGTGCTCGGGAGGGGACTGGCCCGCGATCGTGCCCACCGATTGTTGGGCCGGCGTCTCTAAGAGACACACTCTTTCCCCTCCGCCGCCCCGCAAGATCAAGCCGCCACGTCTTGCTGGGAAACGGAGGGGAAGACGGCAACCGCGCATGCGCGGGTTGGAGCTGGCCAACCTGCGCATGCGCGGCTGACCCGGCGGCCGAGTTACACAAAACGCCGGGGGGGGGAGGGGGGAATAGGGGGCGAGGAGCGGCCTCCGACGCTGTCGGAAACACTCCGGGTTTCACTATGTTCCAGAACCCCACACTCAATAACAGTCAGTTCAGATCAACACAGTAGAAATAAAATCATGGCTAAAATATTACAAGGCTGTTTGATGAAACAATTTCATTGGCATTGCTATTATAGTTATAAAACCATTTGAGCTCAAGGCGGGGGTTGGAATTCTGTAAAACATCATGCAAGCCGGTCATTCATTTTGTTTCTAAACATATTCAAGCTGTCAATCTTCAATATGGAACGGATGCTTCCAGCAGCATCTTAACCATTGCCATTTCCATTGGATCAGGCCAGCATAAATATCGCGGTCGGAATTCTCCGTCCTGCTGCACAGGATTTCTGGGTGCGGTGCGCCCCCACCGGCAGCGGGATTCTCCGTCCCGGCCAATGGGGTTTCCTATTGTGGAAGCCCCACGCTGTCGGGAAATCCCCGGGCGTGGATGCGCTGGCAGCGCAACGGAGAGTCCCGCCAGAGGAGAATCCAGCCCGGATTTTGCTATAGTGAAGAAATGCTGGGCGGGATTTTCCAGGTGTTCCCGCTAGTGGGATCTTCCGGTCCCCCTGACTGCACAATGGTATAAGCCCCGTTGGCAGCGGCGGGACTGGACGAATATACCGGTGACTGGCTGCCTCTGCCACCCTACGTGGCGCGGAGGGGGGATTGGAAAATCCCACCAATTCATTTTGTATGACAAGAGGGAAAATGTAGCCATTGTTACTTAGCACGTTCCAAGGAAATTTACTAACCTAACTTTGACTTATGATTTGTGATGTGTGATGCGGGAAGACAGAATGAAGGTTGCACGCAGCACACTTTCATCATCTTCCCTTGCTCATGTGATAAGCTGACTCCAGTAACTGCGGTAAGTTGTGTTCACCTCCAAGCTTGTTGCAAATTGCTCTTGCAGTGTTACCTTTATCGTCAAATATGGAACAAAAGATGATCCTGTGGACAGGATTCTCCGGCCACGCCCGCCCGGTGACCGAAAAATCCCGCCCGTGGTCAATGGACTTCTCCATTGTCCCACTCTCGCCCGTGGTCAATGGACTTCTCCATTGTCCCACTCTCGCCCGTGGTCAATGGACTTCTCCATTGTCCCACTCTCGCCCGTGGTCAATGGACTTCTCCATTGTCCCACTCTTGCCCGTGGTCAATGGACTTCTCCATTGTCCGCCTCTTGCCCGTGGCATTCTTGCGGCGGGCGGGGAGGTAGATTCCAGCCCTGTATTCCTTTCAGTAAGGTGAAAAGCGCTGATCATGGAATCAGGAATGGCTGAGGTACAGAAAGAGGCCAATTAGCCCATCTTAGAACACAGAACATAGAACAGTACAGCACAGAACAGGCCCTTCGGCCCTCAATGTTGTGCCGAGCCATGATCACCCTACTCAAACCCACGTATCCACCCTATACCCGTAACCCAACAACCCCCCCCCCTTAACCTTACTTTTATTAGGACACTACGGGCAATTTAGCATGGCCAATTCACCTAACCCACACATCTTTGGACTGTGGGAGGAAATCGGAGCACCCGGAAGAAACCCACGCACACAGGGGGAAGACGTGCAGACTCCACACAGACAGTGACCCAGCCGGGAATTGAACCTTGGACCCTGGAGCTGTGAAGCATTTATGCTAACCACCATGCTACCCTGCTAGCGCCCTCTGCAAGAGCAACTTGGTTTCTCTCACTTCCCTGCCTTTCCCCGACAAATATTTTCTCCTCAGATATTCTTCCAACTCTCTCTTGAAAGCCGCTACCATGATGTTAGGCAGCACATTACAGATCCTAACCATTCATTGCGCGAAGAGTTCTTTCATCGTGCCATCATTGATTTTTGCAGCAGGCACCCTCAATCAATGCCCTCCAATCCTTGATCCTTCCACCATTCTCCCCTATCTAATTTGTCCAGACTTTGAACGCTTCCTTCAAATTACCCCTTAATCTTCTTGCCTCCAAGTAGAGCAGCCTTAATCTTCCCAGTCTATCCTCGTAACTAATGTTTCTTGCCCCTGGAATCATTCCCGTGAATCTTTTCTGCACCCTCTCTAATGCCTTTGTATGGTTTTGTAACAGATAGATGGTCGAATGCCTGATCAGTGCCATTTATTCTTCATGGCATCAGATTGAGTTTTGACTGTAACTCTGGTTGGAACATTTAGGTCAGTGAATTCATTGTTGGCTCTGATGAAAGCTCACCAGGTCAGGGTGAGGTCTGGGGTTGTTTAGAAGTCTTGCTTGTGTGGGAATATTGTAAATCCATTCTTTATTAATTGGTTTAAGTTTGACTATATGTAAGGGATGATTTCATGATCTGACGTTGCCAGCAGGAAATGGGACCCATGGAGAAGGTATGCTTCAGTGTAACATTCTGTCGATTTTGTCATCTAGGCTGAGAAAGGTAAAGAAGGTCCTCCTGGATCGCCAGGGCTACAGGTAACCAAGAAGATGTTTTAACACATGCACAATATCAAATACATATGTCATCATTTGCAAATGTAATTCACTTTCACCCAAGTGTTTCACCAGTAACCTGCTGTGTTCACATTTCCTCAGGGAGCTATTGGCGCCAAAGGATCAAAAGGAGAGGTAATTGTCTGTCAGATAACAAAGCTCAAAGTCGAATTGTCATTCATTCTGCTTGCTAATATCTTTTTTTTACCAAAACAGCTCCCCTTTGTCAACTCAGTAATACAAGGGTAGATATTCCCTTCAAATAGACTTTGACCAGCCAGCCAACAACACACATAGTCCCACTGGGAGGGAGGAACGCGCTTTGTTTTGGGTTGGAAGGACAGGCTTTATTAGCAGTCAGCTGGCTGGGCCGTGAGCAATGAATGGATGCTTAAGGCCGCCCAGCAACTCTGGGCAACATTGGACAATCTGGCCAGCATGTGTGCGAGAAGACAGTAAATCTATGGAAGGGACTGATTTTGGGAGCAGAGAGGGATCTGGAGTGACAGTGGCCCAGGCTGCTCTCTGAGGGCCAGAGAGCCACCCCGGCTTCTTCAGCCCTGCAGATGTGTCTGTTGATGACTCTTTGGCTGGGCCTCCCAAAGAATATTGGGCCTCCCAAAGAGCATGTGGTCTTGTGAAAGGATGAGGCAGGATAATAGAAGCAGATTATTCCCAGCGACCCTGGACAACGGAACTCCAGCTGTGGTTCAAGCAGTCAGTCTTAGTCAGACAGTTGTGGGTTCAAGTCCCCATTCCAGAGACTTGAACACAGAAATCTAGACTGACCCTCCAGTGTAGCGCTGAGGGAGTGCCGTACTGTTGGAGGCGCCACCTGTTGGACGAGACATTAAACTGAGGCGCTGTTTGTCCTCTCAAATGGATGGGAAGGGTCCAATCAGCATTCTTTTAACAAAGGGTAGGGAACATATCTCCAGTGTCCCAGCTAATAATAATCCATCAGTCAACATCACAAAACTGATCATCCGGTCATGATCACTTTGTGGGAGTTGATTGCACCTAAACTGGCTGCCACGCCTCCTACATTACAACGGTGACTACACGTCAAAAGCTCGGTCATTGACGGTCGAGAACTTTGCAATGCCACGAAAGGTGCAATAGAAATGCAAATCTTGCTTTTCAAGATTAAATGAATGGAGTAGAGAGCGGGAGAAAGCTTTTTGCACAGAGTAAGGTGAGGCTGCGTAATGCGAATGTTCGAAGCAAAGACCATGTGAGCATTTAAAAGTAACTTTGATATCTGATTGAAGAAAAAGGGATAAAGGGCCATATTTCCTCCCATTCTTGCCATAAAAGCAGCTAAATTTCCTTTCAATTTATTTTTGTCACCATCTTTAATTTGAGCCCTATTGTTATCATCTTAGTGACTAGTGGGAACAATCTGTGACTGTTCCTCCTCTGTGGTATATTGTTACAAACCTTTGATGAGGTAGAGTCCCAGAAGTAATTCCAAATGTGAAGTAGTTGCTTCAAAAAAATAGGACTTTGTAAAAGGTGCAGAGAGCAGGTCGGATAGTGGGGATAATCTCGGTGATTCACATAGTACAGACTTGGGGTCAGATCGGCCTTTGGAGTTGAGGAACACCCAAACTGCACGTTCTTGTGCCTTCTGAAATAGACACCCTACCCACGGTTGACTTTTCCAGGGGTCTTTGTCCTTCCAAACAGTAGCGCTTTTCATGAGCTGCGATGGCGTTCTTGAGGAGTGTGGGTGCAGGGGCGAGCCGAAATTAAGGCCTACCTTGGTTCTCCATCACAGAAGCTGAGCTCCCTACATTGTTCAAGGCCCCCTTACTCCCCACGCATCCCTTCAATCCACCCCATGCCACCCCCATGCTCACCATGTACCCGCCATAGTCACACACCCAGTGTCCACCATACACAGTCCTCAGGACTGTGATTGTGATAGCAATGAGAAACATTTGGGGGGTGGGTGGGGGGAATATAAACCCA
Organism: Scyliorhinus canicula; assembly: GCF_902713615.1. Taxonomy (NCBI): domain Eukaryota; kingdom Metazoa; phylum Chordata; class Chondrichthyes; order Carcharhiniformes; family Scyliorhinidae; genus Scyliorhinus; species Scyliorhinus canicula. The sequence goes on from NC_052155.1 coordinate 177,301,536, forward strand.
TAACAGTCTCATCAAATTCTGAATTCAAACCCACTATCATTGATACTGGCGGGAAAAAACCCAACTCCAGTATAAAAAAGTTGTAGTATTTTAAGTGCCTATGTTGTTTGTAAATAATCAAGAGACCACATCCAACGAATATTCTGTCATGACAGCTTCTGAAAAATGTCAATCATTCTTGGTCCATTAGACCACCTGCTGATCTGAAGCCATTAAAAGCTTTTGAAACCCAGCCAAGCATTTCTAATGGCATTCATTAGTATGTCAAAACAAAAACTTCCAACTACATTGCCTGGAACTGATGAAGCTGGATGGTGTCCTGTTTCCATTTCAAAACAGAGTACCTGTTAATCAATGGAGAGAAGCAAGTACAGAGATGTTTTTCCAATTTTCAAAAGCAGGGTTTCAACAGCGAGAACTGCAATTTAAATTGCAGAACAAAACATACAGCAGATGCTGTTAGGGCATTGCTTATACATGTGTTAATGCATTATGGCACTTTCTACATTGGAAAAAGTACTGGAATGCCTGATGACATTTATACAATTTTGGTCAATGTAAGGGCCTTTACAGGACAGATCTCTGTGATGAATGAATGCATTAAAATACATCTGCATTGCAATGTATCATCTAATAGTGGCATTTGAAAGTGTTAAAATATTTTGCACTTACCTTTCTCAATGTTCCCAACTTCTCTCCAGCCTTTCCCCACTGGGTTCGCAAACACTTCAAGAGATCCAAAACACACACCAGAACATTATGTTTGAGATGAATTAGAATTTTCCTGTGGTCCTCACATTGGGGACCCCGACCTTGGAAGAGGCGGGTGTGCGCTTTTCACCCAAGGCCTTCCCAACCTGCAAAAAGGCCACTCAGAAATGACGTGGGACCAGGAAGGCAGAGGAAAATTGTTTTTTTCCAGCAAAACAAATTGAAGTTCAGACTTTGGTCACTGATTAACACCTCAATTGGGTGACAGAAATAGACCTCTTCATTTTAAAATGGCTCATTCCTGGATCCTGAGGTGAGAGGGTTGCCCTATGAAAAGAGAGTGAAGGGAATAGATCAAAAGCAGAATTGTTGCAGCGGGCGGGAAAAGTATTGGTGAAGCTGTCGGCCTAATGGCAGCTTTCTCTGCAAGTTAGGGGGGGAAAAGACCATGAGAGCTGGATCCCACTGCATCACCCTGGTAGAGGGGGCTCTGACTGAGCCCGCTCCGCCAGCAATTTAGCTTTTAAAGATCGGGGTGCTCTTTTTAAAGACAACCCCGCTACGCACAAGTAAAAATAGAATCCCTTCAGCAACTCCCCCCCCCCCCCCCCCCCTCTCTTGCAACAAATGCTCTCTGATTAGTTTGTTCATCAAGTGCACGCTGTGGGAGACCAGTCATGAGTCACATTGTTGTGCTTTCACGCTGATGTGCATGAATAATCTAACAGTGGGGGGAGTGTCATGGGGGTCATCATAATGTGGGTTTGCCGAGGTTCCCTGTTATGTCAGTGGCAGGGGATGAGGACAATGGCTGGCGTGATTTGGGCATCTCATGGGATTTTCCGATCCCTGCTGCCTTTCATTCCCGATGCGAACAGGAGCACAAAATACTGCCCTGAAGTACCCTGCATCTTAGAGTAATGCGAGGTGAACTCACTGAAAAGCATAATTCCCAGGTTTTGCAGGGAAGATGGTGTCTTCTGGAAGGAGAAGTTATTTGGAATGATCATAGTCTCAAGATGGGCAATTTACCATTGAGTTAGTGGTAGCACGGTAGCATTGTGGATAGCACAATGGCTTCACAGCTCCAGGGTCCCAGGTTCGATTCCGGCTTGGGTCACTGCCTGTGCGGAGTCTGCACATCCTCCCTGTGTGTGCGTGGGTTTCCTCCGGGTGCTCTGGTTTCCTCCCACAGTCCAAAGATATGCAGGTTAGGTGGATTGGCCATGATAAATTGCCCTTAGTGTCCAAAATTGCCCTTCATGTTGGGTGGGGTTACTGGGTTATGGGGATAGGGTGGAGGTGTTGACCCTGGGTAGGGTGCTCTTTCCAGGAGCCGGTGCAGACTCAATGGGCTGAATGGCCTCTTTCTGCACTGTAAATTCTATTATAATCTATAATCTATGATAATCTATGATGAGTTGAGGAGAGATTTCCTCACGCACGGTATTGCTGGAATTCTCAATTCTAGAAAGCCGTGGCCGCTCAGTTGTTAAGTAGGTTCAAGACTGAGATCAATAGGTTTTTGATTTTACAGAAATGAAAGGATATCAGGATAAGAGAGGAGAGTGGAGTTGAGGGAGAAATTCAGCCATGATTTTATTGAATGGCACAGCAGGGTCAAGGGGCTGTACGGCCTACTCTATTTCTTGAGATGTACCTTCACGTGTAACGTACGCATCTTTTTTTTATGTAACTTAGAAAGGTAATGCGGGACCATCTGGTGAGAGGGGAACTGATGGCAAGAATGGAGAGCCTGGTCTGATGGGCCCAATCGGACCACGGGGACCTTCAGGCCAGGAAGGACTATATGGACTGCCTGGTGTTCCTGGACTTCCTGGGAAACCTGTAGGTGTATTTAGAATATCACTCTATGATTACCTTTTGATGTATATAATGTGTGCCCATAATATTGGATAATAACTTATGTTTATTCTATTAAGGCAAAGCCTGTCACGGATGAACGAGTAATGAAACTCTGCAGTGACATGCTTCGCAGTAAGTACTTACAATTGTAGCTTTGCATTTTGCAAAAGCGTTGTTAGAGCTTGCGCAATATGAATACAATAGGAGTAAGGATGTCTTGTTGCAGTAATATAGAGACCTTGGTAAGACATCACCTGCGGTACTGTGTACAGTTTTGGTCCCTTATGTAAGGAATGATACACTTTCCATAGAAGGAGTAAATGGGAGAATAACCTGATTAATTCCTGGGATGACGGCATTATTTTATGAGGAGAGATTGGGAAGGCTGTGTCTGTCATGATATGCAAACATGCAACCAATGGATAATCAGAATAGGACACAACCAATGGGTAATCAGGACACCCAGAGGTGGCATCACCACAAGGGGGCATGACACGAACACTATAAAAGGGACAAGACACACACACCCTGCCGGTTCCACAGACAGACACTGAGAGAGTCAGACAGGGTCAGCAGCAGCAGCATCACACCCTAGCACGTGGCTTAGAGCAAGCTGATATAGTGAGACTGAGTTACTACAGTTAGATTAGCAGAGAGTCCAACTCATTTAAGAACTGTGTTAATAGTTCAATAAACACGTTGAACTCATTTCATAGTCTGAAGCATCCTTTCGTAAAGCGTACATCCAGTAGCAGTTTATGTTACACGAAGTAACATAACACAACATGGTACAGGAGTGACTGTTCTCTCTACCTAGTTCAACTCAGCAAAGTCAAAGACAACCAGCTTCTGAATCCAGGCACGTTGGACAAGGTTCAGGCTTCTTATCAACTCAGGACCACTGGTAATCTTAGTGCTAACTGGTGTTCATTTAAGCAAAGGTTCCAGCTATACGTGGAAGCATCCAACCTAAATAGTGCGACCGATACTCCCAAGATAGCTCTTCTACTCACCACTGCGGGTGACCATGCGATAGAGATCTTCAATTCCTTTCACTTTTCCGAAGGGCAGGACAAAACGAAATATCAAACCATCCTGGACAAATTCGACAGCCACTGCGAGGTGGACACCAACAAAATATTCGAGCGCTACATCTTGAAGCAAAGGATGCAAGGTAAAGATGAATCCTTCAATAGTTACCTGACTAACCTTAGACTGCTAGCGCAATCCTGCAACTTCGGTGACATAACTGACACCATGATCAGAGACCAAATCGTTTTTTGAGTCCACTCTGATCCTCTGCAATTGTTGAAAATCAGGCATATGACTTTAAAATTCGCTATTGAAACGTGTACTGTGCATTAGCATTCCAAAAACCGCTATTCACAATGCAAAACAGCTGAGAGTGAAAAACAAGCCTCCCACGAGGTGGAAAGTGTTCAGGCCATCTCCCGGATGCAGCGCCTCAATATCTCCGACGTGCTCAACCACTATGCAGATCTCCACCGCCAGCCAGGAGTCAGCGCTCGCAATTCCGCCAGCATCGCATTCGAAGTGTGCAACACCGAACGCATGACTCTGATCCAGGCAGTGCTACGGATCCAGATGATGAATACCTGGACACCACATATCGAGTGGGCATCATCACAAAGTGCAAATACGCCACACCGAACACATTGCAAGTCCAATCAATCCTGGCTATGGATTCCGAGGACGAATGGAACACAGTGATGGATGTCAACCACTGCCCCATCCAGTTCAAACTGGACACAGGTGCCTCCGCCAACCTGATCTCGCAGGTGGACTTTACGAGGATCAAGATGCCACACACAATCCTTCCAGCTGCCTGCAAACTCCTGGACTACAATGGAAATGCAATTAAGGCATTGGGGCCCTGCCATCTGATGGTGTCCAACCAACACATGGAGACACACCTACACTTCAAAATTGTTAAACCAGACAGGGCGTCATTGCTAGGTGCACACGCCTGCAAGCAACTGAACCTCATTCGACGGGTCTACACTACGATGCCATCCCATTCAGATCTTCAGGCCAGCATCGACGATATCCTCACTCAGTACCCAGATCTTTTTAGCGGGATGGGCATGTTGCCATATGAGTACAAGATTCTACTGCGGCCTGATGCCAAACCAGTGGTCCACGCACCAGGAAGAGTCCCTGCTCTGCTGAGGGAGTGACTGAAAGCAGAGCTCACAAGTCTACAACAAAAAGTCATCATCTCCAAGGTCACTGAACCAACCGACTGGGTCAGCTCGATGGTGTGCATAAAGAAGCCTTCGGGGGACCTACGCATCTGCATTGACCCCAAGGATCTAAACAAAAACATTATGCGGGAACATTACCCAATCCCAAAGCAGGAAGAAATCACGAGCGAGATGGCACACGCGAGGTTCTTCACAAAACTGGGAGCATCCCAAGGATTTTGGCAAATCCAACTTGAAGAATCCAGCAGAAGGCTCTGCGCCTTTAACATGCCTTTTGGCAGATTCTGCTACAACTGAATGTCATTTGGCATCATCTCGGCATCAGAGATTTTCCATCACATCATGGAACAGATGATGGAAGGAATAGAAGGGGTTTGTGGCTACGTTGACGATGTCATAATCTGGTCTACAACCCCAGAGGGACATGTGTCACGACTTAAGAAAGTATTCCGACGCATACATGAACATGGCCTCAAGCTAAACAGGTCCAAGTGCTGTTTTGGGACATCCACACTGAAGTTCCTGGGCGATCAGATTTCGAAACACGGTGTGCGCCCGGACACAGACAAAATTAAAGCCATCTGGGCAATGAAAGTCCCCGAGGACAAGAAAGCAGTACTGCGCTTCCTAGGAATGGTTAACTTCCTTGGCAAATCCATCCCGAATTTGGCCACAGGCACGATGCCCCTACGTAAACTGGTCAAGAAATCAACCGCCTTCGAGTGGCACTCGGAACACCAGGCAGAGTGGTTGGAGCTGAAGGCCAAGCTCACCACTGCACCCGTCCTTACATTCTTCAACCTAGACCGAGAGACCAAGATATTGACCGATGTGAGTTAAGATGGCATTGGGGCGGAGCGGCTACAAAAAGACGATACATCATCCTGGGTCCCATTAGCATACGCGTCACGGGCAATGACACCCACTGAGACCAGGTACACGCACATTGAGAAGGAATGTTTAGGTCTTCTCATCGGCAGCCTCAAATTCCATGATTATATCTATGGCTTGCCAACATTTACCGTTGAGACGGATCGCAGGCCTCTGGTCCACATCATCCAAAAGGACCTGAACGACATGACGCCCTGTTTGCAGACAATTCTGCTCTAACTCCGGAGATACGATTTCTATCTGGTGTACACACCTGGCAAGGAGCTCATTATTCCGGATGCATTTTCCCGCTCCGTCACCTCACTGAGTGAGCCACTGGAGATCATTCAGCACATCGAACTGCAGGTACAACTGTGTGCAAGCACCCTCCCAGCGACAGACGAGAAGCTTGTTATCATCAGAGAAGGGATGGCCAAAGACCCCCTGTTGCAGCGAGTCATCCACAACCTCAACAATGGCTGACAGAAAGGGCAATGCCCTCAATTCTACAACATCAAGGATGACCTGATGCTGATCGACGGCATCCTGCTCAAGCTGGACAGGATAGTCATCCGGCTACATCTCCAGAGCATGGCGCTGTGGCAGATTCATGAGGGACACCTGGGCAGAGAAAAGTGCAGACGCAGGGCTCGGCAAGCTGTCTACTGGCCCGGCATCAACCAGGACATCATGGACATGGGGCGGGATTCCCTGCCGCCCGGGGGGGTCGGAGAATCGCCCGCAGCCGGCATCAATCCCACCCCCGCCGTGTCCCGAATTCTCCGCCCCCCCCGAGATTCGGCGGGGGCGGGAATCGCGCCCCGCCGGTCGGCAGGCCCCCCGCTGCGATTCTCCGGCCCGCGATGGGCCGAAGTCCCGCCGCTGACGGGCTTCTCCCGCCGGCATGGATTAAACCACCTACCTGACTGGCGGGATTGGCGGCGCGGGGTGATCTGGGGTCCTGGGGGGTGCCCCCACGGTGGCCTGGCCCGCGATCGGGGCCCACTGATCGGCGGGCGGGCCTGTGCCGTGGGGGCACTCTTTTTCTTCCACCTTCGCCATAGTCTTCACCATGGCAGAGGCGGAAGAGACCCCCTCCCCTACGCATGTGCGGGGATGACGTCAGCAGCCGCTGACGCTCCGGCGCATGCGCGGACTTACGCCGGCCGGCGAAGTCCTTTCGGCCCCGGCTGGCGGGGCGCCAAAGGCCATTCACACCAGCCGACGGAGTGGGAACCACTTCGGCGCGGGCCAAGCCCTTCAATGTGAGGGCTTGGCCCCTAAAGGTGTGGAGACCTCCGCACCTTTGGGGCGGCCCGACGCCGGAGTGGTTCCTGCCACTCCGACACGTCGGGACCCCCCGCCCCGCCGGGTAGCGGAGAATCCTGGCCATGGTCCTGGACTGCGAAACCTGTCAGAGGTTACAGCCAGCGCAGAGCAAGGAAACGCTCCAACCACATGACCTAGAAACCTCTCCATGGTCCAAGGTGGGCATTGACCTATTCCACGCGAATGGTCGCGACTACATCCTACTCATTGATTACTTTTTAAACTATCCTGAGGTGCTGAAGCTGCCAGACATCACCTCAAGGACCGTCAACAAAGCTTACAAAGAGACATTCTCACGGCATGGCATCCCGAACACCGTTCACAGTGACAATGGCCCGTGCTTCCACAGTCGAGAATGGTCCACGTTTGACAAGAGCTACAATTTCAGGCATGTGACCTCCAGTCCGCACTACCCGCAGTCCAATGGCAAAGTCGAAAAGTGGGTGCACATCGTTAAACAACTCATCCACAAGGCCTTGGACTCTGCTTCCGACATACACCTTGCACTACCTGTGTACCGGGCGACTCCCTTGTCCACTGGCATGTCGCCAGCTGAACTGCTGATGAACAGGGACCCGTGAACGACACTTCCAGCCCTGGTTCAGCACACTGGGCTAAATCGCTGGCCTTTAAAGCAGCGAAGGCAGGCCAGCAGCACGGTTCAATTCCCGTACCAGTCTCCCCGGACAGGCGCTGGAATGTGGCGACTGGGGGCTTTTCACAGTAACTTCATTGAAGCCTACTTGTGACAATAAGCGATTTTCATTTCATTTCACCTGCCCAACCCAGATCAAAAACCGGTACTGCAAAAGATGCAACAGTTTCGCAACAGCCAGAATCAGGGCTATGACACACATGTCTGGACGTGCTATCCCCGGCAGAAACTGTCAGGATCAAGATACCGGATGGTGGGTGGTCTGCCCCAGCTGTTGTCGTTCGACAGGCCACGCCCAGATCCTATGTGATACAAATGTTTGATGGCACCATTGTGCGAAGGAATCGAAGGGTTCTGCGAAAAATCGCACGGCCGCAACCACTTTCCCCTCCATTTCCACATGTCGACTTGCCACCTCCAGACACCTCGAACCACGAGTGTACCAGTCGTGCCTCCTACTCGCCTGTCACGACACCGTCATCCCCTCCACCACCTCTCCGGCGGTCGTCGAGGATCAGACGGAAACCTCAGACACTGGACTGATGAATAATTGTTCTGTTTGTTTTGTTATGTATTCCTGTTCACTGTAGGTTCCAGTCAGTCATATCAGACAGACACATTCACATGTACATACATCTAAAAAAAACAACAAAAAAAGGGGAGATGTCATGATATGCAAACATGCAACCAATGGATAATCAGAATAGGACACAACCAATGGGTAATCAGGACATCCAGAGGTGGCATCACCACAAAGGGGCATGACACAAACACTTAAAAGGGATAAGACACACACACCCTGCCAGTTCCACAGACAGACACCTAGTGAATAAGACAGGGTAGATCAGCAGCAGCATCACACCCTTGCACGTGACTTAGAGCAAGCTGGTATAGTGAGACTGAGTTCTAGAGCTAGATTAGCAGAGAGTCGAACTCATTTAAGAACTGTGTTAATAGTTCAATAAACAAGTTGAACTCGTTTCATAGTCTGGAGCATCCTTTCGTAAAGCGTACATCCAGTAGCAGTTTATGTTACACAAAGTAACATAACACAACAGCGTCTATGTTGCCTAGAGTTTCGAAGAATGAGGGACGACCCCATTGAAGCTCATAAAATTCGTACAGGGCGAATTGGCTGTCGCGGTTCCTACACTGCAACAATGAATATACTTCAAAAGTGTTTAATTGGCTGTAAGGCACTTTGAGACATCCTGTGGTCATGAGAAGAACTTTAATGCCACGTGAAGAGGGGTAAAAATGATTCATCTAATCTACCACTCCAAGACCGACCATAACAGGGTTTTGTGTGAATTTAGTGAGGATGTGTCCCACTCGGTATGCTCTCAATTATAAAGAATTAGCCAGACAGGTTTTCTGAACTTAAACACAAGAACAAGATAGGTTGTTGACCGTAGTTCTCAAATTCAAAAAAACGGAGTAAATCACAACCACCATTCATACATCACACACATTCCCTGGGCCCCATCCACACACTAATACACATGGTCGGGTAAGGGGATAAGTTAAGGGCTTTTGTAGTTTATGAGGAAGATAAAACAAACACAGAAATATATACGGCTAACTGTTTTCTGGCTAGTCTCGATACAGTGATTCCACATTGCGTCTGTTCAGTTGTCTTCCTCGAGTAGTTTTATTGAGCAGAATTCCACATATCATTCCCAAAAGATCCCGGTTTGCAGAAGATTCCTCTTCTGATGATGGTTATTTTGCAAATTCAAGTGCCGTACTTTGGAGAGAGAGAGAGAAACAGAACCGCTAAATGTTTGTTAAAGCCCTGCTGGCTATACATTCCAGAGGAATTCAGTTATTATGCCTGCTGTTTGCAGAACTGGTAAATGCATTCTAATATCTCACCTCGCAAACTTTGACAAATTTCAAGATAGTATGCAAACCAATAGGAGATGAGAGGCTCGATTCTCTGTCACGTCATTAAGACCCATTTGCATCCTATTAACGAGGCGGGCACCAAGTTCTCCGGGCTCTCGTGATTCTCCAGTCCTCTGGGCCGGGAATCAAGTGGGTGGGAATTGATGCAGGTGTTGACAAGCGTAGCCCAAACACAGTGGACCAGGGGTAAACTCTTTCAGGGAGTTGTCTCCAAAGTCCATCGTAGGGCGACCCTCCCCACACAATGCAAGACCTGCCCACCCCACCACCGGAACACCCCAAAAGAGAGACCCCTGTCTAGAAGCGAGAGAGCAGCCCAGACAGAGGCAGTGAAAAATATAACTGCTTTAAAACATACTTAATCACTACACCTGCTGGTTCATACAGAGGACGCAGCACCTGCCAATTTTTGGAAAGAGGAAACCAGTCAGCTGGGATAAAACGCCCTCAAATCTTTTGATGAGCAAGTCAGTCATTCATTTCTCTCTGAAATTGATTTTAATAGTCTGTGATTGACAGTTTCCACACACAGGCAGCTGTCTACATCGTTCCATTCTTCTCCCTGCTGCTTCATTGGCTTTGAAGTAGTCAGCTGTGGAACTAACAGAAAGCACTTAACTCTCTTTGATGTGGTCCAGGAGCTGGCAATCATGTTTATAAACAGTGTGGCTAGTTTCACAGCTGACTACTTCAAAGCCACTCAAACATGAAGGGGGATGAATAAAACAATGCAGACAGCTGGGTGTGTGTGGAAGCTGTCAAGACAGAGGTCGTTTTACTGGGGGACCTCCAGACAGGGGACTGTCTTCTGGGGGGGCTTCCAGCAGGGGTCTCTCTTCTGGGGAATCTCTGTTGGGTAGTGGGTTTGTACAGTGTCTCTGGTGGGTAGATGATCTCTGGTAGGGGTCTCTTTAATTAGGTGGTGGGTATGGTGGTGGTGGGGTTGGGTCACTATGGGGGGGTGGGGGTGACCCAGAAAATCCTGGGGGGGGGGGGGGTTGTGTCCGAATTGCATTGGAAGGGCTGAATTGCATTGCGGGGGATGATAAATTGCACTGTGGAGGGCCCATTAACCTGATCTCACTATTGGGCAGCCATTTTAATTTCCTAAGGAACCCCTCACAATCCTCACCATACATATATTTGCATGTCTAAGGATTGGGAATCGCTTCCTGATTTACGCTCCCAGCATGAGCTCAAATCAGGTTGATTCAACACCGGGGGGGTGGGGATCAAAGTCTCCTAAACGGATAATCCCAGCAGAGATCTTCCACGCTCCCTGGTGGGGGAGGTTTGCGTGTTGTTTCCGTTCCGTCCCACTTGGGTGGAATGCAAGTTGTATATTTTGTCTGGTGAGCAGACTGCCATTGTTTTAATAGGGTTACAGTTTATTGTTTTTTTTTAATACAGCTAGAAAGGATAATTAAGTATTGCATCTTTCGCTGAAAAAGGCACATTCTCGTGACAAAGTCTAACCTCTTTAACTTGCTTTACAGCTCAATTGCCATCACTGCTTCAAAGCATGCGTCCCAATTGTCAGTGTGAGGGGATTAAAGGAACACCTGGGCAACCTGGAATGACCGGACAGCAGGGACAACGTGGATTACCCGGCTACCCAGGCAGGACAGCGAGACGAGGATACCGAGGTCTCCCGGGTATGCCTGGACTGCCTGGAATGAAAGGTACGGTAAATGGAACATTCATCCAGAAAACATTTCCCATTGGACCTGGTTCCGAACACAATGGTTCCATTGCTGGCTTCATAACTAACTCGTGGTGACGAAAAGGATAGCGGTAACAGGTTCAATGGGCTGGACTCTCTGTTCCCCAAGCCGCAGTTCCCCAAGTTTCCCATTGAAAACACCCCACACTGCCATGAAAATAACTGACGAGGGTGAGCTGCCAACAACAGAATCCCAACAACCGGAGAATTCCAGCCAATGTTTATTCACTTGAGGGGGGAGTAAATTGTCGGGCAATGGGCAAGGAATAGTGAGTGATGGAACCATCAATTCAGCGAACACGTGTAGTTGGATCTGAACAGAGGCTTTAATACACTTACAACAGAGCCAGCCTATTTGTCGTTGAATCTCCAGAGAACTGGCAGGCTGGCTCTAAGGCACTGATCTTTATACATCGGTCCCAGGGGGAGGAGTCCTGGGCGGAGCCAAGGGAGGAGCCCAGTACAAGCTCTCACGTACTCCCAGAGCAACTCCCCCTGGTGGTCGGATAGTGCAACTGCACTTACAATGGTGGATAGTGAACATATATACACGGAGTGATATTGGCAACTATATATAGTGTGAATCACATTCACATAGTGAGTAGGGAAATATTGTTTGTTTTTTAAGGAATACTGGCCTCAGAATCTGATGTGTTGTATCGGTTTTTCAGGTGCAAAGCAATTCCCTAAAGCAACTGGTATGGTATGGTGGACGGGTGTGCGTTCGTTACCATTTTGGTAAAGGCTAAAATTGAGGTGCCCCAGGGCCCCCGCCTGATGTGAAGGCTTCGCCCTTTGTGTGGGGCCGAAGGGCTGTTCCTTGTTGCAGTTGGTAATCATTGCAGTAGGATCAGCAAGTTTATTTGTGGTCAAAAAGATTGTCCCTGAAGGGAGACTGCAAGTAAAATGGTATGCCTGTTAAAAAAGAAATTGCCTGAATTTCAAGTCAAAGACCGTTTCTGACCTCAACTCAGCGCTCCCTTGATTGCTTCCCTCCTCACTCTGCTCAGCCATGATTTCATCGAATGGAGACAGAGTAGGGGGTCCAATGGCCCCTTCCTGTTCTCCGCCTCCTATGCTTCTACTACTCATTCCAAATGGCTATCATTTTCTCATGTAGGAAATGCATTCGGGAAAATAGATTAGGGCTGGAATTTTCTGGCTGTTGGGATTCGCTATTCCTGCCAGCAGAGCAACCTCGCCCGTGGGTTTCCCAGCGGCGTGAGGTGGCTTCGATGGGAAATCCCGTTCACGAGCAGCACGATAATCGTGCCACCGAGAAACACGTGGCTGGGCGATCCAGGCAATCGCACCCTAGGTATAACCAATGCAATACTGCAAAACTAAACCTTGAAAGTTCCCACAGCGTACTGAAGTTGGAAGTGTTATTTTGTGCTCATATTCTACAATAACGTGTACGCAGCCGTCTCAATGTTTATCAATGTTTTTAGGCGATCAGGGACCAAAAGGAGCCAAAGGTGCAAAAGGTGAAGAGAATCCAGGGTTACCCGGCCCACCTGGTCAAGCAGGTGAGATAGGCTTCTTATTACGTCCAGTATCGGTGCAAAGTTGGTTCATGGCTGATTTCCCACAGGGTGAATTTCTAATCTTGGCAAAGTAGCCAGCGAAATCCAGGCAATTCTCCACCCAAACATAGAGGCAAACTCAAAAGATCAGGCACCTTCAGCAGCCAGTTTTAATGTGATATTTCAGTGTTTGAAACAAGGCACTCTTCCTATGTCCACTCCAAACCCAATCACTGTTCTCTCAAGCAAAGCAGTTGTGCATCAATGCTGCAATTATAATTTAAACGCAATGCCATTCCAAAGTCAGGACCCAATCTTAACAATCAATTGAGATGGGGTAAGATTTTTCAAAAAGGATAACTTTGTTTAATTGTCCTTTGGTGTCAGTTCTTTTCAGCGCCGGCTCTAGGGTTGCTGGCGCCCCAGGCAAGCTGAACTTCGGCGCCCTTGGGGGGGGGGGGGCCGGGGGGGGGGGGGGCCGGGGGGCGGGGGGGGGCCGGGGGCGGGGCGGGGCCGGGGGGGGGGGGGGGAGGGGGGGGGGGGGCGGGAGGGGGGGGGGGGGGCGGGGCCAGGGGGGGGGCCGGGGGGCAAGGCCGAGGAGGGGCGGGGGGGGCGAGGCCGAGGAGGGGCGGGGGGGGGGGCGAGGCCGAGGAGGGGCGGACCCGGGGGGGGGCGGACCCGAGGGGGGCGGGGGGGGCGGACCCGAGGGCGGGGCTGGGGGGCGGACCCGAGAGGTGGGCGGTCACGCGGGGGGGTGGACCCGAAGGGGGGGCGGACCCGAGGCCGGTGCGGGGGGGGCGGACCCGAAGGGGGGGCGGACCCGGGGCTGGGGGGCGGACCCGAGAGGGGGCGGACGCGGGGGGCGGACCCGAGGCCGGTGCGGGGGGGCTGACCCGAGGGGGCGCTGGGGGGGACTGAGCGGGGGGGCGGACCGAGCCGGGGGCGGGCGGCCACCGCGCATGTGCTGGTTGGCACCGGCCCAACTGCGCATGCGCGGGACCCGAGTCTCTGGCGCCCCCGAGCACATGGCGCCCCGGGCGACTGCCCGAGTTGCCGGTGCCTTGAGCCGGCCCTGGTTCTTTTTCCCTCACACCCAATTTACAGTTCACCTGGGAGAACTTGCATAGGGTTCTGCTACTCAGTCAAGGGAAGGCAGTGACATAGTGTTAATGTTATTGAACTAGTAATCCAGAGACCCAGGGCAATACTCCGGTGACCCGGGTTCGAAACCTACCACGGCAGATGGTGAAGTTTGAATTCAGTAAAAATCTGCAATTAAAAGTCGAATGATGTCCTGAAAACCTTTGCTGATTGTTCTGAAGACCAATCAGATCCTTTGACGATCTTACCTGGTCTAGCCCACACAGGAATGTGGCCTCTCAGTTCGAGGACAATAAATGCTCGGCCAATTACATCCCGTCAGATAATTCTTTTAAAGTTTCCCGCAGTTTTGCAGAAGAGCCACGGAAACCCTGGTTGTATGAAAAAAATGAAAATGAAAATCGCTTATTGTCACGAGTAGGCTTCAATGAAGTTACTGTGAAAAGCCCCTAGTCACCACATTCCGGCGCCTGTCCGTGGAGGCTGGTAGGGGAATCGAACCGTGCTGCTGGCCTGCTTGGTCTGCTTTAAAAGCCAGCGATTTAGCCCAGTGAGCTAAACCAGCCCTTGCTTTATTTAGTCCTGCTTTATAGAAAATAAATAATTACTTTGCAGGCATAGTGGCTAAAAGGTTCCATTTGCAAAACATCTCCCATGATATCAGGATCCATATTACCAAAGTACCTGGTATTGTATCTAACTAGAAGGTGGACCAATATATACACTTTTTTGAGACACTGTTATCATTGGCAATACTTACCCCATCACAATCTTTTATCTTTTATGTGGTAGCAAATGTTCAAGAAATCAGAAGGCACCACACACCCAGCTCAACTGGGCACACGCGCCAAACTATATCTCTCAAAATTTCCGGCAAAGGTTTATTAAGTCAAATGGCCCAATAATGTCCTTTGTTATTTTGTGGTATCTACATGCCTTGGGTTACCTGCCTCGTATGCATGTGTTTGAGTCAGCAAGGAGATGATGGTATAGTGGGCTGGTTTAGCACAGTGGGCTAAACAGCTGGCTTGTAATGCAGAACAAGGCAGCAGCGCCGGTTCAATTCCCGTACCAGCCTCCCCGAACAGGCGCCGGAATGTGGCGACTAGAGGCTTTTCACAGTAACTTCATTGGAGCCTATTTGTGACAATAAGCAATTATATTATTATCTCCCTCGGCTAATAATGCATAGATCATGACGAAAGCTCTGGGGACAGGGGTTTGATCCACCCCCTCCCCCCAATAGCAGCACGGTAGCACAGTGGTTAGCACAGTTGCTTCACACCTCCAGGGTCCCAGGTTCGATTCCCTGCTGGGTCACTGTTTGTGTGGAGTCTGCACGTTCTCCCCGTGTCTGCGTGGATTTCCTCCGGGTGCTCCGGTTTCCTCCCACAGTCCAAAGATGTGCGGGTTAGGTGGATTGGCCATGATAAATTGCCCTTAGTGTCCAAAAAGGTTAAGTGGGGGTTACTGGGTTACGGGGATAAGTGGGCTTGAGTAGGTTTCTCTTTGTAAGGGCTGGTGCAGACTCGATGGGCCGAATGGCCTCCTTCTGCACTGTAAATTCTATGATTCTATGATAGCAGCTGGTGGAATTATAATTCAACTGACAAAATCCAGAATTGAAAGCTAGTCTCAGTCATGGTGACTATGAAACCACTGTTGACTGTCTTTAAAAACCTATCTGGCTCACTAACGTCAATTCAGGAGGGAAATCTGTCTTCCTTACCCGAGCCTAGCACGGACGACAGTGGAACAACAATGGCAGAAGTTTTGGGGTTATTCAGGAGGCACAATTTGGGATGCGCAACAAACGCTGGCCTTGCCAGGGACACCCACACCCCATGAAATAACTTATGATAAAAGGGAGAAACCTAATGAATTGTACCATCATCTACAAAGATCACTGCACAAAAGATTGGTGATGTCAGTGTCTGGCAAAGCAACCACTAGTCGGACCTTGGCTGGCTCTGTATACTTGGGGCTGGGTTCTCCGTAGCCCGACGGCAAAATCATGTTTGCCGATCGGACAGAGAATGGATTTCCACGGCGAAATCAGGGCCGGCGCCGGTTTGATTCCTGTCCGCCATGCTCCATCCCCTGGTATCGTCGTGATGCGTGCTGTTCGCCATTTCAACGGCATGGGCATGCCATCTGACGGATCACCCGCGATGCTCCGCACTCGATGGGCCGAGTACCCGATGCCGCGGGCCACGTGTGCTCCCAACCGTGCGGGTACCCGGCGTACCGGCTGCAGACTGTGTCCAGCGCCGCCACATTGGCCGGGGTCCGTGCCACTAGCCGGGGGATCGTTTGCCAGGGCTTGGGGGACTGGTGGGGGATGGCCTGGGGGTGGGCTGTGGGGTCGAGGTTGGCGGGTTGGGGTTGCGCACAGCCGGCGCCATGTTGTATGGCATGATCGGTGCAGGTCGTCAGCCATGCGCGAGCGCGGCCTGGGACCCGGCCATTCTCTGGTCCTTTCCGGCGTGGGCGGCGGGAGTTTCAGTCGGCGCCGGTGCTAGCCTCTCACCGGTACCGGAATCGGTAAGGGCTTGGCGTCGATGTTTTGTTCCTGAAGGTCCACGCATACTCCGCTGGAACACTTCGTCTCCCTAACGGAGAATCCTGTTTAGCACTGGCATCATTGTCCTGTCATTGTACTGACTCTATGACAAATAGATGGATGTGTGGAACAACACACCCAACTCTATCGTAAGCATAGGGGCGGCCTGAACCAATAGCAGGTGGATTGGCCACGCTAAATTGCCCCCTAATTGGGGTTAGAAAAATGAATTGGGTACTGTAAAAATTTAAAAAATCTATCATAAGCATCGTCAATTCTTTTATCCACCAATAGGAATACAACACGATTACTCAGTGTTGTTAATGGCACATAGCGAGACACCAGCAAGGATAGCGAGTCCTTCAGGAAGCCCACCCGACAATCCACCTGGGAATGGAGAGGGCGGCATAACGGGCAGAAGCAAAATGAAGGCAAACATCTGATATGCATTACACCTCCAATAATCACAAAATTGTTACAGGGCAGGCGAGGCGTCTCGCACTAGAATAGAGAATAGCAAGTTTTCAGGCGGGGCTAGAGTAAGGGCGAGAGGAATAGTCTACATCAGGGTTACCGTTCATGTATGTGAATGCACGGAGTGTGAATAGCAACTTAACGTTAGTTTGTCATTCCAGGTCTGCCAGGATTGTCAGGTCCCACTGGTCATGGATTGCCAGGAGTGGATGGGGAGACGGGAAGGAATGGGGCACCCGGCAGCCCAGGAAAGCGGGGAGCACCGGGAACACCTGGAGTGTGCGACATAGCGAGCTGTTACAATTCCTATAATAGTGGCCGGAATCCTTTTAACAAAGGACCAAACTTCTGAAGGTCTTATGAGGTTCAAATCCTGTCACATCATCTCAAGTCTCTTTCGTTTGCTGCCAAATAGGATGGACTGGTTCTCAGGAAGAAAAGAATTAGCGCATGAACCAATAGCAGGTTACAGTCTGCTATCCTGGTTCGCTACTGATTTTGGAATACTTCAATACAAACATTTTAAACACACCACGTGCTGTGCATGTATGTTTACCCCCCCCCCCCTACAGTTTAAAAAAAATAAATTTTGATAACAGCTTTATCGTTGTCTCTGTAAATAGTTCCTGCAGAGAGAAAAGCAAAAGACTTTGTTCATGCGCGGATTTCCAGGGGTAATTTCCAATCTGGCAGTCTCAGTGATAACCTGATGGCCTGTCTATTGAAAATGAAATGAAATGAAAATCGCTTACTGTCACGAGTAGGCTTCAATGAAGTTACTGTGAAAAGCCCCTAGTCGCCACATTCCGGTGCCTGTCCAGGGAGGCTGGTACAGGAATCAAACCGTGCTGCTGGCCTACTTGGTCTGCTTTAAAAGCCAGCGATTTAGTCCAGTGAGCTAAACCAGCCTCTGTAGAATCTTCTTTAAATTCATCCCATTGAAATCAATGGGAAGGCTGTTTAGCACAGGGCTAAATCGCTGGCTTTGAAAGCAGACCAAGGCAGGCCAGCAGCACAGTTCAATTCCTGTAACAGCCTCCCCGAACAGGCGCCGGAAGGTGGCGACTAGGGGCTTTTCACAGTCACACTTCAAGTGACACCCGTTGATATCTCAGACTATTCCTCTTGAATGCTTTATTCGCAATCCACACTTACACATACTAATTTCTGATATACAATTCTTTTTGATATCTAAGTCTTTCAAATGTATCGCTGTTCTGACGGGCTAAGTTACCATGTGCACCCACTGAAATCCACAAGAGACAATCTGGGTCTTTAACTACTGTTCAATGGCACAATGGCTGGACCAATAAAGTCAGCTTCAATATCCATAGGCTAGAAAGGAGAGAACAACAGAGGTCTCGCTGCTGCTGAACAGACTTGAGGGGCTGAATGGCCTATCGCTGTTCCGATGATCCAGCGATCGTTGCCAGAAACTTGCACATAAATGTCAGGTAAGGACAGGATTGGACTGCACTGTGAGATCCAGTGTAAAACTCGCTGAAATATTAAAAAGGGCACTGCAGGACAGACGATGACCAGTAACACTTGCAATCCACAGCTCTTCCAAATATGACCCCGCCATTGTGCCAACTGCGACAAAGAATGACAATTACGGGAAGTCCATTTTTCATCCAATTGGTTTTGGCAGCGCATTTGATAGAATCATCCCGCACAGAAGGAGGCCATTTGGCCGATTGGCTGTTTGGAAGCTATCCAACTCCCCATTCTCTCTTCCCTCTGACAAAGTTGTGCGATGACGTGGGTACATATGTTGAATTGAGCTGACTCAGCTGCCTATTCCTGGTACATGAAGATGTCTAAAGGGTAGATTGTTTGATCATCTGCAGAACAAGTGCAGAACAAGTTTAATGAAGCCACAACACTTGCGGGGAGCATTCGACAGACATGGTTCGATCGGATGTCCTCCCACCCACATTATTCCATCTGGTTGCATCTTGTATTCGACGAAGCTTGCTTTTCGCGACACAGCCTATCGAATCTCCTGTAAGGTGTTCAAATAAGTATGGGAAGTGCTTCCCTACAAAGTCTGTTCTGAATTGGCATAGAAACACACTTTTTTCCAATGTGGGGCCTCCTAAAGGGAATAGGTTTCATGTTTGTTGAAATGTTTGAAGGTCCTATTTAGTACCGTTGGACGGAATTTTCATTCCCCACAGGTCAGAGTGGGCAGAGAATTCAGCTCACCTTCTACCATCAACCTCCATGTTAACAGATTATCCTCTTCCATTTCTATAGCTTCCAGCAGGATGCCATGTAAAATACATCTTCCCATCCCTTCCCCTTTCAGTATTCCAAAGAGAGTCTTGCCTCCATGGCACCTTGTCCACTCCTTAATAATCCCCAACATTCTTTCCCCTTGCCCTGTGGCATTTCCCCGTACAGGCGCAGTAGATGCATCACCTACACATTCCCTTCATTTGTTGATGGGATGTGAGCGTCGCTGACAAATCCAGCATTAATTTCCCATCACTAATTGGCCTTCAGAATGTGGTGATGAGGCGCCTTCTTGAAGTACTGCAGTTCATGTGTTGTCGGGGCAGTCAGAGTGTAGTTTGGGAATGAGTTCCAGGGTATTGACCCAGCAACATTGAAGGAACAGCGATATAGCCCCGAGTCAGGGTGGGAATGTGACTTGCAAGGGATCCTGCAAGTAGTAGTATACCCATGGATCTGCTCCCCTTACCCTTCTGGGTGAGGTTACAGGTTTGCAAAGTGCAGATGAAGGAGCCTAGGTGAGCTACAGAAGAACAAAATAACTAGGAGCAGGATGAGGCAATTCAGCCCCTCGAACCCACTCCGCCATTCAACATGATCATGGCTGATCTCATCTCGGTCTTGTGGTGATATGCATCACTGTAAATACACAAGGGGTTAATGGAAATACACGTAGACCAGCTAGACACTAGAGGGAGCACCAGAGACATGACACACAGACATTTAACCAATAGGTCAGTAAGATAGGACACGACCAATGAGCATTCACAATACACACAGAGGTGACACTACCACAGGGGGGCATTACACCAACCCATATTAAAGGACACAGCACACATGATCTTCCTCTTTCCAGTGGAGGCACTCAGTGAGTACAGACACAGGGTTGATTGAACATCACACCCACCACGTGGATTGTAGCAGACTGGTTCGTCAGTCTGAGTAGCTATAGCGGATTAACAGGAGAGTCGAATCCAAGTAGGAGAATTGTTAATAGTTCAATAAACGTGTTGAAGCTATCTCCACGTCTGAACCTTCCTTTTGTCAGAGTGCACATCAAGGAAGTAGCTTATGCTAAGTCAAGAGCATAACAAAACAGGTCTCAACTCCACTTTCCCACCTGTTCTCCATAACCCTTCAACCCATTACAAAAAATCTGTCTAGCTCACATTCTCCCCGTGTCTGCGTGGGGTCTGACCCCACAACCCAAAGATGTGCAGAATAAGTGGATTGGCGACGCTAAATTGCCCCTTAATTGGAAAAAATATAATTATGTACTCTAAATTTAAAATAAATATCTGTCCATCTCCTCAAGTTTACTCAATGTCCCTTCATCCACCACTGCCTGGGGTAATGAATTCCACAGAGTCACGACCCTTTGAGAGAAGTAACTTCTCTTCATCCCTGTTTTAAATCTGCTACCCTTTATCCTAACCTATGGAGTTGGATTCACCGCAAACCCGCCTCGATATTGCGTTTGACGCGGGGGCAGAGAATCAAATTTCACGTCGAAATTGGGCCCAGAGCCGGTCCGGCGATTCTCCGGGACCTGAATGTCCACGCGTTCCCGAATTACTCCGCGTGGCTGGGTGACCATTGCCAGAGGCCCACCCAGCGATCCTCCGCTCCCGACCGGCCGAGTTCCTGACGGCGTGGAACGAACATGCGAGTCGGGACTCTCACCTGGTGGCTGCGGACTCAGTCCATTGACAATCGGTGATAAGATAGAATTCTTATCACCACTAGCAAACGGCACGCAGCGAAGGAGCATGCAGCTGGGGGGACTGGGGACTTCCGCCCACTATGTATTCCCAGAATCGTAGTCATCATTTGCGAATAGTAAGGCTGATAGGCTCAATAAGCTGCCATTTTAACAATGTGTGCTTGTCTGTAAAATGACCACGCACAACATCCTCAGTGTAAATCTTTCGCAGCTCAGTTTGGTTTTCAAACTTGTTTGATTTTAAAATGACATTGGGCTGGACTTTACCCACCCAGGGCGGCACGGTGGCACAGTGGTTAGCACTGCTGCCTCACAGCTCCAGCCTCCCGGGTTCAATTCCGGCCTTGGGTGACTGTGCGGAGTCTGCACGTTCTCCCCCTGTCAGCGTGGGTTTCCTCCGGGTGCTCCGTTTTCCTCCCGCAGTCCAAAGACGAGCGGGTTGGGTGGATTAGCCATGCTAAATTGTCCCTTAGTGTCCAAAGGTTAGGTGGGTTTATGGGGATAGGCTGGAGGCTTGGGCTTAAATAGGGCACTCTTTCCATGGGCCGGTGCAGACTCGATTGGCTGAATGGCCTCCTCTGTACTGTAAATTCTATGATTCTATGAAATCCTGCACCAACTCCTGTGTTGAAAACTTTGATGCGCTGACATTGTGTTGGCAGTACGCCGCCATCATATTTGTCTCCCAAATTAGGGAAGGTGAGCGGGCTCGGATGTTCGCATCCCGACCACCATTTTCATACCACTACTTAACATGTGATCAAGCAGAGACAGGGGAGCGGGACCGAGTGGGTCACTCAGTTTCCATTTTGCTTCCCTCATTCCCATTACACTAAAAAGCAAAATCTAGTAGATGACAGTAGACCATCTAAGTTTATTAATTATTATAAACATTTGAAGAGGAATTACAGATGTTCACTCCAGCCTTACATCCCAACAAAATGTTGCCAACCACCGCCCCCCCCCCCCCCCCCCCCCCCCGGACAAACCTACACTTAAAATACTGTATTTAATTTGCTGGTCAGTCTTTTAGGTTGTAATTCTATTAAGTTTCCACAGGTGGTGACACTGGGTAAATTTAATCTGATAGTTCTGCAATGCCATCCGGTGGTGGCTTTTAATATTGCAGCACTTGGTGATCTGCAGGTTCAAAGGAAAATGACCCAGACCCTGTTCAGGTTTTCTCTGTTGCCGTTTCTCATGGAGGTGAACATGAAGCACAATGCTGGGATTTGTGGAGGCACAGTGGTTAGCACTGCTTCCTCGCAGCACCGGGGGCCCAGGTTCGATTCCAACCTCAGGTGACTGTGTGGAGTTTGCACATTCTTCCTGTGACCGCATGGGTTTCCTCCGGGTTCTCCAATTCCCTCCCACAGGCCAAAGATATGGATTGGCCTAGTTAAATTGTCCCTAGGTGGGGTTACGGGGATAGGGTGGGGAATTGGGCTGAGGTAGGGTTCTCTTTCGGTGGGCCGGTACAGACTCGATAGGCCGAATGGCCTCCTTCCGCACTGTAGGGAACCTATGATTCTAAGGTCAGCAAAGCATTCTGCAGAAGTTGTCGATCTGGACATGATGATATGCCATCTTCACTGGTGGGAGTTAGTGAAGGGGGATTTTAATGATACACGGGAGCTAAATTGCTCAGCCTCACACTTGGGGGAGGGGGGGGGGGCGGATGGATAGACTAAATTAGCTCAGTTCTTTGACAAGGCCCAGATTCCAACCTGCCGCCAACTAGCTCTCAATTCCTAGTTGGCAGCAGGTTGGAACCTGGGTGGAATTCCCCGCTAGCGTGGTTCTCCGTTTTGCCGGTGCCCGGGGGTTTCCCGACGGCCCCACAATGGGAAACCCCATTGACCAGCCAGCGTAACGGAGAATCCCGCTGGCAGGCTGGGGCAAAAATGTGGGGCGGCCCCTTGTCACACACTTTCATTTTGGAACTCCTAAAGTTGATATGGTGGAAGGATCAAGCAGTTTGCTGCAAGTGTATACTGTGTTCAGGGGCAGCTCAGTGAACCAACAGGGTACATAACTGAATCACAAAATGGAACTGAAGGTACACTTGGGGTCAATGGGGGAAGATAATCCCAACAAAGAGGACTGGTATAATTACAAATGAAGCTTGCACGTTTTGGCAAAACGTGAATAAAAATAGGAGATAATGTTAAACCTAATGTTTTTCCTCACCATGGTGGGGCCAGATGCTTTTGATCTAGTTTTGTAAACCAATGTTGTCTGAGACACGCTAGTACAATGCAATATACTAAAATCAATTAGACCCTGTACTCTTCTTATGGTGCAACTAAGAATGACATTGTACTGAGAGCTTCGTTGCGTTAAAGGAAGCTCTTGCCAAACGGGAATTGCAGATTACATTCTCGAGTTAAAGAAACTCTCTCATCACTGTGAGTATGGTGTGAATTTAGAAATCAACCTTGAAGAAAGACACTTTCGTAGGACGCCTAAAAAATCAATCAAATCCAAGCCCAGCCTTGGAATATATATATAATAACCTTTATTGTCACAAGTAGTCTTACATTAACACTGCGATGAAGTTACTGTGAAAAGCCCCTAGTCGCCACACTCCGGCGCCTGTTCGGGTACGCAGAGGGAGAATTCAGAATGTCCAATTCACCTAACAAGCACGTCTTTCAGGTTTTGTAGGAGAAAACCAGAGCACCCGGAGGACACCCACACAGACACGGGGAGAACGTGCAGACTCCGCATAGATAGTGACCAAAGCCGGGAATCGAACCTGGGACGCTGGTGCTGTGAAGCAACAGTGCTAACCACTGTGCTAGACTATAGGTAATAAGCTGACATGGAAGGAGGCCTGAAGTAAGGCATAGGAAATGGCTGCAGGAAAGTTATTTTCCAGCAGGATTGGTCCACCAGATTCCAGCAGGATCCAAGTTCAGTCTGAGTCAGAAATTTAGACGTTACTGTTGCCATGGTAGTCACCAACCATCTAAATGCTCCCACTTCCAGTCAAAGTGCTCGGCCTGTGGAAAAGTCAATCATATTCATATGGTACGCTGGAGTATTGGAAGGCGGAATGCTCCAGGTTACAGCCTTGCAACAGGTCCATGTCATGGTGGACCTAAAGCTAGTTCAGGAGCCTGGACGTTCCCCAATGTGCAACTGATAGATCTGAAGACAGAGTTGATGTTATTGAGCAGGAATTCCAGAATTGTATTCAGCCAGAGAGCAATAAAAACAGCCGATGGAAGATGAGAGTAAGAGGACTGGAGATAAAATTCCAGCACCTACAGTGGAAATGAAAGTTGGAGATTCACAACTTACTTTTGTTATTGATACGGCTGAAATTGTTTTCTCGGACGGAGAGAACAAGTCCCTAATTCACATTCTC
This sequence comes from Scyliorhinus canicula, assembly GCF_902713615.1. Taxonomy (NCBI): domain Eukaryota; kingdom Metazoa; phylum Chordata; class Chondrichthyes; order Carcharhiniformes; family Scyliorhinidae; genus Scyliorhinus; species Scyliorhinus canicula. Next base: position 177,325,821 of record NC_052155.1, read on the forward strand.
TTAGACAAAACAGGCGCGAAACTGACTAGTTATTCCAAAAAGTTAGGTCAAGTCAGTGTGAGGGAGGATCATGCTGATGCATTCTATTACTTGTAATTGGTATGAATAGAAGGGGAGAACATTGGCTTAAGATAACTTGGCTAAATTGGGCCAAGTGATTTACAGTAGTGTTCAGTAGGGGTTTGTCCGATATTGAGAAGCTGCTCCACCAACTCTCCTTTGAGTAAGGCCAAAGTTGAGACAAAGGACAATGTACAGCCGACATTTTGCGAAGCTAGGCCAGTGCCTTATGCACAGTTAGAAGCAGCGAGTAAAGAGCTTAGTAGATTTGAAAGAACAAGGGCAATTGGGAAGGCAAAGAGCAGTGAATGGGCTGCACCCATTGTGTCAGCTCAAAAAGTAGATGGATCCGTTCGAATTTTGGAGATTATAAACAAAAGGTAAAGAAGGACGGCTTGGTGGCACAGTGCCTCACAGAATTCCTTTTTTCCCCAAACAACACCCAATATTAAGTAACTCTAAGAGCCAAATCCAGCAAATAATTACCACAACCAGGTTACAGTGGCCACGTCTGGGAGATAGTCTTCAGGTTCAGCAAAGGCAGAAAATGGCGACTTCTTTCAGGAGACTGCATCTGCAGTTCTGATGTTAGCTGTCTCTCTCCCTCTCTCTTGTCCCTTGGTTAGGGCTCCACAGTTAAACCATTTCTTTCCCTTTGATGCTATTCGCCCTGTGAAGTCAGCTTTTGAAAGAGACGTGTCCATCTCCTTTTCGCTCCACTTTGAAGTTGCCACCTCTATAGCCCCATTGTTTTCTCTAGTTACACATGTAAAATACTCGGTATCCACTGGTGGACAAAATGGCATCTCATCATTTCTCCAGATGTCTACCTCTAATCTTTCTGTGTTTCTTTAATCTTATTTTTCTCCAATTCCTAACAATATGTTACAAAATTTTACCACTACGTGTGTGATAGAAAGTTAAACTTGGTTGGCTGACGTCCGAGCCCTTACATTCGTGTTTGGTTCAAAGAAGAAGATCACTAGTGGCTGTGCAGCTTCAGAGATGGGCTTTGATTTTCATCATTATAATGTTAAATATCATAAGTCAGCAGATCATCCTAATGGAAACGCATCTGGACAGATGTGCCCAGACAGAAAGAGAAAGAAGCTAGATAGGTTCATTGAAAGTATATTGGAAGGAAGGAGTATACTGTTCTCTTCTTATTTCTCATTCAACTTATTATATTTTTAGTTAAAGACATCCTGGTGCTCTGGAAATAAAACATTTTTACATGTAAATGACTCTGTTGAATATTGGTCCTACATGTGTTCTAGTTGCTACATCCAGTTGGAATAAATACACTAAAGAACATCTAGGTCTTTGACTCGTTAAAGTTTTATTCTACAACAATTGTGTGGTAGAGATAACTATAAGAATATGATCAAAACTACTAACTATAATAAATTAATAACGAGCAACTACAAATTGCGACTATCCACTGCAAAGACCTCTATCAACTCCTTGAGGTAAGTGGCAGGTGATTATTCTCTACTGCCACCTGCTGGTCGGAGGTCTTGTCTATCACTATATACATGACTGGCTATGCGTATCATCACAGGGGGAGAGATCTCCTCCTCTTCGGATCTTTCACATCCGCCTACTGGGAGCTCGGTTCATTTTTTAAATGTATTCACTAGATGTGGATCATCGCTGGCCATGCCAGTATTTATTGTCCATCCCTGATTGCCCCTGAGAAGATGGTGGTGTGTTACCTTCTTGAACCAATGCCGTCTGTCTGTTGTAGGCGTATGCCTTGATTTCTCATCCGTTAAATAGTTCTTTGGCCATGCAGCACTCTCTTGGTCCTGTGCAGGAAATATCAAAAGAACAAAGAAAATTACAGCACAGGAACAGGCCCTTCGGCCTTCCCAGCCTGCGCCAATCCAGATCCTTTATCTAAACCTGTCGCCTATTTTCCAAAGATCTACTTCCCTCTGTTCCCCGCCCGTTCATATATCTGTCCAGATGCATCTTAAATGATGCTATCGTGCCCGCCTCTACCACTTCCGCTGGCAAAGCGTTCCAGGCACCCACCACCCTCTGCGTAAAAAACTTTCCACGCACATCTTCCAGAATCTCACCCATTTCCTCTGACTCCACGCATAAATTCCCTCTTTTGTCTTTGAGTGGGCCAATCCTTTCTCTAGTTACTTTCTTGCTCCTTATATACGAATAAAAGGCTTTGGGATTTTCCTGAACCCTGTTAGCCAAAGATATTTCATGACCCCTTTTGGCCCTCTTTATTGCGCGTTTGAGATTTGTCCTACTTCCCGATATTCCTCCAAAGCTTCATCAGTTTTAAGTTGCCTAGATCTGTCAGCTTGTATTCTGTGCTCAAGTCCCGAGAGCGGGAATTCACCATCCTGACTCGGGTGAGAGTGCCTCCCCACTGAGCTACAGCTGCGTCCAAGCAGGAATTTGCTCTGACACCACATTGAAATCGCCTTTCTGGATTTAAATGGATTTGAAGTCTATGATGGTGTGGTGGCTCGAGACATACACTGGAGGCTTCCAGTAGTTAACACGGGGTTTATTGATGAAAGGCAAAGGCAGTTAAGTAACAGGCACAGAATATTATACAACAGGTCTTCACACATCGGCTCCGGGGACCACACTGCCCAGGGTCCTGACCCCAGGGCCCCGCGCAAATTCCCTATTGACCGAGGTTTGCTTGCTCCCACGTGATTGGCCCCGAGCCGATCCCGTAGTCAGTCGATCCTGTCCCCTTCAAGGAACCGTGCTACCACATCCATCCCTCCCCCTTAAGTCCCTTATTACAACTATCCCGCCCAAAAAAGTGCAGAAGTTACAAACATTATAAGAGACAACAGGGGAAAGAGGCTCGATTAGAAAGTCATTCAGTCCAGCGATCTCCGGGTCCTCCCGGGAACGTCACAGCCCACCACAGGCTTAGCCACCTTCTGGGTAATCGAATTGTCAACAGTTGGTGTCACCTCAGAAGGCACCACCTCAATAACAGGTGAACAGGCCTCACCAGCCTCGACTGGGGCAACAGGTTGAGTAGATACAGGAGCCCCTGGCTCCCTTTGGCGAGATGGAGTTACAGGAGTCTTCACAATACTGGTGAGATTTGTTGATTCCAAGCTGGGGCAAGGGGGGTGGGGTGGGCAAGTGGTCGACATGCTTTTGGACGGTCGCCCCGTTGACATTGACCACCTATAAAACCGGTGCCGACTGGGTCACAACCCGTCCCTCCAACCAAGGACCTGAAGTGAAATTATGGACCAAAGCCCGGTCTCCCACTCAGAATAACTTGCCGCCCCTTTGCTTCTGACTGTTGACTCTTCTGGGAGGCGTGACCTCCCTCCACCTTCCCCGCCAAATTTGGAAACAAAAGATCCAACCGGGTTTTCAACCCACGGTCCACGGGCAGTTCTGCGGGTGTGGCCCCGTTGGTGGAGTAGGGGGGGGGGAAGGGGTGGTTTGAGTTGTACAACAACAAAAAATTAGCCAACCACTGGTGAAGTGGTTTATCAGATTGCTTTATCATTGCACTCTTGAAGGTCTGAACCTCAGCCAATCCGTTAGATGCTGGGTGGTATGGGTGGTTTGGGGCCCACCTTGTGTGTCATATGCCATTAGCTAGTACAAAAGCTAGTGTAAACCATGGCCAGTAAATGGAGTGCCATTGTCCGTCACAATGGATTCAGGAAGTCCATGAATGGCAAATACTCAGTGCAAGATATTCACTGTGGCCGCTGAGGTCATGGTCCCTATCTCTTGAACCGATAGCTACTTAGCGTGGCCACCCACCAGGACTAAAAACATCCTGCCCATAAAAGGGCCCATATCAACATGGGCCGGACCGTGTCCACGGGAGACCTGGCTATTCCCAAGGGTGAAGGGTGGCGGACGGAGGCAAGGACTACTACAAGGGTGGCACTGTTGCACCAATTCTTCAATAGCTTTACCAATGTCTGGCCAAAGCTGTGTATCAACATCTTCTGTTTTTCTGCCCTGAGTCGGTGCTACGTAGCTCTTATAGGATGGGCCCCCGGGCTGGAGGCAGAGCGAGTACTTGTGATCCCTACAGAATTACATTATCCTTACAGGTCAACTCACCTTGGCGGGTAGAACCAATGGGGATAGAAGAGTTTTGGGCGGCGATAGGGAAGATGCAGATGGGTAAGGCACCAGGGCCAGATGGGTTTCCGATGGAGTTTTATTTTAAAATTCTGGATAGATTGGCGCTGCTGTTGGTGGAGATGTTTGAAGTTGCGATGGTTAAGGGGGCACTGCTGAAGACAATGGCGCCCTTTCATTGCTGCTATAAGTACCCCGTGGAGTGTGGGTCGTACAGGCCAGTGTCGCTGCTGAATGTGGATGCCAAGATTTTGGCTAAAGAGTTGGCGTGTAGGTTGGAGGAGTGTGTCCCGAGGTTGATTGGGGAGGATCAGACGGGGTTCGTAAAAGGCAGACAGTTGTCGACGAACTTACAGCATCTGTTGAATGCGGTGATTTCTCTGACAGAAGGGAGGGAGTGGAGGTGGTGGTGGTGCTGGATGAGGAGAAGGGTTTTGATCGTGTGGAGTGGAGTTATTTATATGCAATGTTGGAGATATTTGGGATTGGGCCCAAGTTTGTGGCGTGGGTTAAATTGCTGTATAGGGACCAGAAGGCGAGTGCACGCGCGAGTGAGGTGAACTCAGGGTACATTCCGTTACTTAGGAGAATGAGGCAGGGGTGCCCCATGTCAACCTCTCCTGTTTGTGTTGGCAGTAGGGCTCTTGGCCATAGCGCTGAGGTGCTCAGATAAATGGAAGGGGATAGTGAGGAGTGGCGGTAGAGTATAGACTGTCCCTGTATGCCGATGATCTGTTATTGTATATCTCTGACCTGGGTTCTTCATTGGGGATATAATGGGACTGCTTCGGAGACTTGGGGAGTTTGCAGGTTCGAAGTTGAACCTGGAAAAGAGTGAATGTTTTGTTTGGGGGTTTGCCATTTCGGGTGGCAACTACTCACTTTAGATACTTGAAAGTGCATGTGACCCGGAATTTCATAAGTCTGGTGCGTAGGGTCAAGAGGGACCTATTGAGATGGGAGAGTCTTCCCCCATTGTTGACAGGCTTGGTGCAGGCGGTTAAGATTAATATTTTGCCGTGTTTTTTATTTCTATTTCAATGCCTGCCCGCATTCTTGTCGAAAATGATTTTTATGGGGGTGGAAAGGTTGATCTTGTCGTTTGTGTGGGCAGGTAAGGTAGCAATGATTAGGAGGATGGTGCTTCAGAGAGGGCAGCAGTTAGCGGGACTGGCCCTTCCAAACCTGATGTATTATTATTGGGCGGCGAACACAGAGAAGGTGCGGGGCTGGAGCAGGGAGTCGGAGGCTTTGTGGGTGAGGATGTGGCCAGAATCTTGTAAGGGGTCAAGATGTGGGCTGGCAACGGTGCTGCTCCCAATTGCCTCAGGGAAATATTTAGGGAGTCCGGTGGTAGTGGCCACATAATAATAATAATAACAATAATAATAATAATAATAATCATTTATTGTCACAAGTAGGCTTCAATGAAGTTACTGTGAAAAGCCCCTTGAAGATATGGAGGCAGATTCAGCAGCACATTAGGCTAGGGGCGGAGTTGCCATAGGTGCCGATCCGAGGGAACTCTGGGTTTGAGCCAGAAAGGTTGGATGCTAGGTTTCGGGGATGGGAGGAGCGAGGGGTGAGGGAAATGAAGGACGTGTTTCCAGATGGGCGGTTTGCAGGTTTGGAGGAGTTAGGGCAGATGTTTGTGATCCCGTGGAGGGAGGTTTTTAGGTTCATGCAAGTGTGGGATTTCACGAAGAAGGTTTTCCAGACGTTTCCGGTGGCACCTCCCTCCTCGTTGTTGGAGCGGATGCTGTCGGTGTTGGGATGGGAGGGGGAGATCATGTCGGCGATCTATGGGAGGATTTTGGAGGAGAATAGGGCATCTTTGTAGGGAGATAAAGCCAAGTGGGAGGAGGAGCTGGGGATGGTACCAGTGGGGAAGTTGTGGTGTGAGGTGCTGCGGAGGGCGAGTGCCGCAACTTCATGCGCGAGCCTGGGGTTGGTAGAGTTAAAGGTGGTACATAGAGCACACCGGGTGAGGTTGTGGATGAGCCAGTTGTTTGAAGGGGCGGAGGACATTTGTCAGCGGTATGGGAGAGGCCGGGCCAATCTTGTGCACATGTTCTAGTCCTGCCCTGTGTTTGAGGAATTTTGGAGGTGGTTCTTCAGCACCATGTCGCCGATCCTGCACATAGATTTGGAGCCCAGTCTGCGGGGGACCCCATTTGGGGTGTCGAACTTGCCGGAGCTGCAGATGGGAGTGGGGGCAGATGTTTTAGCCTTCGCCTCGCTTATTGCTCGCAGGTGGTCCTCCTGGGGTGGAAGTCAGCTTCTCCGTCCTGTGCTAAGCTGGTGGGGCGATTACCAATTCAGAATTGGACCTTAGTCATGCCTACCTGCAGCTAGAATTGGACGATGAGTCTCAGAGATTTGCCACAAGAAATACCCTCTTTCGGTACACAAGGCTGCCATTCGGCATCACTTCAGCTTGAGCTATTTTCCAGCACATAACGGAAAATCTCCTCCAGGAAATTCCCATGTGATTGTCTACCATGACAACATGTTAGTCACTGGCACTACCCCTGAAAAACACATGTCTAACCTGGAGGCAGTTTTAAAGAGGTTTTGGGACATAAGGTCCTTCCTTCCCCCCTCAATTCACAACGTCTGTTGGATCCAATAAAAAACCTTTACCTAGTTGCCAATGTGGTGGTTTGAGACATTCCAGTTGTTAACAAAGGGGTTTATTGATGAACGGTAAAGGCAGTTAAGTAAGAGGCACAGAACACAATATAACAGGTCTGAACAGTTATGCTCCAGGACCCACACTACCTGGAGCCCTTCTCCCAGGGCTCAGCATAAACTCCCAATTGGTTGGGGTTCACATGCTCCTGTGTGATTGGACCCAAGCTGGTCACATGGTCTATCAAGTCTGCCCCTATAAAAGGGGTGCACTACCACAGATGGGCTAATGCCTTCTTTATGTCTGTACTTTGAAGAAAATATCCTTTTTTCAATATTACTGTGGTATATTGTGAAGCAGGCTTGTGGGAGATGTACGTGCATGTGTCTAATTTAATTAAGCTAAAGACAGGCTGCAAGTTTTAAATATCAAAAGGGCCTAGGTGTAAAAGCAGGTACTTGAAGTGGAGATGACCATGCAAAGATGGGTTACAAGTAAATACAACATGGGCAGAAATTTACATTAGGAGATAAGTGAGGATTTGGATTTTAGCTCTTGAATTTCAAAGAGAAATAAAAAGGAGATCTACAGCTAATATAAATGAATAAAGCAAAGCTTCAATTTTATTTTACGTGAAAGTAATAGCATTCGAAACACGTGAAAGATTTTTATTAGGTAACTTCCAAAGAAGGCTTTTCAAGGTGAAAGAGGAAAACATATTTAAGGAAAGACTGAAATCTGTGTTGGAAGAATGATCATGTGAGACCCTGAAGAGTGTGCTGTGTTGTGCTATGTTGAGAGTGCTGTGAAAGAAGCAAATTAAGCCATCTCCAGAAACTCCAGAGAAGTATCTTTGTTCCAGTCAACAGGGTTTTCTTTAAAGCTTTAGATTTCTACTGTTGAGTGTGAGAGAAAGAGAAGACCTATGAAATATTGCTCATACTGCAACAATGAGTGGCTTGTGATAATATTACTGGAATTTCTATAGATTGAGTATCTACAGAGGCTGTTGCCTAACAGGGGTGTTTATTTGTGAATTTGACTTAATTCTGAATTTTATTTATGGAAATGGTTATAAGACTAATTCCTAACTGTATAAACGCAATCTTCAGTGTTTAAATTTTCATTTCCTTCATTAATAATGTTTTAACATTGTGTGTTTCAAATTTATTTTCTTTCATTAATAATGTTTTAATTTAATATTCAATGTCACCAAAAGTGATATTCAGCACTATCTTTTGCAAATTGGTGAGATAGCTTGCCCAAGTTTCCCTTTGGGATTCGGTCAATCTGGCAATAACCACCCGCTATATGATAACAATACAAAATGATTCTTTGGTGCCTGATTTGCCCTTTTTATACCACAGGGAAGATGGAGTAATAGTGACCTTAAAGCCTCTGATGCAACCTCGCAGAATTAGTTAGAGAATTCATCCAAAACATTGAGAGATGAATGACGGCAAGTACCAGATAATGGAGCTGGTGCACAATTTATTTCCCTGAGAAATGTTTTTTAACCAATCAGTGGGAAAGAGATTTTGCAAACTTGCAGCATCCAAACTAGGGTTGCCAACCATCCAGAATTGGCCTGGAGTCTCCCAATCATTGGGGCATTTAAAAAACATTTTTTTTGTCATTTTCTTTGAACATTTCTTTTTGCCAGGTATAAAAATATTAAAAATCCACCTAAAAAGGTTTCTTTGGCTGACAACAAGCATCATTCAATTGGCTTCTGAGTCTTTTTACTTTCCAATAGGTGTGTGAAGGCAGTGGGTCACACTCACGGGGGTAGATATGTTGGCTGGCTAATGGCTGGCGGCAATTCATATGGGGAAACAAATTGGCGAGACCATGCAGACACTGCGACAACGAATGAACGGGCATCGTGCGACAATCACCAGGCAGGAATGTTCCCTTCCAGTCGGGGAACACTTCAGCAGTCAGGGGTATTCAGCCTCTGATCTCCGGGTAAGCGTTCTCCAAGGCGGCCTTCAGGACACGCGACAACGCAGAATTGCTGAGCAAAAACTTATAGCTAAGTTCCACACGCATGAGTGCGGCCTCAACCGGGATCTTGGATTCATGTCGCATTACATCCACCCCCCACCATCTGGCCTGGACTTTCAAAATCCTACCAACTGTTCTGGCTTGAGACAATTCACACCTCTTTAACCTGTGATTATCCCTCTCTCTGGATCTGTAATGATTTGATTACCTGCAAATGCTCGCATTCCAAGCATTGTCTGGCATCTCTGACTTTGTCTATATAAATGTTTCTGGACTATACCTCTCCAGTCACCTGAGGAAGGAGCAGTGCTCCGAAGCTCATGTTTGAAACAAACCTGTTGGACTTTAACCTGGTGTTGTAAGACTTCTTACTGTGCTCACCCCAGTCCAACGCCGGCATCTCCACATCATGGGGAAACTGTTTGACAAGGGGATGAATGCGTTACCACCTGAGCGCGTGGCTGACATGCACTTCAAAGATCAACTGCAATGGTGTGGGAGGTGAAGGAGACGGCACTGCTGGTGATGCTTTGGGACAGATAGAAGTGATCCAAGTGAAGGCTTTGAGAATAGGCGGGGAGGAGGGGTGGTCGAGGAGGAACCTTCTTGAACGAAGGTCAGACGTAAAATTGTGGCTGACTCGTTTCAGAGCAGGTGGCGATTTCTGAATAAATGCTTGCAGCAAAAATGGGACGGAACACATTTGATCCATTTATCTCCTTCGGAAATGTCACAAGATGGAATTTCAAATGATAAAAGAAATGAGTATGAGGTGTGCCATTCTCTTGTGAGAATGTAAAAGTGAACATTTACTAGGTACGGTAAAGTCGCCATAGTCCCAGATGACCATGGGCTGCTTTCCCCTTTAAGGGGGGAGAGCTGACTGGTGGTGATTTAACCCAAGGATCACCACACCTCAGGTGAGGGACAAGGTTGAGAAGGCGGGGCCTTCATAGATAACATCCGGGTGCAGGTTTAGCTCACTTGGCTAGACAGCTGGTTCATGATGCAGGATAAGGCCAGCAGCGCGGGTTCAATTCCCGTACTAGCTGAGGTTATTCATGAAAATTTATCAAATTGTTCTTTTTTATAGCTGGGAAAGTCTGAGAAGAATGGATTAATTATGACCATTGGGTTTGACAGTGCAGAAGTAAGGAATGCTGTAAACAGGAACACAGCTCTACAACTATTAGAAGCATTCACCACATTTGAAAGGGACAAAGCATAGACAGCAGCTGCGCAACATGGAACAGGTTTGTTCAGTAAAACGAGTGCATTTCCCATAGCTTTGCTCACAGATAATCCAGGACCTTGGGGTTCATGTCCTGACACTACTTACAGTCATATTGTAGTCTAAATGCAAAGGCCCATCATTGACACAGCGCAAATAGATTGAAGAAAGGGACCACTGTAGTGTTGTTTACTATGTGTGGAAGGAAATTAATGTGAGGAATTATTAATATTAGTTGCCCGCTGAGAGAATATATTAATATTAGTTGCTATTATAAAAAAGCACTTGCTAAAGCATGCTGGGATAGCTTGACTATATTTTAACACTGTTTTAAGCAGTATCTTAAAATGATGGGTGATGTACCAAGTACTGCTAAAAACAGCTTTTAGATTTAACCCTATTGTGCCTAGGACGAGAAATACGTACTATTGGGCGTCGTCAGTTGAGAGGTAATAAACCAAGAGCATTCTCAACGTTGTTTAATATAAACATGGCCAGACCAGATGTTGTTTTACTTCAGAAAGCTGTTTATTTCCAGGTACAAAGATCTGCTGTATTCTGCCTGTAACTCAGAGTGCTGATGAATGGTCATTAACCATTGTAGCCTCTCCACGATATCGTGTTAATAAATTCCTGAAACGAAGCTCAAAGTCTCAGTCTAAAATTATTTGCACGACACTATGTCAGTGGACTAATAATCCAACAGAATGTGTTCGAATCTCACTATGTGAGGATTTGGGGTGACTTCATTATTGCAACAAAAGTGGCAGCGAGTGTTGTAACAGCTCAAATGTTCCCTCGGCAAGGAAAATTGCTGTTGGACATCTATCTGACTTCCCACACTGATGCTATTCCCCTCTGACGCTGGCACGAACATCTTTTTTCCTCACTGATTTATTTTTCAAATGGGGCAGCTCGGTGGCGCATTGGCTAGCACTGCTGCTTCACGGCGCCGAGGTCCCAGGTTCGATCCCGGCCCTGGGTCACTGTCCGTGTGGAGTTTGCCCATTCACCCCGTGTTCGCGTTGGTTTCGCCCCCACAACCCAAAGATGTTCAGGTTAGGTGGATTGGCCGCGCTAAATTGCCCCTTAATTGGAAAAAATGAATTGGGTACTCTAAATTTATTTTTTAAAAGATTTATTTTTCAAGCTGATTCAGCAGCTCAGAATTGCCATTAAAGGTGAATCATAATTCAATAGCTTCATCAGTATAAAATTGAAGAAATGTAACACTGTTAGCTTTGAGGTTTCCTGCCTTAAGGGGCTGGTTTAATACAATGGACTGAAATGTGGCGACTAGGGGCTTTTCACAGTAACTTCATTGAAGCCTACTTGTGACAATAAGCGATTATTATTATGAGATGTTTGTCAACTCTTGGCTTCATCGTGGCAGAATATTCTGGGTACTGTAGCTTCTCAGGAACGGGGTGAACACTTGCAACACTTGAGGAACATTTCTCTCGGAAATATTTCACTGCCTGCGTCTTAGCTCCCTGGTCAGAAGTCGGGCAACAGCCACAACTTTCACTGTGCCTTTCGACCCACAGAATCTCTCAATTGCAAACCTCAGCGGCGAAGGAGCAGGAAGAGGCAATATTATCAGCTCAGTTACCAGCCAGGAAGGCGGACCTGTGTCGGGAGCTTCTTGCAAGCGTTTCTAATAATAAAACGTACAACAACAACAACTTGTCTTGATATAGTGCCTTTAATTTAGTAAAATGTCCAAGGTGCTTCACAGGAGTGTTATCCAACTCAATCTCACTGTTTGAGTCACTGTCAGTGGTCCCTTTCTTCAGGAGTTAAGTTTGGCAGCGAGCCACATGAAGTCATTAGGATAGGGGACCAAAACTTTAGTCAAAGACGTAGGTTTTCAAAATGACTTTGAAGAGGCCAGAGAGGCGCACAGGTTTGGAAGTCAGTGGGGCAAAGGAAATTGGAGGCGCACAAGAGAATGAGGAAAGCTTTCGGCATTTTTGTCAGGGTTGGAAGGAGGGGAGGAAGAACGTTTTTAAGCAGCAATTTGCAATAATCTGGAGCTCGCTGTCTAGAGAGTGCCGGATGTAGAGATGATTTCAAAAGGGGATTGGGAGCACACTTGAGATAAATGAACCCCTAGGGCTTTGGGAGAGAGCACAGGGGAAAGGGACTGACTGGATTGCTGTACAATGAGACAACATGGCCTTGATGATCACTTAACTGGACAGGCCGGCCTTCTCCAGAAACAAGGACCTCTCCCCCCCGCACAGGTATATGTCCTGCCCACCGAGAGTTGCCGACAAATCCGAGGGCAGCAGCTCATCATTGCTCAGCAGTGCTTCCAGGGAGACAGTGGCTACTGTTGGTACTACACCTACCTGAGGTAAAGTCTGAGGAAATTGGTGGAAAGTTGTTGGGGTCAGCGATGAAACCTGGATGTCAGTGCATGTTTTTCTACAGGACCCCTTGTAGAACAGCTCATAGCTTATCTTAACTACCATAAGGTTCATTTTCTTTTGGAACTGCATATGAATCCTGGAGATCATAAGTGCCAAAGTTCCCTCTCACTGCAAACTGCTTACCAGAAGCTTTCCTCTTGTTCATTCTTGTGAGAATGAGCATCACTGGCATTTAGTGTCCATCCGCAGTTGCCCTTGAGAAGGTAATGGTAAGCCACCTTCTTGAACCACAGAAAGGAAGCTGCTGGGGCTGCACGGGCTCTTATACCCCGCCTTGCAGGGCGGAGCTACCGTACAGTCGTTTTTTTCCTACCGGTAAGAGTGAAGTGATTCATGCGTAAAGCGAAGGCAATTGAAGTGAAGTGCGTGCCGATTGCTCACAACATTGACCGTGAGAGCCGTGCGTTTCCTCTGTGCCCAAAGTGTCAATATTTCTTTTGAACAGAGAACAATACAGCGCGGGAACAGGCCCTTCGGCCCGTTAGGCCTGTACCGGTCATGATACCACCCTTGGCCAAAACCCTCAAAGCTTCCTTGTGCCGTGTCCCTCTACACCCATCCTATCCATGTATTTGTCGAGGTGCCTTTTGAACGCCATTAATGTATCTTGAACGCCGTTAATGTTTTTACCATTTAAAATTAATGACAGCTCAATTAATGTATGTGGTAGTCTGGTTAGAGGTATTACGGTACCTAGTAATGCTGGAACACCATTGGTGGATAATGCATGTTGTCTACTGGTCGAGACTGTATGGTAGCTCCACCCTGCAAGGCGGGGTATAAGAGCCCGTGCAGCCCCAGCAGCTTCCTTTCTGTACCTGAGCTGCTGGGGGAAACATCTAGCTTATTAAAGCCTTCAATTGGACTACAACCTCACTTTAGTGGTCATTGATAATGAATCAATGTATGGGCTGGAATTCTCCAACTGTTGGCATTCTCTGTTCCCGCCGGCAGTGCGCCCCCGCCCTTGGTTTTCCCGGCGATGTGGGGTGTGTTCAATGGGAAATCCCACTGGCTGGGACAGGAACAGAGAATCAGGTCACCAGCGAACGGCGCTCCGCCGAGAAACATGCGGATAGGGACTGGAGAATCCAGCATTTTCTATAACTCGTTACAAAATATTTGACGTATATTAAATGCATTTAATCTTATTCATGGGGTTATGGTTAGCAAACAAGCCTGATTTCAGTCTTGTTGCTCACTGAGATAAAGAAGAGCCACTCTTACGACCCACTCACTCGCCTCGGTTGCCCGCCACTGGTGCTGTCAGGGAGCGAATACATTCCCAACTCAGAACGCTACATGGCTTGGAAGTGAACTTGCAGTCACCAAACAGTCTAACCCCCCAGCTCTACTACTCTATTAGGAGGATACCAAACTCTAGCTCCCTGATGTTCATTGCCCATTCCTTCAATCTGGTAGCCACCCTGTTTGTTTCACTCTCAGTGCTTGCTTTCAATCAGTCCCCACTTGCCCTGCGGTAAATTTCGTCCATCGTAACTGTCAACGTGGGCTGAGCTTAGGCAACCTGCAATTTCAGCGTGGTCACTGTCATGACCTGTGGTGGATAGAAGTCCTGCCCTTTCTCAGTTTCAGTGTCCCCATTCAGATTTTAGACCGATCCTGGAATTTAATTTTTACACAGAAAATATTCTTTTTTCCTTTAGTTGCCTTTTTATGGTCCTGTGATTGTTGTAAAGCATCTTCTAACTGAGTGCACGGTCACAAGCTTAAAATAAACATCTTGCAAGCTCTTGGAAATCTGAAATTAGCACGAAATGCTGGATGGATGCAGAACAGCGAGGCATCTGAAATGAGGAGATTGATTATTGTTCTTGCCGTGGATCCACATTGGAATTTATCAGAACACTGGCGTGATGTTAAAGTATATTGACCGAATTTCAGTGCCTCCTCCTGTGTATTGGAACCAACACTTTGAATAAACACAAACAACATCACCTTTAACACACTCAGGTTAGAAGTTCATCTCGGGTGCTGAGGCAAAATGAGTGATATTGGATTGGACACCCATTAAACACTGCTCCGGATAATTCTATTGCAGTCAATGAAATGGACTAAATATCAGACACTGCGTCAAACGTGGAGCTGATTTGATGCTGTCTGGTTTCATCACTGTCACCCCTTTATCTTCAAGTCACTCCATGGCCTTGCTTCCTTTATCATAGAGTTGTGGAATAATACTGTAGAAAAGGAGGCCATTTGGTCTATCATTCCTGTGCTGGCTCTCTGAAAGAACTATTGTTCCCATTCCACAGTCCTGCAATATGTTTTCAGTAACGATTCAATTGTCTTTTTGAAAGTTACTGTTGAAAGTTTTCCTCATCAACCCCCTGTTTTGTTTGGTTTTTGCCAATTATTTTAAATTTGTGTCCTCTAGTTTTTGACCCTCCACCAGTGGAACTAATTTCTCTCTATCCATTCTATCAAAACCCTTCATAATTTTGAAAACCTCCCTGCCCGAAGGAGAATTAACCTGACTTCTCTATTCTATCCAACTGAAACTCTTCAACTCTGGCGTCATTATCATAGAATTTACAGTGCAGAAGGAAGCCATTCGACCCATCGAGTCTGCACCGGCTCCTGGAAAGAGCACCCTACCCAAGGTTAACACCTCCACCCTATCCCCATAACCCAGTAACCCCATCCAACACTAAGGGCAATCTTGGACACTAAGGGCAATTTATGATGGCCAATCCACCTAACCTGCACATCTTTGAACTGTGGGAGGAAACCGGAGAACCCGGAGGAAACCCACGCACACACGGGGAGAACGTGCAGACTCCGCACTGACAGTGACCCAAGCCGGAATCATTCTGGTAAATCTTTTCTGCACCCTCTCCAGGGTCACTATCTCTTTCCTAAATTTGTTTAAAATTGAAGTGAAGTCTCTACAGCCTTCAGCAAACAGGCTGCGCAATCCAGAAGTCTGTTCTGAAACCTTATTGCCTTGCAATAATTGGGTACTCGAAATTCATTAAAAAAATCCATCCATGCCTTTACCCCGCCAGACATTTTTCTTTTAAATTTAGAGTACCCAATTGATTTTTTTTCCAATTAAGGGGCAATTTAGCATGGCCAATCCACCTACATAGAATTACATAGAATTTACAGTGCAGAAGGAGGCCATTCGGCCCATCGAGTCTGCACCGGCTCTTGGAAAGAGCACCCTACCCAAGGTCAACACCTCCACCCCATCCCCATAACCCAGTAACTCCACCCAACACTAAGGGCAATTTTGGACTCTAAGGGCAATTTATCATGGCCAATCCACCTAACCTGCACATCTTTGGACTGTGGGAGGAAACCGGAGCACCCGGAGGAAACCCACGCACACACGGGGAGGATGTGCAGACTCCACACAGACAGCGACCCAAGCCGGAATCGAACCTGGGACCTTGGAGCTGTGAAGCGATTATGCTATCCACAATGCTACCGTGCTGCCACTGCACATCTTTGGGTTGTGGGGGCGGAGCCCATGTAGACACGGGGAGAATGTGCAAACTCCACACGGACAGTGACCCAGAGCCGGGATCGAACCTGGGTTCTCAGCGCCATGAGGCAGCAATGCTCACCACTGCGCCACCGTGCTGCCCACTATCTCGCCAGACATGACTCTGCCAATGTAGCCCTGGTCAGCCTCCCATTTCCCATCTTCAGTAAACCTAAACTGATCCAAACCTTTGGTGCCTTCCAGTCATCCATCAGTCCAGTGCTCACTGACCTCAATTGACCCCTGCCTGAGTAAATGCTCACCATTCTGGGCAGCACGGTAGCATTATGGATAGCACAATCGCTTCACAGCTCCAGGGTCCCAGGTTTGATTCCGGCTTGGGTCACTATCTGTGCAGAGTCTGCACATCCTCCCCGTGTGTGCGTGGGTTTCCTCCGGGTGCTCCGGTTTCCTCCCACAGTCCAAAGCTATGCAGGTTAGGTGGATTGGCCATGCTAAATTGCCCTTAGCGTCCAAAATTGCCCTTAGTGTTGGGTGGGGTTACTGGGTTATGGGGATAGGGTGGAGGTGTTAACCTTGGGTAGGGTGCTCTTTCCAGGAGTCGGTGCAGACTCGATGGGCCGAATAGCCTCCTTCTGCACTATAAATTCTATGTATATGTAATTACAGTTTAATCCTTGTTTTCAAATCCCTTCATGGCTTCGCCCCTCCAAATCCCTGTGACGGCCTCCTCGCCCTCCTGGGTGACTGCACTTGGCATCCATGTACCCCCAGTTTTACTTGCTCCACCAATAGCAACTGTTTCTTTACCTACCCAGGGCCTGAGCTCTGGACTTCCCTCTCTGAACCTCTTCGCTTCCCTCGCCTCCTTAAAGACATTCCCAAAAAACTATCCCTTTGACCGAGATATTCGGCCCTTGTTGCAATATTCCATTGCGTGGTTCACTGTGATATTTAGTTTGGTAACACTCCTGTGAAGTACCTCGGGATATTCTACCGCATTAAATATGCTCTATAAATGCAAGGTATTTTTGTTGTTGCTACATGAATGGAAATGGTTTTACACAGAAAACTTTACGTGTTTTCTGATCTGCTGCGTATTTCCTGAAATGTAGCTTTTTCTTGACCCCCAGATAGTGTGATCTTCCGGCTCTTCACGATGGCAGGATCTTTCAGTCCCGTCGACAGTGCACCGCCTCCATAAGTTTCCCGGTGACATGGGGTGGATTCAATGGGAAAACCCATTGTCAGTGGCGGAACTGGAAGATCCCACTGCCGGCCAACAGCGGGCTGTGTCCCGTCACTAAGAACATCGCCCATAAACTTTCTGCTCTTGATCGGGCCCGTGCCAAGTGACGTTTTAGAAGCCAGTGATCGCCGGCATGATTCGATTCCTGGCTTGGGTCACTGTCTGTGCGGAGTCTGCACATTCTCCCCGTGTCCACGTGGGTTTCCTCCGGGTGCTCCGGTTTCCTCCCACAGTCCAAAGATGTGCAGGTTAGGTGGATTGGCCATGCTAAATTGCCCATAGTAGCCAAAATTGCCCTTAGTATTGGGTGGGGTTGCTGGGTTGTGGGGATGGGGTGGGGGTGTGGGCTTGGGTAGGGTGCTCTTTCCAGGAGCCGGTGCGGCCTTGATGGGCCAGGTGGCCTCCTTCTGCACTGTAAATTCTATGTAAATTAGTTATGCGGACCAGAACTCGCTCTGTTGGCTGATTTGTGTGTGATTGAAAATAGTGCTATCATGGGAGTATTCTGCAGACAGTTTGGTAAGTTTGGAAGCTGAACAGAAGACTGTACCTTTTATTCACAGTAGCATGGTAGCTGTATAAAATGCCATCTCTATTTCCCTCCCCCAGGTGTTCCACAAATTGATGGAAGCACAGTAACCTCAGCTAATTGAGTTGTCCAATGCATTGGACCTTATTTTGACTTGCCATCCGATTAGTGCGTAAGAAGCTTATGAGTTTGGGTTTGCCAATTGCATCGTCCAAAATGGTTAAGATTTGTATGGTCCTTGGTTTATCAAAGGAAAATGAACTAAATTGCAGTTGGCTAACATTACATGTCGTTGCTGTCATTACATCTAATGTAGAAAGAACCAATCAGTCATATCCAGGTTAAATTGTATTGGGGATGATTAAAGGGCTTACCAGTATTTGGCTATACACCATTTAAGTTGTAACATTGAAATACCATCCAGTCCTATCACTAAGCTTTTAGTAAAATACAATGGGGGGTGTGTGGAATTTTCATGCTTAAACTAAAAACATGTGAAAATACAATTAGTTCTCTCATTCCAAATGTGAGTTTTGTGAACTGCTGGGAAAGGTAAAATTTACCCATCCAATTTTGTGATGTGGGAAAATTCCGAGCACAAATATTTCTGTACATTGTTTTCGGATCCGATTGGAAAACATGGCAGCGCAGTTAAAAGTGTTCTGTTTTTCTGCTCGGTTTAACTTCACCATGCTCAGCAGCACTTGAGTCATGTGCTGTGTCTCCCCCCAACCCTGTAGCGAGTTACCAGCTGGGACAGTAACAGCAACATTTTCACTTCTCTCGGTACTGCTGTTACATCTACTCTGCTCACTGCACCATATAAACCAGAAACATTTGAAGTGCCAGTCAACACAATGTGCTGACTTCAACACTAGCTTTTTACTACACCAGGCGGTAATTATTTAGTAAACATACACTCTTAAAATGTGACGGCATAATGGAACTGACAGAGGAATATGTTGGCAGCACTGGGACTTAAATGGGTTGATAGATAGAGTCTGACATTTGTGTTACAATCCCAGTTGATGTTATAACTGAATGGAAGGTTCCAGAAAGGAACCCTGGTTCAAAAGACCAAAACTTTTCTTTTTCTTATAAAACATGGAGGAATAGAGTCAGAGGACATCTTTTAAAATATTTCTTTATTCTCCTTTTTTGCATTTTCTCCTAAATTTACACCCACCAACAATAAACAATAATCAGTGACAAATATGTCAATCCCCATATCAATAACAACGATCCCATCCTCCCACCAAACCCCAAACATTCGCCCGCATGTTCACATAAACAACTGACAAAAAGGAATCAGGAATCACCCATAGTCACCATTATCACCCACAGCCCCCCTCCCCGCAACCCTCCCACACACCCCCCTCCCCAACTAATGTTCAATGTTATCCAGTTCTTGAAAGTGCATAATGAATAATGCCCATGAATTGTAGAACCCCTCCATCCTTCCCCTCAGTTCAAACTGAACCTTCTCAAGAGTCAAGATTCCAACAGGTCCCCCCGCCACACCAGGGCACAGGGTGGAGAGGTTGCTCTCCAACCCATCAGGATCCGCCTTCGGGTGATCAACGAGGCGAAGGCTGCAACATCTGCCTCCACACCCGTTTCCAACCCTGGCCGGTCCAACACCCCGACTATGGCCTCCCAGGGACCCGGGTCCAGTTTCACGTGCACCACTTTAGAAATTACCCTGAAAACCTCCTTCTAGTAATCCTCCAGCTTTGGACAGGACCAAAACATATGAACGTAATTAGCCCCCCCCCCCCCCCCCGCCCCCCGCAACGTTCACACACATCTTCAACTCCTTCAAAGAATCGGCTCATCCTCGAGTCAAAGGACTTCTAATTAGTTTTAGCAAGAAAAATAACATTTATTAAACATGAAAAAATTAGATTATGATACAATAGACCTCTACTCCCCTCTTAGTTTAACAATTACACACAGGTTTCAGGATTAATGCGGATTGCAAAGTATCTGTCAATCTACAGTCTCACAAACACATAGTCCCATTTAAGCACACAAGATGAATGTGGGTAAATACACTCTCCACTCTAAACCCCAAATGAAGATGTGTTGAATGTCTCCTCAGAATTCCCCCAGATGATTGTCACGAGAGTTTCCAAAATTCACTCTCGAAAATATGCTTTAAAATCTTGTCTCAGAATTATGGCTTCCCTGAGGGCAGCATGGTGGTGCAGTGGTAAGCACTGCTATCTCACGGCGCTGAAGACCCAGGTTCAATCCCAGCCCCGGCACTGTCCGTGTGGCGTTTGCACGTTCTCCCCGTGTCTGTGTGGGTTTCACTCCCACAACCCCAAAAGATGTGCAGGGTAGGTGGATTGGCCACGCTAAATTGCCCCTTAATTGGAAAAAATAATTGGGTTCTCTAGATTTATATATTTTTTAAATTCTGCTTTCCCTTAGCGGTTAACATTCTGTTATCCAGACTAGGCTTTCCAAATTACACTTTCAAACAAAGCTTCCACTCCACTTTTAACAGCGAACCCAGCCCAGGATTTTACACCAATCCCTTTAGCATTTCTTTGTCTTGCCTTCTGTGCAAACTGCTGACAATTGCTTTTACTCTTGATTCCCAGACTGTATTAAAATAGTATCAGACGTTTGATTTATCTTTCAAGCCTGCTGTGCCATTTTAAATCTTGTTACAGCAATTGTTTCCTTAAGTCAGAACACTTTGTTTACTCTTCCTTGAATTCCTCTGACCGATACTTTAGTCTCGGTTCACTTAACTCCAGCCATTTTAAACATTCTTTCTTCCCAATTCCCTGATCATCTTGTTCCTCAGGCTGCTTGCATCTTTGCAACTTCCGAGTCCTGTCCAGCTTCTCCTGGCAGAGTTGAGAGCTGTTCACTCGCCAGTGTCCTGTCTCCAACTGCCCACAAATTCAGTGAAAACTTAAGAGCTTCTCTACGTGACGTGAAGGATCTCAGGGACACATCCACTGTCCCTGGCTCCTTCACTTGCAAGGCGTATGTCCAGCTGCAGCTACTGTTAGACTGCTTGACGGCTCTGGAGCTGAGGGTGGACTCCCTTTGGGGCATCCGCAATGCTGAGGACGTTGTGGATAGCACGTTCGCTGAGTACATCGCACCGGATGTGAAGATTACTGAGGGAGATAGAAAATGGGTGACCAAAAGACAGAGCAAGAGTAGGAAGGCAGTGCAGGCGTCCCCTGCGGTCATCTCCCTGCAAAACAGATATGCCATTTTGGATACTGTTGAGGGAGATGGCTCACCAGGGGAAGCCAGCATTAGTCAGGTTCATGGCACCGTGGCTGGCTCTGCTGCGCAGGAGGGCAGTAAGAAGATTGGCAGGGCTATAGTGATAGGTGACCCAATCATAAGGGAATAAACAGGCGGTTCTGCGGACGTAATCGAGACTCCAGGATGGTATGTTGCCTCTCTGGTGCAAGGGTCAAGGACATCTCGGTATGGCTGAAGGACATTCTGGGGTGGGGGGGTGAACAGCCAGCTGTTGTTGTGCATATAGGCACCAATGATATAGGTTAAAAAAAATGGGACAAGCTGAATTCAGGGAATTAGGAGTTAAACTAAAAAATAGGACCTCAAAAATAGTAATCTCAGGATTGCTACAGTGCCACGAGCTCGTCAGAGTAGGAATGTCAGGATAGACAGGATGAATGTGTGGCTCGAGAGATGGTGCAAGAGGGAGGGATTCAAATTCCTGGGGCATTGGAACCGGTTCTGGGGAAGGTGGGACCAATACAATCTGGACGGTCTGTACCTGGGCAGGACTGGAACCAATGTCCGGGGGGGGGGGGGGGGGGGGGGCTTGCTAGTGCTGTTGCAGAGGGTTTAAACTAATGTGGCAGGGGGATGGGAACCAATGCAGGAAGTCGGAGGGAAGTATAACGGGGACAGAAACAAGAGGCTGGAAGGGGGAAAGTGTAAGGCAGAGAAGCCATAGTCAAAAATCAAAAAAGGCCACAGTACAAGGGTATAGTGACTGAGGAGAGCTCAGTAACTAGGCCCAGTGATACTAAAAGGAATAAAATGGGAAGTAAAAACAGAAATGGAAAGTGAAGCAGCAGGTTATTACATGAAGATATGGGGTGTATGATAAGGAAAATTAGGAGAAAAGTTAAAAGGAAAAATAACTTAGGAGAGGTTACTGATAGAGGTGTTAAGATTCAAAACGGATGTATAAAAGCCAACATAAGCGTACTTTACCTGAATGCTCGTAGTATTCGGAATAAAGTAAATGAGTTGATGGTGCAAATCATCGTGAATGACTATGATTTAGTGGCCATTACTGAAACATGGTTAAAGGATGGTCACGACTTGGAGTTAAATATCCAAGGGTATCAAACTATTCGGAAGGACAGAATGGATTTTAAGGGAGGTGGTGTAGCTCTGTTATTTAAGAATGACATCCGGGCAGTAGTGAGGGATGACATCGGTGCTATGGAAGATATATTTGAATCCATTTGGGAGGAAATCAGGAATAGTCATGCGAAAAAGTCACTGATAGGAGTAGTCTATAGGCCACCAAATGGAAACGTTACAGTGAGGCGAGCAATAAACAAAGAAATAACGGATGCATGTAGAAATGGTACAGCAGTTATCATGGGGGATTTTAATCTACATGTCGATTGGTTTAACCAGATTGGTCAAGGCAGCCTTGAGGAGGAATTTATAGAATGTATCCGCAATAGTTTCCTAGAACAGTATGTAATGGAACCTACAAGGGAACAAGCAATCCTAGATCTGGTCCTATGTAATGAGACAGGATTGATTAATGATCCCATAATTCGGGATCCTCTTGGAAGGAGCGATCACAATATGGTGGAATTTAAAATACAGATGGAGGGTGAGAAGGTAAAATCAAACACTAGTGTTTTGTGCTTAAACAAAGGAGATTACAATGGGATGAGAGAAGAGCTGACTCAGGTAGACTGAGAGCAAAGACTTTATGGTGAAACAGTTGAGGAACAGTGGAGAATCTTCTAAGCGATTTTTCACAGTGCTCAGCAAAAGTTTGTACCAATAAAAAGGAAACACGGAAGAGCGAAAATCAACCGTGGATATCTAAGGAAATAAGGGAGAGTATCAAATTGAAGGGAAAAGCATACAAAGTGGCAAAGATTAGTGGGAGTCTAGAGGATTGGAACTTCTTTAGGGGGCAACAGAAAGCTACTAAAAAAGCTATACAGATAGATTATGAGAGTAAACTTGCTCAGAACATAAAAACAGATAGTAAACGTTTCTAAAAATATATAAATCAAAAAGAGTGGCTAAGGTAAATATTGGTCCTTTAGAGGATGAGAAGGGAGATTTAATAATGGGAGATGAGGAAATGGCTGAGGAACCGAACAGGTTTTTTGGGTCGGCCTTCACAGTGGAAGCCACAAATAACATGTCAGTGACTGACGAAAATGAGGCTATGACAGGTGAGGACCTTGAGACGATTGTTATCACTCAGGAGGTAGTGATGGGCAAGCTAATGGGGCTAAAGGTAGACAAGTCTCCTGGCCCTGATGGAATGCATCCCAGGATACTAAAAGAGATGACTAGGGAAATTGTAAATGCACTCGTGATAATTTACCAAAATTCACTAGACTCTGGGGTGGTCCCGGCAGATTGGAAATTAGTAACATGACACCACTGTTTTAAAAAGGAGATAGGCAGAAAGTGGGTAATTATAGGCCAGTGAGCATAACTTCGGTAGTAGGGAAGATGCTGGAATCTATCATCAAGGAAGAAATAACGAGGCATCTGGATGGAAATTGTCCCATTGGACAGATGCAGCATGGGTTCATAAAGGGCAGGTCGTGCCTAACTAATTTAGTGGAATTTTTTGAGGACATTACCACTGCGGTAGATAACTGGGAGCCAATGGATGTGGTATATCTGGATTTCCAGAAAGCTTTTGACAAGGTGCCACACAAAAGATTGCTGCATAAGATAAAGATGCATGGAGTTAAGGGTAAAGTAGTAGCATGGATAGAGGATTGGTTAATTAATAGAAAGCAAAGAGTGGGGATTAATGGGTGTTTCTCTGGTTGGCAATCAGTAGCTAGTGGTGTCCCTTAGGGATCACTGTTGGGCCCACAATTGTTCACAATTTACATAGATGATTTGGAGTTGGAGACCAAGGGCAATGTGTCCAAATTTGCAGATGACACTAAGCTGAGTGGTAAAGCAAAATGTGCAGAGGATACTGGAAGTCTGCAGAGGGATCTGGTTAGTTGAAGTGAGTGGGCTAGGATCTGGCAGATGGAATACAATGTTGAGGTTATCTATTTTGGTAGGTATAACAGCAAAAGGGATTATTATTTAAATGATAAAATATTAAAACATGCTGCTCTGCAGAGGGACCTGGGTGTGCTAGTGCATGAGTCGCAAAAAGTTGGTTTACAGGTGCAACAGGTGATTAAGAAGGCGAATGGGGTTTTGTCCTTCATTGCTGGAGGGATGGAGTTTAAGATTAGGGAGGTTATGTTGCAACTGGATAAGGTGTTACTGAGGCCACACCTGGAGTATTGTGTTCAGTTTTGGTCTCCTTACCTGAGAAAGGACGTACTGGCTCTGGAGGGTGTGCAGAGGAGATTCACTAGGTTAATCCCAGAGTTAAGGGGGTTGGATTACAAGGAGAGTTTGAGTAGACTGGGACTGTATTCGTTGGAATTTAGAAGGATGCGAGGGGATCTTACATATAAAATTATGAAGGGAATAGATAGGATAGATGTGGGCAGGTTGTTTCCACTGGCAGGTGAAAGCAGAACTACGGGTCATAGCCTCAAAATAAGAGGAAGTAGATTTAGGATTGAGTTTAGGAGGAACTTCTTCACCCAAAGAGTTGTGAATCTATGTAATTCCCTGCCCAGTGAAGCAGTTGAAGCTCCTTCATTAACTGTTTTCAAGATAAAGATAGATAGTTTTTTGAAGAATAAAGGAATAAAGGGTTATGGTGTTCGGGCGGGAAAGTGAAGCTGAGTCCACAAAAGATCAGGCATGATTTCATTGAAAGGCGGAGCAGGCTCGAAGGGCCAGATGGCCTACTCCTGCTCCTAGTTCTTATATTCTTATGTTCTTTAGAAGGCCCCAGTTGCTAAGCAATACACACATGCTTATGCCTTTTGTTTATTCTTCATGCCATAGCCCTCTCTAAGCACAATAGAATCCCAATTGGAATTGAAAGCAACCCATACACATGCAAACAGCTTTGTCCAGCTTGAATCTAACTATAGGTTTTACCTTTTCTTTTATACAGCACAAGGAAATGCTGAGGATTTGGCAATGGTTGGTATCATGACCAATACAGGCTTGGAGGGCCGAAGGGCCTGTTCCTTTGCTGTATTGTTCTTTGTTCTTTGGAAACAAGGCACAGAAACATTAAATTAAACACATTTAAAACTATACCTTGGTTTTAATGTTTATCCAATACATATAAATTCCTTAAGATTACCTTTGTTTTGCTAACAATCAGTTTCACAATATACCAGGGTGGAGTACTGAACTGAGGTGATGAGTTAGGAATATCACTCACACATCATATTAGCACAAGCCTAAAACATTTTAGCTTTTCCTACGGTGCAATAGATCAAATCCGCTTAGTAATGCACTATTCTTTATGTAACTTGTAACTCAGCAATTCCTAATTCTGGCAAGGACATGTGCAAGTGACGAGTCATTAACACAGTAGTGGGAAATTCTTTAAGATGGGGCATCACGGTGGCAGTGGTTAGCACTGCTGCCTCACAGTGCCAGGAGCCCGAGTTTGATTCCGACCTCGGGTGGCTGTGTGGAGTTTGCACGTTCTCCCCGTGTCTGCGTGGGTTTCCTCCGGGCGCTCCGGTTTCCTCCCACCGTCCAAAGATGTGCAGATTAGGTGGATTGCCCATTCTAAATTGTCCCTGGGTGGGGTTATGTGGATCCGGTGCGGGATTGGGCCTAGGTAGGGTGCTCTTTCAGAGGGTTGGTGCAGACTCGATGGGCTGAATGGCCTCCTTCTGCACTGTAGGGATTCGGTGATCAGTTATGAAAGAGACTCCAGAATTTCCGGTGGTACCAGATGCACAGAAGATGCAAGATTGGCTGCTAAACGTGTCCGTGGAAATCTTGTTCCTCTTTCCCATTCCCATTGTCGGCTGCTGGTCAAAGTCATGTCAGGGTTGACGCGCTGACCTCTCGCTGCACCAGGGAGACTGTGCTGAGAACAAACATGCACTTTTCCGTGACTTTCACACACACAGCTTCTTGCACTGCCAATATTTGACTCAGTTAGAAAGGAATGTTTATGCTTCACAATAGTTCGCGATGATAAAAGAGATTTCGCCTCTGCACTAAAAGCGAGTGGCCCTGAAATTGACACCGTGCGAATATTGTGAACACTAGATGGAATTCTGCAGGATTTTCACCCATGTGATATTTTAATAAGGGGTGACCAGCTAAAAATGATGGGGAAGGATTTTGTGGTGAATATTTAACGCGGTTTTCTTTGTCTGCCTATTTGTGCAGAATAATGCCATTCCTATCCAGACTGTCACATATTTACACTGCTGGTTTAAGCGTCTGGGAAGTTTTGAAGTGTTACCAACATGAAACGTTGGTTTATTTGCGTGAACCAATTGTTTTCTCATCGCCCCGAGGCTAAGGTGCATAAAGACTTGGGAGCAGCTTCAATTATTTGAATTATGTGATCTTGCACATCATAGTAATCCCATGAAAATCCTTGTTTCCCGTATGAAGTATTTCCATTTAAAAAGAAACACCAATTCCACGATTTGGGTTTGTTAGTGTAAACTGGGGAGGTTTGGCTCTGATTTTTAAAAAGAATTTAGACTACCCAATTCATGTTTCCAATTAAGGGGCAATTTAGCGTGGCCAATCCACCTAACCTGCACATCTTTGGCTTGTGGGGGTGAAACCCACACAAACACGGGGAGAATGTGCAAACTCCACACGGACAACGACCCAGAGCCGGGATCGAACCTGGGACCCCGCCGCCGTGAGGCAACAGTGCTAACCACTGTGCCACCGTGCTGCTCTGGTTTGGCTCTGTGGTGGCAATATGACGGGTGTCTGTGTCCAAGAATTCAAGCTGAACTAACACCAACGCATCTTAGTTGTAGTTACTTTTTCCCCACTCCTTCCTTTGTATTGTTCGCTCTGCTGGTCAGCAATCGGACCCAATGCTGTGCTATAATAGGCATGCGCAGAGGGCCCAGGTTGTTATCAGTTTACTGTGTCCAAATATTTATAAAACCATAGGCTGAATTTTTGGCTTGACCAGGATTGGAAGTGTGTGGGGAATTTTAAATTGGGAATGTGCTGCTTTCCCACCCCCATCCCGCCTACAGGTAGATTTTTCGGTTGGCCTTGTTAATAGTATGTTAATTATATTGTTAAAGTTGCACAGGTGAAGGGCATTATTTAATTAAGTACTTTAAGCACACAGTGGAACGTCCCAAAATAAATAACAATTTAATTTGATATTTTTTTTTAGAACAGTACAGCACAGAACAGGCCCTTCGGCCCTCGATGTTGTGCCGAGCAATGACCACCCAATCAAGCCCACATATCCGCCCTATACCAGTAATCCAACAATCCCCATTAACCTTATTTTTTAGGACACTAAGGGCAATTTAGCCTGGCCAATCCACCTAACCCGCACATCTTTGGACTGTGGGAGGAAACCGGAGCACCCGGAGGAAACCCACGCACACACGGGGAGGACGTGCAGACTCCGCACAGTCAGTGACCCAGCCGGGAATTGAACCTGAGACCCTGGAGCTGTGAAGCGTTTATGCTAACCATGGTTCCTTTAATTTTTCTTCTTTGTTACAATGCCTCTTAAAGGTCTACCTGTTGGTTGAATTGGCCTTTCTTTATCGGTTAATTGGCTTTTGTGTTAGATGCATATGCTCAACAATGTATAAATGGGGGACAGGTGGGACACTGGGTGTGAGAGGAGTGTTGAGACTGGACAAAGTCTCTCAATAAAGGAAAGCTCCATGGGTGGAATCTCATGGCCCCTCCCATGAGCAGGATCTTTCGGTCCCGCTGAATTCAATGGCCTTTTTAATGGCTCCCGGCTTTTTCGGCCCCCACCCCACCGCAACCATAAAATTTTATGAATTCTGTTACAGGCCTCCAGGTTCTCGAAGGCGAAGGGGCCAGTTTAAATGTCCGGAGGTGACATTCCACAGCAGGCCAGAGGGACCAATACTCAACGCCAGGCCCTCTCTGCCTGCCCTGGGTGCAGAAGCAGCTATAGACCACCCTGCAGTGCGGTCACCTCCACATCTGTCACTCCCACGATGGTGGCTGGCTACAAAAGCCATTTTAAAAATTTATGTTTTAAGAAATTGACGAGAGGGGCACCTTCATCTTGAAGCACCCTTTATCTGACTTACCCTCCATTATAGCCAGTTGCACTTTCATAGAACATAGAACATAGAACAGGCCCTTCGGCCCTCGATGTTGTGCCGAACAATGATCACCCCACTCAAACCTACGTAACCCATATCCCAACAAGCCCCCCATTAACCTTACACCACGGGCAATTTAGCATGGCCAATCCACCTAACCCGCACATCTTTGGACTGTGGGAGGAAACCGGAGCACCCGGAGGAAACCCACGCACACACGGGGAGGACGTGCAGACTCCACACAGACAGTGACCCAGCCGGGAATCGAACCTGGGACCCTGGAGCTGTGAAGCATTGATGCTAACCACCATGCTACCGTGAGGCCCCAAAGCTGGCAGGCCTCTGATTGGCCCTTCAGCATTGAGTGTCCATCTGCCAGCCTTAATTGAATGGTAAAGATGTATCCAGACCCACTAAGGGTGAGACCTCTTCAAAACCCAATGAGTGTTTATCATGCCATTCAGTCTATCATACCTGTTCGGCTCTTTGCAAGAGCTACTCAATTGCTCCCAATCTCTTGCTCGTTCCCTATAGCTCTGCAAAATTCTCACTTCCAAGTATTTAATTCCATTTTTAAGGTTACTATTGGATCTGTTTTACCCACCCTTCCAGTCAGCATGTTCCAGACCATCAAAACTTGCTGCATGATCAAAATGTCTCCTCCCCACCCCTTTGATTTTCTTTTGGTAATTATCATATTTGTGGTTATGACCCTCCCATCGCTGAAACGTTTCACCTTGTTTACTCCATCAAGCCACTTCAACTTTAAATCTCCCGTTAACACGCCCTGTTCTGAGGAGAACAATCCCGACTTCTCTAGTCTTGTAGCATAGATGAAATCCTTCAACCCTGCCATCGTTCTTGTTAATCTCTCCTTCGCCCTCTCCAAGGAATTGGCATCCTTCCTGAGGTGTGGTGCTTGGAATTAGACATATTACAGAGGCTGAGGTCTATCTCCTCTGTCACCTCCATGCACCATGCTCTAAGAGGGTGTTGCTGACCATGGATTTCCACTGCATTATTTACACTGGGATAAATACTGCAGCGGTTTGCCTTCATGCATTTTGACTGACCAGGATACTCTCCCACTCTCTCCCGCTCTTACCACATGCCAGCGGGCATATTGAAAGGGCTTTTGTAGGCTGACGATCAACCTGTAAGGCCACGTTATGGATGCACCTTCTGTGGCCATCAAGTCCTGGAGTGGGACCTCGAGCTTGAGGCCCAGAGGAAGGGGCATTACCTCCTCAAGGTTTAACTAGTGATTTATTTATTCCTATGAATTTAGAGTATCCAATTCATTTTTTTCCAATTAAGGGGCGATTTAGCGTGGCCAATCCACCTACCCTGCACACCTTTGGGTTGTGGGGGCGAAACCCACGCAAGCACGGGGAGAATGTGCAAACTCCACACGGAGAGTGACCCAGAGCCGGGATCGAACCTGGGACCTCAGCGCCGTGAGGCAGCAGGGCTAACAACTAGTGATTTATTGAGGGTGATCTTAACGTCCATGCCTTTGTCTTCTTTGGTGTTGATATCATAGAATTTACAGTGCAGAAGGAGGCCATTCGTCCCATCGAGTCTGCACCGGTTCTTGGAAAGAGAACCCTACCCAATGTCACCACCTCCACCCTATCCCCATAACCCAATAACCCCACCCAACACTAAGGGCAATTTTGGACACTAAGGGCAATTTATCATGGCCAATCCATGCACATCTTTGGATGTCATGTAGCATGGATTGTCTATGCTTTTTAAATCACTTTGTCAAATTGTTCTACCTCCTTTAAGGGTTCCTTTGTTTGTTTTGAATGTCATAAATCTAGCCATGATCACTATTTTCACATGGGAATTTGTTGGTTTTACAGGAAGAGAAAGGCTTAGTGTTCTTTTAGAAGGCGTGAGGAATGAAATTGTTGCACAGCCACCTATATCCCAGACCTGCAAAGAAGCTCAAACTTCACTTTCACACCTCCAGCTAAAACCAGATGGACTCATAATTTGAGCTCCAGTCTTGTCTGTACCAGACTAAAATGGCCAGACAAATGTGATCCCTCCCACACTTCATGAAGTGTTTAGTTAGAAATTGATATGCGAGGGACACAGTAGTGCTACTGTTCAACTTTCACCTTTGTGTTAAATGCTGGATTCCGTCATCAATTTCTGGATGTGTAATTTTCCTGAATTCTCCTTCTTCGCGGTTGTTAACTCTTTTATCAAGCTGATTTGTCCTTCGCCCATCCTAAATCTAACTGTTGAATGAAAAAGCCCAAACGCAGGCACTTAACATTTGCCATGGCCTGCATCACGGTTGCCTTTTTCTAGTATGTTGGAAGTAATACCAAGCATAGGCTTTCGTAATGTCCTCTGTCATTCACCATCCCTCTTAAGGACAGGGTTGGATGTCCAAACGCAGTTGATGAGGAAGAGTTCTTGAAAACATGTTACGGTAACCAGCCATCTGAAATCCAAGAATAAATATCAAATATTCTGTCCGCCCAATCTGTGGAACCATAGATTCAAGATAATAGCATTTTATTTAGAAGATTATTCCCGAATAACAATCCTTGAACTCCTGAGCAGCTGTTCCCCATTGTCATCTCTCTCAAATGGGTCGTCGATTGTTCCCGGCTCACTGTTGAGAAAAGCAGAAAACCGTCTGATGCAGCAGAGAATCAAAATGAGATTCCACCGATTAAAGACCAGAATGTTTGACCTCTATCCTGCCGAATAATGTAGATAAAAATGAGAACCTGCTTAAAAAAACATTAAGCCCTGAGGCCCAGATTTCCCCTGCTGATTTTAGAAAATGTCAAAATAGATAAGTCCCCTGGGCCAGATGGGATTTATCCTAGGATTCTCTGGGAAGCCAGGGAGGAGATTGCAGAGCCTTTGTCCTTGATCTTTATGTCGTCTTTGTCGACAGGAATAGTGCCGGAAGACTGGAGGATAGCAAATGTTGTCCCCTTGTTCAAGAAGGGGAGTAGAGACAACCCTGGTAATTATAGACCTGTGAGCCTTACTTCGGTTGTGGGTAAAATGTTGGAAAAGGTTATAAGAGATAGGGTTTATAATCATCTTGAAAAGAACAAGTTGATTAGCGATACTCAACACGGTTTTGTGAAGGGTAGGTCATGTCTCACAAACCTTATTGAGTTTTTGAGAAGGTGACCAAACAGGTGGATCAGGGTAAAGCTGTTGATGTGGTGTATATGGATTTCAGTAAGGCGTTTGATAAGGTTCCCCACGGTAGGCTATTGCAGAAAATAAGGAAGTATGGAATTGAAGGTGATTTAGCGGTTTGGATCAGTAATTGGCTAGCCGAAAGAAGACAGAGGGTGGTGGTTGATGGCAAATGTTCATCCTGGAGTTCAGTTACAAGTGGTGTGCCGCAAGGATCTGTTTTGGGGCCACTGCTGTTTGTCATTTTTATAAATGACCTGGAAGAGGGTGTAGAAGGATGGGTTAGTAAATTTGCAGATGACACGAAGGTCGGTGGAGTTGTGGATAGTGCTGAAGGATGTTATAGGATACAGAGGGACATAGATAAGCTGCAGAGCTGGGCTGAGAGGTGGCAGATGGAGTTTAATGCGGAAAAGTGTGAGGTGGTTCACTTTGGAAGGAGTAACAGGAATGCAGAGTACTGGGCTAATGGCAAGATTCTTGGTAGTGTAGATGAACAGAGAGATCTCGGCATCCAGGTACATAAATCCCTGAAAGTTGCCACCCAGGTTAATAGGGCTGTTAAGAAGGCATATGGTGTGCTAGCCTTTATAAGCAGGGGGATTGAGTTTCGGAACCACAAGGTCATGCTGCAGCTGTACATAACTCTGGTGCGGCCACACCTGGAGTACTGCGTGCAGTTCTGGTCACCACATTATAGGAAGGATGTGGAAGCTTTGGAAAGGGTTCAGAGGAGATTTACTAGGATGTTGCCTGGTATGGAGGGAAGGTCTTACGAGGAAAGGCTCAGGGAATTGAGGTTGTTTTCGTTAGAGAGGAGAAGGCTGAGAGGTGACTTAATAGAGACATATAAGATAGTCAGAGGGTTAGATAGGGTGGACAGTGAGAGTCTTTTTCCTCGGATGGTGATGACCAACACGAGGGGACATAGCTTTAAATTGAGGGGTGAGAGATATAGGACAGATGTCAGAGGCAGTTTCTTTACTCAGAGAGTAGTCGGGGTGTGGAACGCCCTGCCTGCAATAGTAGTAGACTCGCCAACTTTAAGGGCATTTAAGTGGTCACTGGATAGACATATGGATGAAAATGGAATAGTGTAGGTCAGATAGGCTTCAGATGGTTTCACAGGTCGGCGCAACATCGAGGGCCGAAGGGCCCGTACTGCGCTGTAGTGTTCTATGTTCTATGTTCTATGTTCTATGATGTGGGTAGCTTGAGTCAGGTTATTTTCCTCGGTAGAAAGGCCCACTGAATTCTGGATCTTCGCTCTGGGGGTGGAGATAGGATAGAGTCAGGCCCACCACCAATGGAGATGGATTAGAGATGGTGACAGAGTTGGCTGGCGGGGGGGGGGGGGGGGGGGGGGGGGGGGGGGGGCATGCTTTGGTTTTCTGGGACATTCTCCCAGTTGATTGGTTACATTTTCAGCCCTCTAGCTCTCAGTGCTCACGTCCCATCACCCATCCCACCACCTCCTCACGTGACCTCCTAGCCCCCTTGTCAACTCTTTTTTTGACATAAATTTAGAGTACCCAATTCATTTTTTTCCAATTAAGGGGCAATTTAGCGTTGCCAATCCGCCTACCTTGCACATTTTTGGGTTGTGGGGGTGAGACCCATGCAGACACGGGGAAAATGTGAAAACTCCACATGGACGGTGACACAGAGCCGGGATCGAACCTGGGACCTCGGCGCCATGTCTACATCTCCCGCTGCCTTGGGAAAGCGGGCAGCATAATCAAAGACCCCACCCACCCGGGTTATTCTCTCTTCCAACCTCTTCCATCGGGCAGCAGATACAAAAGTCTGAGAACACGCACTAACAGATTCAAAAACAGCTTCTTCCCCGCTGTTACGAGAATCCTCAATGACCCTCTTATGGACTGAACTGATCTCTTCACACATCTTCTCTACTGAGTGGTACTACACTCCATATGCTCACCTGATACCTGTGTCTATGTATTTACATCGTGTATTTAATTATGTCCTGTGTTTTTTAGTGTATGGAATGATCTGTCTCGACTGAACAATACTTTTCACTGTACCTCGGTACTCGTGACAGTAAATCAAATCCAATCCAATCCAACTTTCCTGTTGCAGAAGTGGATGGGATAGATGAAGGGATTACCACCGACTGCTTGCATCGTGCCATTGATTTTCCATTGACCTGCCAAGCTGATCCTAAACGTCCACGGGGAAGCTAATGCACAGGATTTAAGTTTCCCGCAATGTACATTTTAATCAGGCATTTAATGTTTGTACTTCAACAATTCATTTGACCAACAGCTAGATGGCACTGTGGTCTGACTGTGAGCTCTCCCAACATGTACTTAATTCATTCATGATTCCTCGCAGCTCTTCAAAGTGGCATCTGTACTTCCCCAGCATGGCATGCGTTCTGACCGAGCCTCTGCTGATCATGATATGTTAAATGCCCCTTGTTGTGTTCTTTGTGTTATCATAGAATTTACAGTGCAGAAGGAGGCCATTCGGCCCATCGAGTCTGCACCGGCTCTTGGAAAGCACACCCAACCCAAGGTCAACACCTCCACCCTATCCCCATAACCCAGTAACCCTACCCAACACTAAGGGCAATTTTGGACACTAAGGGCAATGTATCATGGCCAATCCACCTAACCTGCACATCTTTGGACTGTGGGAGGAAACTGGAGCACCCGGAGGAAACCCACGCACACACGGGGAGGATGTGCAGACTCCGCACAGACAGTGACCCAAGCCGGAATCGAACCTGGGACCCTGGAGCTGTGAAGAAATTGTGCTATCCACAATGCTACCGTGCTGCCGTGTTCCTAATACTCAGGATGGATTTGTAGTGTGCACAAAGACCACAAAAATCTAAGTCAAATAAACAAAGCTAAACTTTATTACATTACTTATTACACAGTTCGATCACTATTCCTAAAACAAGCAATATTATAACTAAACTACACTATACTAGCACCTGTCTCATGTACACTATCTTAAATTGTTCTCTGCTCTGCTCCTAGTCTCTCTAGCTTTCTCCCACCTTCTCTACACTCTCCCAGAAGTCTGAGAGGCATTCCTTTTTATATGTCTGCTCCCCACCTCCATCTACTGGTGGGTTAAAGTATTACATTAACCCTTAATGTGCTAGACAATATATATAATGTCACACCCCTTCTCTTACTGAAAGCATGAAGGCTGATATTTGACAATGTGAAAGAAGTTATTTCAAAGAAAACCATCCCTGGTGCAGACAGGTTCCTGTCAGGAACTGGAAGACGAGGAAAATGTTCTTATCTTTGGAGGAATACTAAGATATATGAACTGCTGGAAGGATTTTTTGGGGGAGGTTGAGAGCTGGGTGTGGTGAGATGAGATCAGCACATATTGGGCTCATTACGTAACTTCCTGATTTAAGGTATCTCTTTCCTTCTGCATTTGACACCAGTTCAAATCCCCACAGTAATTGCTATGTTGAAAAAAACAATTCTGGCTGAGGAGGGATGGCTTGCCAACGTCGTAGCTGATGAAAAGTTGCCAGGAGATGAAAGAAAAGAAAATGAGCGGAAAATTGCTTTTGTTTGTTTTCAGTTAAGTGTCAAATTTGGATACCTTTGCAAGAAATGGGGGGAATCAAAATATTATCATTTGAGAATGGAACGCCGGTGGATAAATTAGGAAACAGTTCTCCATACAAAGGTTATGAATTTGGTATTCTATCGCAAATACCAACTGACACTGGATCGGTGATTAATTTAAAATCCAAAACCTGGTACGATTTTTCTTCATCAAAGAGGAAAAGGGGTATGTGTCACATGTCAGCCATAGTCAAATTGGGTGGCATGATAGGCTTGAGGGGTCGAATGGCCTTCTCCTGTTCTTGTGCTAAAATAATTCCTATCTTCCAACAAAACACTCAGTGGAGTGGGCAGCATCTGAGGTGAAAGAAATAAAAATTAAACTCTCCTTGAATTGTGATTCTCTCTCTGCACATACTGAACGATTCCAGCATTTTCTGTTTTAGCTTTTCAGCATCTGCAGCATTTGCTATTACTCTAGGACGTAATTGAAGTGACTGTCTAAAGGCGAGTATGATAATAAATTAATCCTAGATTAAGTGTCGTTTGTTATTTTTGTTTGATACTAAAAGCGCTATTATGTTTGCAGATGGTACTTTAAATATTTATTTTATGTAAGCTGATGCTTTTCTCTCTGAGGGCAATTGTTTACTATCTTGAACATTGTCCAACACTTTTCCTATCATCCAGTGTCAATATCAAATACTCCGGGCAGCTACAGGCCAGATGGAAAGTAAAGCTTCCTTTGCTCGACACGAGTAATGTGTCTTAAGAAAGCTTACCTTATGTGCCAGCATTATTTTTTTCCATTTCCTGGCTAATTCAAGACATGCTTGAAGATGACTCTTTAAAACCTGGCGAGTCCCGGATTTTTTTTTCTTGCTTAAGTCACATTGAGGACCTGGCAAGTCGAACTGCAGAATCAGTGCCAAATGATGGACTACTTGGCGCTGTTGGGCTTGTACCCAGTAAGAATGGGTTGTGACGGCCAAAAGCATTTTGCATTGGATGCTTCCAGTCAGCTGAAAGAGAGACAATCTCCATTCCAAGAGTTTGATTTCGAAACTGGGCCTTAAATGCAAAAGAATGTTACGTTAAACCATGATGGCTACATAGCTTTTTCCCTCTATACGCAAGAACATAGGAAATAGGAGCAGGGGAAGATCATACAGCCCGATGACCCTGCTCCACCCTTCAGAAGGTTCTTTGCTGATCTCCTACCTCACCTCTACTTTCCCACCTGCTCCCCATAACCTTTGATTCCATGAAAAGTCTGCCTCTCTCTCAGCCTTAAATAAATTCAACATTGGGGCGGCACAGTGGTTAGAACTGCTGCCTCAAGGTGCTGAGGACCCAGGCTCGATCCCGGCTCCGGGTCACTGTCCGCGTGGAGTTTGCACATTCTCCCCGTGCCTGCATGGGTCTCACCCCCACAACCCAAAGATGTGCAGGGTAGGTGGACTGGCCACGCTAAGTTGCCCCTTAATTGGAAAGAAAGAATTGGGTACTTCAAATTTATTTAAAAATATATCTATTCAACATCTACCGTTTCCCCTTTATCTCCCCTCCTAATTACACCCTAAGCAAACTAATAAATCTGTCAAACATGATTTACCTAATGGAAAACCATGCCAAACTTTCTGATCATATGATTTTTGAAAGATTTAGTCTGCAATACCTTTTCTCTGATGACATTAATTACTTTAAGTTCCTCATTCTTTTCAGTCTTTTGGTCACCCTCTATTTCTGGCATTTAACTCATGTCTTTTTCTGTGAAGGTAGACACAAAGGGTGGAATTTTCTGATCCCGCAGCAATTCGCACCCAAAATCAATGGACCTTATGCTGGTCCCTCAAATTTTCCATCCCACTCTAAACAATTCCCTTGTCGGGTGACATTGGAAAATCCCATCCAATATATTTGTTTAATGTCTGTGCCATTTATTCTCCGTAATAATGTCTCTTGTCTCTCTCACTGCCACTATGGGACCAATATTTACTTTAGCTACTCTTCTCCTTTAATATACTTGTAACAGCAGTTAGAGTCTGTTTCCATACTTCTGGCTAGTTTGCTCTCAAATTCTATGTTTTTTTTTCCCAAGCATCAACTTTTTGGATGCCCCTTTGCTGGTTTCCAAAACATTCCTATTTCTCACTATTATTTGTCACAATATAAACCTCTTCTTTTAATCTAATATTATCCTTAACGTTATTAGTAAAGCAGAGATGGATCTATCGTACTGGGTTTTTGTATTTCAATGGAATGTATTTTTGTTGAACATGTTACATACTAAACATCGTATAGTTTGGTATTTGTTCTACAAGTACTTTTGGGCATATGGCATTGGCTCTGCAAACATTGGGCCTGATCCAACAGCCATGCTGCGCCCGAAAAGCAGATCGTCGTGGTACAGCGTGTCCGATAGAAGCCGGGGGATCCTGCTCCCAGGGTCTGCTCGGCTCGCAGCACCCCGTGAGATCCAACGCCTTGGAGATCTCGGGCGAGTGTCATTCATCACTGGGCACCACAAACAGGGACCAGACAAAACGGCACGTGCAGGGGTCTACCGGGGGATCGGAGGCCTCCAGAGGCATGCCCTTTGGGCAGGGTCGTATGCTGGAAGGCTGGTGCTACTTGGGCACCCTGGGAGTGCCACGCTGACATACGCACCTGGGCACCAGCCTGGCACTGCCAAGGAGCCAAGCTGGCATTTTTTGTTTGCTGGCGGGGGTGCCCTGTGTGGGTGTTGGGGGAGAGTGGGGGGCCAGAGGTCCAAGGACCCTCCCATAGTGCGTTGGGGATTGGGGTTCACAATGGGGGCCTCGGAGATTGGGACGCCATTTAAAAATATACTGAGGAGTTCCGGCGAGCGGGACTCTCTGCGTCCTCGGCCACGCATTCCCCGCTGAGGCCCCTCATTTACCGCGAGTGGCGTTTTATAGCTATGTGTTTTTCGGCGCTGCAAGTGCCGGGAAAAACATGGCTAAACGCGCTCACAATGGGACTTTGTACCCATTTAGTAGAATCGCACCCAATTTCTGGAAGGCCTCAGTTTCTTGAGATCCAGGCATGTAGCTGGGATCTTGCCTTCTAGTTATTCCTGCTACTCATCCCACTGAAATTAGTACAGACAGGAAATTAGTAGCCAGATGCTGGCCTCTATTGAGAAGCCACTTTAATTTTGAGTGGCTGAGGGGTGGCGCAGTGGTTAGCACTAGTACCTCACGGCGCCGAGGACCCGGGTCCCATCCCGGTAACGGGTCACTGTCCGTGTGGAATTTTCCCATTCTCCCCATATCTGCATGGGTCTTACCCCCACAACCCAGCAGGGGAAGCACGGTAGTATTATGGATAGCACAATTGCTTCAGAGCTCCAGGGTCCCAGGTGCGATTCCGGCTTGGGTCACTGTCTGTGCGGAGTCTGCACATCCTCCCCGTGTGTGCGTGGGTTTCCTCCGGGTGCTCCGGTTTCCTCCCACAGTCCAAAGATGTGCAGGTTAGGTGGATTGGCCATGATAAATTGCCCTTAGTGTCCAAAAAATTGGCTTTAATGTTGGGTGGGGTTACTGGGTTATGGGGATAGGGTGGGGGTGTTGACCTTGGGTAGGGTGCTCTTTCCAAGAGCCAGTGCAGACTCGATGGGCCGAATGGCCTCCTTCTGCACTGTAAATTCTATGATTCTATGAACCCAAAGATGTGCAGTGTAGGTGGATTGGCCACGCTAAATTGCCCCTTAATTGGGGGGAAAAGAAAGAATTGAGTCCTCTAAATTTATTTTTAAAGAAAGGAAAAAAATAATTTGAGTGGCTGGTATTTTGAGGTTCATACTCCAGTCCCTGCCTAATGCCAAGATGGGCCACATACCAGCTCTGTTGGCAAGGTATGCCTGCTGAGACCAGGTGCACCTCGTTGCTAAACTGGTTCATGATTGAGGGCCTCAACCAAAATCCCCTGACTCAGGGAGGCCCCATCCCTCCCACGTCATTGGTGTGTCCTGCGAGACCTCGCCCTACAGCTGGCACATTACAAAACTGCTCCCCATCGAAGTTTCAATCTGTTCTGGCAGACTTGGACTAAAGTCACAGCAGGGGGTTTCCATCACAGCCCAGGAATTCTGATCCCAGAGTTGTTTTTAGTTTGAACAGACTGACATTCGTCCTAGGTGCCAGTAATTTGGTTTCTTTTTGCTTCCATTTCTCCGTTCAGCAACTTGAAACGGGGGGGGAGAGTGCAGAACCCTGGATTTCAGTAAGCTTGAGAAATTCTGCTTAAAGGCTGATATTTATTAATTGTGCTGTAATGGTGTTTCAATGCAACTTGGTGCCATCAGGCAGCAGGTGCTGCTTGGAAATAAGCCAGATTAGCTCAACAACGAAAGATTCCGAAGCCAGGCACCCCAGATTGTTGTACACTACACAGTGGCTACCTGAAATCCAACACAGGCAAACACTTAGAAGGTGACTCACTTTGTTTCTTGTTCCGATGCATGGCCTCCACAAGCAG
Organism: Scyliorhinus canicula; assembly: GCF_902713615.1. Classification (NCBI taxonomy): domain Eukaryota; kingdom Metazoa; phylum Chordata; class Chondrichthyes; order Carcharhiniformes; family Scyliorhinidae; genus Scyliorhinus; species Scyliorhinus canicula. The sequence goes on from NC_052155.1 coordinate 177,365,219, forward strand.
AGAGGAGCAAAATAAAGTTCGAACAGGGAAATATATATAGTCTCCAATTTCCTTCCTCATACTTTCAGTAGAAATGAATAACATTGATGGCACCTCTATGAAAAAATGTATACTAAAATGTCAAAATTGTGCTTCAAGTACTTTTGTCAAAGTTCAATAAACAAATAGGATTATTGCAAAGCAAAATTGATAGTTTTGCATGTTCATATTTCTGAAACAGCTCATGGGGGTTTAACGTCTTCTGAAATAAAAAAAAGTCACTGGTGCATTAAAACTACTGCAAGCGTGTCAACGAGTTGCATCGCTGTCTCACGTGGAGAGGGCCAGGGTTCGATCCCGGCCCCGGGTCACTATCTGTGTGGAGTTTGCACATTTCACCTGCATCTGCATGGGCTTTCCCCCCACATCCCAAAAAAGATGTGCAGGGGAGGTGGATTGGCCAGGCTTAAATTGTGCCTTAATTGGAAAATGAAATAATTGGGTACTCTAGATTTATTTTCAAAAAGTGTGTTGGTGAGCCACTCTTGTTCCCCTCCTGATTTCAGTGACAGAATATGCCTCTGCAGCAGGGTCAGGAAATGCTGGTTCAACCTGCATGGTGAGAGCACCCAGGACTGCCTCTATCATCAAGCAATGATTCCAGGGCTTTGCCTGTCCCAAAAGAGTGAATAAGTCACACTCCAAAAGTACTTTATCGGCTGTCTTTGGGGTACGGTGGTACTAACTGCATGAGATTCATTGGCATTGAGCTGTAGGAAGCTACAACCCATTCTGGAATTGATGTCAGGCAAACTATTAAATAGTACAGCAGCAAAAGATATTATAGTGCCTTTCATGACCTCAGGAACAAACGTGGTCCCAAGAACATACCGAGGACAGCTCACTACCCACTGACCACCAATCAACACCTTTTGCTACAACCCTTTAAGCTGTCATTCTCTCCTTGCTGACATTTTCTTCTTAGTCCAGAGGATGTTATTTTCTCAACCAATTGCTTTGCTTATGCAGCTCTTGATCAATTGCTCACTAAACTTCTAAATTACATTTACGGTATTTCTCCCAAATCATTCTATCACACCTTTCCTCTTTGATATTCTCTTTTACCACAACTGTTTGATTTTGTTACTCTTTGTTTGCCTGCTTTCTGCCACACCCCAATTTACTCACTCAGGCTTTGATGTCCATCTCACCTTTGCTGTAAAATGCTCTGGGATGGACATGTGCAAAATCAGCAATGTATAACAGCATCATATAGTTGGAGCTATGTTAACCTATGCTTTACGTTTGCTACTTTCACATCTGCCCGGCCTTCTAAGGAAGATAAATACCTAGCTGTAGTCAAATGAAGAAAGCCAGTTTGTTACTACTGCAAAAGAAACTTAAACACAATTTCTATTTAATAATAATCTTTATTATCACAAGAGGCTGGTTTAGCACAGGGCTAAATCGCTGGCTTTTAAAGCAGACCAAGGCAGGCAGCAGCATGGTTCAATTCCCGTACCAGCCTCCCTGAACAGGCGACGGAATGTGGTGACTAGGGACATTTCACAGTAACTTCATTTGAAGCCTACTTGTGACAATAAGTGATTTTCATTTCATTTCATTTCAAGTAGGCTTACATTGTCACTGCAATGAAGTTACTGTGAAAATACCCTAGTCGCCACACTCCGGCACCTGTTCGGGTACACTGAGGGAGATTTCAGAATGTCCAATTCACCTAACAAGCATGTCTTTCGGGACTTATGGGAGGAAACCAGAGCAGCCGGAGGAAACCCACGCAGACACGGGGAGAACGTGCAGACTCCGCACAGACAGTGACCCAGCGGGGAATCGAACCTGGGACCCTGGTGCTGTGAAGCAACAGTGCGACCCCAATGTGCCACCATGCCAATGCTTCGGGAATGCGCACAGATCAATGCAGAGGTTCCTTAAAGGAACATGTCATCGTCACTTGGACTGTCCGATTGAAAGGGGATGGGAATCATTCTTCTAAGATGAAAAACTAGTTTTTAAAGTAATTTTAGTCACATTTAGCAGTGTTAATTATTAACTGACTTGGATCAAGTACAAAATTGCCTTACAGTGTTATTTAAATAAATTTAGCGTACCCAATTAATTTTTTTTCCAATTAAGGGGCAATTTAGCGTGTTCAATCCACTACCCTGCACATCTTTGTAGGTTGTGAGGGCGAAACCCACGCAAACACGGAGAGACTGTGCAAACTCCACATGGACAGTGACCCAGAGCCGGGATCAAACCTGGGACCTCAGCGCCATGAGGCAACAGGGCTAACCCACTGTGCCACCGTGCTGCCCGAGCATTACAGTGTTAAGCATAAGTAAATGCCGCTTACATTTTTGGAGTCCAAAGTAAAATATGCCACGGTATCCATGTCATAGGTTGTGGTCCTGGATTAATGTTATAAGCTCTAGAAATAGATGGAGATAATTTGTTGTAAAAAGTCACTCATGGTGAACAAATTAAATAGAGGGATCTGATGAATTGCAAGCTTTGGGATTGTTGATTAAACTCATTCTAAAAGGGTCTACTTAGAATCCTTTTACACATTTAAAATGATTCTAGTTCTGAAAAATAATGAAGGGTGTTGTGATTTGCTAACCATCTAGAATCAATATATCATTTTGCATTACTGTAATAAAGGTCGAAATGTAAATGTGAAAATGGGTGTCTGAAAGCTTTTAATATATTTGAAGGTCATGAAAGCATTATATGTCTGTGTCCATAAAACGCTAAGCTGGCAATTTCAAGTTATTTTTATTACTCTGCACCACTATATGAAATAAATTACATGGTTCAACAGTCAGTGATTATATTTATAACTAAAAGTAGGGAATGGTTGCAGTAGCATTTGCTGTTGCTAAGCTCTTCAACAGCTTCAAAGAGCTGACTGGTGGAGGGGGTGGGCAAGACTGGAATGTGGAGCATTAGGTGCTTTGAGAATGGAGTAACCTGCAAAAAATGCCTGACTGGCACAAAATTTTAGACCACAAGAATGTTGGTTGGGAAAGTGGAAGAAGTTACATTGGTTCAATTTGGTTAATTATTGGTGCAGGGTAGAATGGTTATTTGCCATCGGGCCTGTATTTACTCAGCCTGGAAGTGCTTTATGTTAATAATAAAAGCAGAAAGTGCGGCAGCACGGTGGCGTAGTGGTTAGCACTTGTGCCTCACGGCGCTGAGGACCTGGGTTCGATCCCGGCTCTGGGTCACTGTCTGTGTGGAGTTTGCACATTCTCCCCGTGTCTACGTGGGTATCACCCCCACAATTCAAAATGATCTGCATTGCTAAATTGCCCCTTAAATGCTAAAAAAGAAAATTGGGTACTCTAAATTTTTTTTAAAGTGCTGGAAATTCTCAGAAGGTCTGGGAGCATTTCTGGCTAGAGAAAGACAGTCAACGTTTTGAGTCTTATATGACTCTTTGTTCCGATCTCAATTTTCCAGCACCTGCTGTTATTTTGCTTTAAAACAAGACTGTTACTACACTTTAATAATAAGACTTTATTACCACACTTCCAGGCCGTGCATTCCAAACCCTGACCCCTCTTTCTGTGGAAGAGATTTTTTTTCTCATATCACATTTTCTTCTTTTGCAAATTACCTTAAAACTGTGCCCTCACATCCATCATAGAACCACAGAATTTACAGTGCAGAAGGAGGCCATTCAGCCCATCAAATCTGCACCAGCCCTTGGAAAGAGCACCCCACGTAAGCCCACACCTCCACCCCATCCCCGTAACACCACCTAACCTTTTTGGACATTAAGGGCAATTTATCATGGCCAATCCACCTAACCTGCACATCTCTGGACTGTGGGTGGAAACCAAAGCACCCAGAGGAAACCCATGCAAACACGTGAAGAACGTGCAGACTCCACACAGATAGTCACCCAAGCTGGGAATCAAACCTGGGAACCTGGAACTGTGAAGCAACTGTGCTACCCACTATGCTGCCACGTGCTGTCCTTGATCCTTTTAGCAAAGGGGGAGCAGCTTTTCCCTATCTACTCTGTCCAGCCGCTCATGATTGTGCACATCTCTATCAAATTAGAAGAAATCTCCTTCTTCTCTCCAATATGTCCCTCTCCAGGAGGGAGATGAGGAGAAATGTTTTAACGGAACGAGCTGTTGTGATCTGGAATGCACTGCCTGAAAGGTAGGTGGGAGCAGATTCAATATTAGCTTTTGAAAGTGAATTGGATAAATACTTGCAGAGGAAAACAATTGCAGAGCGACGGGGAAGGAGCAAGAGAGGGCGACTCACTTTCTAGGAGTCGGCATTGCCATGATGTGACATGGTGTCATTCTGTGCTGTGTGAATTCAGCACATTATTCTCTGCTCTTATGCTCCTGGCAGTAAAATGTCCTTTTGATGCTCAATGGTTTTCTGCCGCTAATTTATAATTGAGACAGCAACATGCTAAAGACCAGAGGCTAATTTTCCATTATGACTGCAGTGATTCTAATGGAATGAAAAGCAGGTGATTTCTATAGAAGGTGGACAATCCACCCCATCTAATGGCCATCTAGAAGCAAAGTAAACATCTACCCATTGTCCCCCCCCCCCCCCCCCCCCCCCACACACAGTGACTATCTTGGTCAGACAGCTCCACTCTTGAGTCCCAAGTGAATGCTGGAAATGTACAGGTTGCCAATCAGCATCTGAATAGGGAAAAGACAGGTTAATGCTTTCTGCTGAGCCATCCTGTCAGAAATATTTTCTTTGCATATCTTAAGGAGCTAACTGATCTCCGTGTGCGCCCAGTTACTCAATAGAAGAGGCTTGCATTTGTATAGCACCTTTCAGAACTCGAAAGATGTGCAGGTTAGGTGGATTGGCTATGCTAAATTGCCCCTTAATTGGAAAAAGAAAATAATTGGGTACTTTAATTTTTTTTTCATATTAAATCAGAACAAAACTACTGATGTGGCATTAGCTGAAAATCTGGTGAAATTCAGGTTCAATGTGCTACCCTGATGGCCCCACTTAAACTGTTTTCAGCCAGGTTGTTCAGTTTAAGTAAAACAGAAACTGCTGGAGAAACCCGGCAGGTCTGGCAGCATCTGTGGAGGGAGAAACAGGGTTAACGTCTCCAGGCCATATCCTGCCAGACTCGGCTGAGGTTATCCAGCGTTTTGTTTTATTTCAATGGTCCGCTACTTATCCTGATCGAATCTCCCTGGTGGCTTCCCTCCAGAAGGGGAATTTCCAACAGAAACCTCAGCCATCACAAAAACTGCGAGGGATTTTGGGGGGGGGTCCAATTTTGTGTTTAAAATAAAATGTCTCTGGTCTTCGATAGCTCCAGGGGCTGGTTTAGCACAGTGGGCTAAGTAGTTGGCTTGCAATGAAATGAAATGAAATGAAAATCGCTTATTGTCACGAGTAGGCTTCAATTAAGTTACTGTGAAAAGCCCCTAGTCGCCACATTCCGGCGCCTGTCCGGGGAGGCTGATACGGGAATCGAACCGTGCTGCTGGCCTGCTTGGTCTGCTTTAAAAGCCAGTGATTTAGCCCAGTGAGCTAAACCAGCCCCAATGCAGAACAATGCCAGCAGTGCGGGTTCAATTCCCGTAACGGCCTCCCTGAACAGGCGCTGGAATGTGGCGATGAGGGGAGAGAGAAGTCAGGATGACCCAACTTCAGATGCACTCTTCGTTTTTATTTTGAATTGAAAGCACGTCGGAGATGAAATAACTCCCTTGTTGAAAGTGAACTCTGTTGCATTTCTGTATTGGTTGAATCACAGCTCAATTCTCCAACTTAAGGTACTGTTGGATTTACAGTCATGAAACTAACCGCGTCTTTATTTAATAACGCAAAGGCACGCAACCGTTTAATAAATGAATTGCTGATGTGTAATAAATTGAGAAGACATTTCCAACATTGTGGCATGTCTAAGTGGCATTGGACAGTTTGTCCACAGCTCCATATAGCTGCCTGATAATGGTGTCTACCTGTTTCTGCAAAAGCAGATTCACTGGCCAGCTAGTGCATTCGAACAAAAACAAATCTGTCCACCAGCCCCACCACCCATCTAATCCCCACCAGGCAGAAATAAACAGAGCTGGACAGAACATTTCCGGTGAAAATACTCTGCCCCCATTATCAAGGAGCAAAGGAATGCACAGCAGATAACCGCTAAAATAACATTCAGTTAATAGCCAACTCGGGAAGCTGCGCCCTGCCTCTGAATGTTTGATCTAAAACGGATGCAGTGACTCCCAAAGACAACATAAACTCCGAATCCGACGCTCCTTTTTGCATCCAAAAGATTTTTTTTTTGCTGGTATTAAAAAGTTCGTGAACTTTTTTGGGGGGAAAAAAAAGGAAAACTCGGGCAGAATTGCTATTCCGAGGCCACTTAAACGAATCGCTAGGGAGGGGGGGGGATGGAAAAAAAAGAAAGGATACGTGCAAGGATTAAGTGGTGTAACTTTAGAAACATGTATCTATCTTCCCTGGGAGCTGCGAGCGGCCAGACTGATGAATGGGGAGCGCGGCAGAAATGCCCGCCTCCGCCGAGCGCAGATGGAACGTTGTGTCGGCCGCCCGGGCTGTCAATCAGGTGACGTAACAAAGGGTCTGGAGTGTTACCTGCTGCGAGGTTCGAATCGTTCATTCACAAGATGTGAGCAGCAGCGACCCGTGTGTAAGAGAGGGAGAGAGCGTGCCACATACAGGGACTCGCTGCAACCAGAGTGCTCGCGTCTTTATTTATCTATCTATAATATATATGCAATCATATTTATATTAAATAGATAAGGGTTTTTTCTCGTTCGTTCTCCATCACCAAAGTTTTGCATTCTTTGTCCTTCTCCCACCATGCGTTGGACAATGGGAGCACTTTCAATGGAGCAGGGAGTGGGGCTGCTGTGGAGTGGCTGCCTGCTGCTGGAGTGGCTCTCGGTGGCGGGGGCTAGCCTGCTGCTGGAGCCCGGCGACATGCACTCGAGCTTCGTGCACCGGCGCCTCAAGCAGCACGAGAAGAGGGACATGCAGCGGGAGATCCTCTCCATCCTGGGGCTGCCGCACCGGCCGCGGCCGCACTCACACGGCAAGCAGAACTCGGCGCCGCTCTTCATGCTCGACCTGTACAATGCCATGTCCACCGGAGGAGGAGGGGGAGAGGAGGAGGAGGAGGAGGAAGGAGGCGAGGGCTTCTCGCCCCGCTACCGAGCCGTGTTCACCACGCAGAGCCCGCCGCTGGCCAGCCTGCAGGACAGCACCTTCCTCAACCGCGCCGACATGGTCATGAGTTTTGTTAACTTGGGTAAGGCGAAACTTTATTCTCCCACCCTGTGCAAGAGCTTGCAGACAAGTCAGTACTTTGCAATACTCCTAACCCCAACACCTAACCTCAGCAGATGATGAGGGAGATTGTCATTTATACTGTTTCGTACCCTCTCCCTCAATAAGCTGATAGTGAGTCTGGAGACAAGAGAGAGGGGGGGGGGGGGGGGGGGTTCCTTATTTATATTTTCTCTTGCTCTGCTTAGAAAGCACTGCCCAATGCCAGACAGGAAAAACTGTGGCTGGATTGTTCCTTGAAGCAGAGCCACAGGACATCAAACCCCTGGGACACAATCGTGTTTCGTTGTCTTTGGACTCTGTGCAATGGTTCCGACATGTGTGATTTAGGAGGGCATTCGGCGTTGAGGCTAACCCGGCCCATGTTGTGAAGGCAAAATAGAAAACCCCTACATTCTCTCAAACCTGCAATTTTGTTGGGTTTTTAAATTTACTAGGGCGCTGTACTGTTATCAGTGAGTGCTGTAAATATAACAGGCACAAGAGATTTATTTTAACACGTCTCCATTTTTTGGGGGGGTATGATCCCTGGCTTTGAGTTGTGGAATGCCAGGGGCACCTGCCGTCCATTTGTGGCAGTAAAACTTGAGGCTGAATTGGTGAAAACGCTGGGAAAACTCAGCAGGTCCGGCAGTATCTGTGGAGAGGCAAAGGGGAGTTTCCACTCTGGAATGAACCTTCTGCAGAGCTCTCTGTGCCCTAACTTTGCTACAGTTCAGCGAAGTTGGTCTAATCGAGAGCAGCACTCCATTCATAAATTGGATTTAAAGAGAAGTAACAGCAGAGCAAAGGAGGCAGAATGCAACATTGCCAAATCCCCAGGATGCCGCACCTGCGGGGCTGTGAGAGCTGGAATGTATCTGGGAGGGATTAGCTCCAGACATACCATTAACCTAGTGTCCGACCCAAAAATGTAACAGATTTCTCTCTCTGACACGAACCGTGGTCTGGTTGTAGTTTGTGTTCGCATTGCACGGCGGGGGACTTGCTTGGCAATAAACGCGTCTCAGCAAAATATTGGCATCACATTCTTCCGCTTATTCCCTATCAATCTCGGGTTCACGTGTGGGTCCACAGTTGAGCCAGTTTTTGGGTTTCCAGGAGGGAAGAATATATTTTGCAAAGCATTAGTGGCTGGAAATCAGCGGATAAAACAGGCTCCTGTGGAGTAGATCGAGCTGCAGACACTTGCTCAATAAAGTTGGCGTGCTGGGCTCGGGAGGGAGGCAGTTGTGTGGTTGATGTCAGTGGCAGAAACCCAACATAATCGCCTTTACTGCTCACTTCCACTTGGTAAATACTCTCTGCTGATTATAATGGGTGAGGGAAGGGTTTGTGGCTTCTCGTGCAGCACAGGTTAGGTCTTGAGGGCGGTTTCAGTCACCAGTGCATATATTCAACAGCTGATGATTTATTGAAGTTGCACAACTTATAAAAACACTTTAGTTTCTGCTTCAATCAGGATTGGCCACCCCACAGGGCCTCCCTGTGTGAAGTCCAGAGAGAGAGAGAGCCCTGCATTTTTGTAGTGCCCTTTGTCTCAAAGTGCTAGACAGCCAATATTTCTGAGCTGTAGCCACTGTTTTACGTGGGAGGCCAGTTTGCACACTGTGCTCACTCAGCCAGCAATGTGACTGCCACCGGATGGTCCCCTTCTGTTAGTTTGGTGATAGGTAGGGGACAATCAGTTGCCCTGAAACGCGAGCTGAGGTTTGGCTTGAGGCTGGAGAAATCCAGCATGATGCTGATAATAAAATAATAAAATCCTGTTACCTCTGAAATTTGTACCCACTCAGCCCCCCCCCCCCCATTACAATCCCTCTTTTGTTTGTTCATTTACGGGATGTGGGCGTCGCTGGTTAGGCCAGCATTTATTGCCCATCCTTAGTTGCCCTTCAGAAGGTAGTGATGAGCTGCCCTCTTGAACCGCTGCAGTCCTTGAGGTGGAGGTACACCCACTGCGCTGATAGGAAGGGAGTTCCAGGATGTTGCCCCAGTGGCTGTGAAGTGATGGCGTGGTGAGTGACTTGGAGGAGAACCTCCAGGTGATGTAATTCCCAGGGTGCTCTTGTTCTTCTAGATGGTAGCGGCCGTGGGTTTGGAAGGTGCTGCCTAAGGAACCTTAGTGAGTTACTGCAGTGATATCTTATAGATGGATTTGGGTCCCGTATAACAGCTAGAGATGGTGCAATGTGGATCCGTTCCACTCGACCCAGTCAATGGATCAGATTCCCAACAATTCTTGTGGCCCCAAAACAGTAGGCAGGAAATATGTACACTTGTATGGTATGGGGCCGTCATGTGAAGTCGTGAGATGTAGAACCCATCTTCCCTGTGCAGAGAAGTATTTGTGTTTTTTTTGTTTTGTCTGCCTGCTTGATGTGTGACTGTATCCTATTATCTTGATGCAGGTGTTGTACCCATATGATGAGCCATTGGGATGCTGTCTTTGCAGCCTTATCGATAATTCAACAATAAATGTTGGCACCTGGGAGAATAAACATAGGGAATAAGAGGCTCGGGGCAGTTACAAGGCAAGAATACACTCCAGCGATTTAGAATGCTCCTAAACTTAAAGAGTAGGATGCAGGGCCAGGAGGTTTGTCTGGGAGCACACAGCAACACTTGTATTAATGGCCATTCCCTCGCACGTTGTTTCTAATTTGATGTTTGAAAACAGGTTATTCATTGTTTTAACCAAAGGATCTTGAGCTGTCTGTTTTAGATAATTAATTTAATACTGGTAACTTTGATCATTGAAGGCAACACAGCTCAACATGCAGTGTTTGACGTCTTAGTTTCCCCATGACAGCTAATATCATGGTCATTTGAACAGACCAGCAATGCAGTTTGTTCAGTATGCATATTCCCTGGACGCGTACAGTCGCCATAAATGGTCACCAGTTGAAACATGTCGGATGCACAAATTTTGTTTTATTTTGAGGAGTGTTTGAATGTCTGTGGGTGGGAGGGAGTGGGGCAGGGGAGGTTTTGAATTGGGGGGGTGGGGGAAAGACTTGTTTGTATCGCGTTCTTTACGACCACCACCGAATACTGTGGTTTACAGCCGGTGAAGAACGTCTCGAGTGTCGCGCAGGAAATGTGGAGGCTAAACTGTGCACAGCAGGATCCCATAAACAGCAATGTAATGATGACTGGGCAACCTGTCCTTTTTGCATTGTTGACTGGGATAAATAGTGGCCATCACATTGAGGACAGCTTCCTGCCCTTCAAGAGAAAATGCTGAATTTTACAAATATATTAATGGAGCTGTCATCGAGTTTAAATGGTAAAAACAAAACAAATATTTGACTTTGGACGCAGAAGCAGCTCACGGCTCTCACAGTCAATGCTCACAGAATCCCTACAGTGCAGAAGGAGGCCTTTCGGCCCTTTGGGTCTGCACCAACCCTCTGAAAGAGCACCCTACCTAGGCCCCCACCCTAACCCCATGCATTAATCGTGGCCAATTCACCTAAGCTTCACATCTTTGGACTGTGGGAGGAAACCGGAGCACCCGGAGGAAGCCCACGCAGACATGGGGAGAAATTGCAAACGCCACACAGACACTCGGCCAAATCCGGAACCCAACCTGGCTCCTTGGCGCTGTGAGGTAGCAGTGCTAACCACTGTGCCACCATGCCAACTGTTGTGAGCAATCAGCTTGCACTTCACTTGCTCTCGCTTTACGTGCAAATCACTTCAGTCAAACCGGTAGGAAAGAAACTACATGGATGGAAATCAATGGAATGTGGTATCCCTGTCTGTGGGCAGTGTTCAACAATAAGCCACACCCAGGTGGGCCGTAGTTTCCCACCAGCGCTATTAAGGAATTGGTTATTTGGGGGCAATATAGGTCAGCGCAGCTGAGGGTTCATAGGTTTGTGGGATTCATTCTTGGATGTGCATAATAAAATTGTAGGTGATATGAGGTTTTATGAAGGACAGGGATTGGGAAATAGGACAGTGTGGGAGATGTCAAATGTAGAGATGACAAAGGCACTGGTTAGGGTTGCTGTGTCGGGGAAGTATGGGTAGGTGGAGTTGGGCGTAGAAGGTCTTGGTGATAGATGGAATGTGACATTTCAAAATCTGTTTTGGTTGGAACAGAATGGGTCCATACCACCTTATCTGCCTGGGCAAATATCCTGGGTAATCGATTGAGTTGGTGGGAAGGATGAAGATTTTTTGATGTGATCTGAAAGCTAGGTTCAATTGCCAGAAATTGTGGCTTATCCCGGATTTCCTTTAAGTCGTTAGACAGCACTGAGATACTCAAAGAAAGAATTAGAAGAGAGTTAGGAGTGGGTGCTGTCAACGCTTGCGTGGAAGCTGACCCCATACGACATTGCCACTGAATGGCAGCATATAGACAAGGATGCAAATTCATTGTGCTGCAACAAGAGATGGAGTGCAGAGGATGACATGATCACTCCACTCAAATATTGCATTGATGTTGCCTGGCTGAATGATCAGAATGATTTGGAGTGGGACACCCAGTCTCGGATGGACCATAATGTCATCTATTGAACATTGGGAAGACCAAAGCCATTGTCTTTAGTCCCCAGCACAGACTGCGGACGTCTGCCATCATCTGCATCCCCTCTGGTTAGTACTGTCATGATGGTAAAGTAAACCACACCCAAGCTGAGCATTTGACTCCATATTATCTCGCACAGACTATTTCTCCGTATCTCCATAATAAAACCCGTCTCTGCCCTACCTTTAACCATTGAAGCTTTCAAGCATCTCTTTGTCACTTCCTGACACCTTTCGTCCAACACTCTCCTTGCCGGCCTCCTGACCTGCATGCTTCAGAATTTTCAACTTATCCAGAGTTCTGCAAAGCCCCTCTTGGTTAGCAACCTCCCCTGCCATCCACATGTGACGTCCGATCAACCAACACTTCAAATTCAGAATTCTTATGCATGTTACAAATCATTCCCTATCTGTAATTTCCATCAGGCCGACAGTCCCCACCCTGAACTCTGTGGTCCTTTGACTCTCCCCCTCTTATTTAGTGCCTCCTTCCTTCACTGTCATTAGAGGTTGAGTTTCAGCCTCCTGGGTCCCGCTTGGAATTCCTGATTTAAATCTTTCCATCTCCCTAACTCTCCTCCTTTTCAGACTTTACTTAAAACACATGAAGCCTCTGTGAATTGTCGTTGCTTAAGTGGGTATGTTGTTCGGAGAGAGGTGACACAGTTACATACTTTGTCACTTGAACGTAGTACAGGCCAAGAAACTTTACGCTACCGTGACCCATGAATCCCTAGATTCCCTGCAGTGCAGAAGAAGGCTATTTGGCCCACCTGAGTGTGCACCGATCCTCAGAAGGAGCACCCTACCTAGGACCACACCCTGCACTATTCCCACATAACCGGTGGACACTAAGGGGCAATTTAGCATGGCCAATCCACCTAACCTGCACACCTTCGGACGCTGGGAGGAAACCAGAGCACCTGGAGGAAACCTAGGCAGACTCGGAGTGTGGGCAAACTCCACCCAGACAGTTACTTAAGTCCGGGGTCCCCGGCACTATGAGGCAGCAGTGCTAACCGCCGTGCCACCTTTGTGAACTGTCATCGCTTACGGGGCGAGTTGTTCAGAGGGAGGTGTCTGCGGTCGTACGCATTAACGCATAAACATAGTACACGTCCAGAAACATGGTTATCCAAACAGAAGTTGACACCGCAGTGAAGATGGCAGTTTTACTTATCACGCCATCCACTATGTTTTTTTTTTTAACCTGAAAATTAGTTTCAAAACATTTTTAAAATTAGCAGTGGATTGATAGGCGAGAAGATATTTTACAAGGTGGTTCTGTGGAATACTGTTTTATAGCTGATGAGATACAGGGTGGGTTGGCGTGATTGCAATGGTTTCTGTTTTGAGTTTTTGAAGTATTTCTAATTGATTCAGAGAGGGGGAATCCAACGCTATGATTTTGAGGCTGGTGGGATCCAGTTAATGCAAGGCGTACAGAGATGCAAATTTATCCATGGATGTCCAGCAGTGACCTCTTAATCAGATAGCCACGGGCAGTCGCTATACAACTTTGTTGCATTTGGATCGAATATAAATAACATTCATCTACAGAATTTGTGAGGAGGAAGTGTTTGCCCTACAGGTCTATAGATTCTGTTTTGCATGAGGGTCTAAATTTCACTTTTGTTCCTGAAATATGTAACCTAGAGTTAAGGAAAGTTTTTAAAAAAATGGTGTTCAGTTTAGGTTTAAAAGGACAGCACGATGTCGCAGTGGTTCGCACAAGAACTCTGGTTCGATCCTGGCCTTGGGTCACTGTCCATGTGAAGTTTGCACATTCTCCCCGCGTCTGCATGGGTCTGACCCCCCCACATCCGAAAGATGTGCAGAGTAGGTGGATCGGCTACGCTAAATCGACCCTTAATTGGAATTTGTTTTTAAAAATAAGATTAGGTTTTGGTGCAATCCGAACATCCCACAGTACATCGCGTAATTAATCTTCTGACGCTGAAACAAAGTATTCCGGATACCTGAAATCAAAACAGGAAATGCTGGGAATTCACAGAAAGACTGGTAGTATCCTGGAGAGAAAGGTGACCTTTTCACCAGAGGTGTGGCCAAACTTGCCTAGTATTGACAGCAATGGGGGGGCAGGTTTCTGCACTGCCAAGTTTCCCGTGGGGAGCTGTAGTAACGAGGGCGGGCAGAGATTCTGGTTCGGGAGCCTGATCTGAAATGGCGCGGAAAAATGTGTAATTGACAGTAGATTCCTGACTGCGAAAACGAATGTAGAGCCGAGAGAGAAACAGAAAATGCTGCACAATCTCAGCAGGTGAGGCAGCATCCATGGAGAGAGGATTGAGCTAACGTTTCACGAGTCTGGATGACTCTTTGTCGAGGTTCGTCAGAGTTGGCGCTTTGTCAAAAATGTAGGGCCTGACCTGTCGAGGGGAAGAATTGCACGTTTTAAAACACTTGGAAGTCAAATATTAACATGGTGCTGAATCTAGCCTGCAGGACATTCCTGAATTCGAGAAACCCTGGTTGTTCTTTTCCCAGAGGCAACTCCTGGCTTTATCAGCACAAAGTACTTGATAATTGCTTCTGCCTTGGGTTTTGTTTTGTTCCCGTGGAATTCCATCTGTGTGGCAGAAATGCTTGATTGGTGCATTGTGTGTGTGTGTGTGTGTGCGCGCGTGTGGGGGGAGGGTGGGTGTTAAAAGGGAGAGGAGGAAATAATTAAAAATGAAAGCTGCTGTAAAATGCTTTGAAAAGTTCTGGCCCCTCACAGCCATGGATTAGAGGTTTGCCCGTAAGGGCCTTGTCACCACAAGGCAGGGCCTTTGTTGTCATCCTGGGAAATGGGAAGGTGCAGTTTGCAGGGACTGATGGGGAGGCCAGTGTGTGTACATTCCCACAGGTCACTGAAAGGGGCAACACAGGTGGCGAAGGTAGTCAAGAAGGCATATGGCATGCTTTCCTTCATTGGCCGAGGCATTGAGTATAAAAATTGGCAAGTCATGTTGCAGCTGTATAGAACCTTAGTTAGGCCACACTTGGAGTGTAGTGTTCAATTCTGGTCGCCACACTACCAGAACGATGTGAAGGCTTTAGCGAGTGTGCAGAAGAGATTTACCAGGATGTTGCCTGGTATGGAGGGCATTAGCTATGAGGAGCGGTTGAATAAACTTGGTTTGTTCTCACTGGAATGACAGAGGTTGAGGGGCGACCTGATAGAGGTCTACAAAATTATGAGGGGCATAGACAGAGTGGATAGTCAGAGACTTTTTCCCAGGGTAGAGAGGTCAGTTACTAGGGGGCATAGGTTTAAGGTGCGAGGGGCAAGGTTTAGAGATGTACGAGGCAAGTTTTTTTTACACCGAGGGTAGTGGGTGCCTGGAACTCGCTGCCGGAGGAGGTGGTGGAAGCAGGGACGATAGTGACATTTAAGGGGCATCTTGACAAATACATGAATAGGATGGGAATATAGGGATACGGACCCAGGAAGTGTAGAAGATTTTAGTTTGGACGGGTAGCATGGTCGGCACGGGCTTGGGAGGGCCGAAGGGCCTGTTCCTGTGCTGTACTTTTCTTTGTTCTTATAACTTTGTCCATAAAAAGAAAGACACTCATTTCTATGGTCATTTTCACAGCCACTGGATGTATCGGTGCTTCACAGCCAAGGAAGCATTTCTGAGGTGTAGCCACTGTTGCAATGGAGGAACCATTGCATCCGGTAAACTCCCAACTAGGCAGCAGTGCGATGGGTGATCAGATTATCTCCCCTTGCGGTGTTGAATGAGGGATAAATAGTGGCTGGGACATGGTGGATTTAAAAAGAACAGAAAATACTGAAAAAACGTTGGTGGTTCTGGCAGCATCTATGGAGAATGAAACTGGGTTAACGTTTCACGTCCAGTATGACTTCTTTATAAAGCTGGAGAGAGGTAGAAATGTGAAGGGTGTTGAAGAAGTGGGTAGGTAAAGGTAAAAGGTCAGGGATAGGTTAGAGGGCAAGAGATCCTAAATGCGATAATGCTCTGTGAGACAAGACAAAAGGAGTAATAATGTTGGTATTAAAGACTTAAACTGGGTGGCACGGGAGCACAGTGGCCAGCATTATTGCTTCACAGCGCCAGGGTCCCAGGTTCGATTCCCGGCTGGGTCACTGTCTGTGTGGAATCTGCATGTTCTCCCCGTGTCTGCGTGGGTTTACTCTGGGTGCTCCGCTTTTCTCCCACAAGTCCCGAAAGACGTGCCTGTTGGGTGAATTGGACGTTCTAAATTCTCCCTCTGTGTACCCGAATAAGGGATTTTCACAGTAACTTCATTGCACTGTTAATGTAAGCTTGCTTGTGACAATAATAAAGATTATTATTATTAACACAGAGATGGCACTGGGAATAACAGCTTCAAACTATTGTCATGGGAAGTTACCTGAGCAGGCAGTTTTTTAAAATTAATGGGATGTGGGCATCGCTGGCTGGGCCAGCATTTATTGCTCATCCCTAATGGCCCTTGAACTAGGTCACTTCAGATGGCATTTGGGTCTGGAGTGACATGTAGGTCAGACCAGGAAAGGATGGCAGATTTCCTTCTCTAAAACGCATTAGTGAATCAGATGGGGTTTTACGACAATCAACAATGGTTTCATGGTTATTAGATTTTAATAAAAAGATTACTCATGGATGTTTATTGTCCGATTTTGTCAAATGTTTGGGAAAATGTCCATAACTGATTATTTCAATAGTGGCTTCGAATGGCATCGGTTTTGCTGATCTGTTATCGTAATCTTCTTGCTCAGATTCCAGAAGTGTGAGCGCATCTGCTTCACGGACTGTCCTTTCATGTTTTGAATGATGGATTGTTTGCTGTCATCAAAAATTCCACACAGACCCTGCAAGCCATTGCTTCCAAGAACTTTGGTAACTGAGGCCAGTTTGAGTCTGAGTCTGCAAACCCTCCATTATGGCGACAAGCTAGGTTTTTATTAAATGCAAATTTCGACATGGTGGGATTTAACCCGAGGTCCCCATAGAGTTTCTCTGGATCACCAGTCAAGTGGCAATGCCACTATGCCACCCCCTCAGTTTAAATTCCCATCCAAAAGATGGCACCTCTGCCAGTTAGCTTTGATTTGTGTGCTCAAGCCCTGGAAAGGGACGTGAACCCAGAACCTTGCCCAAGATGTGCAGGCTAGGTGGGGTTACGGGGATAGATCAGGGGATTGGGGCTAGGTAGGGACCCCTTTCAGAGGGTCGGTGCAGACTCGATGGGCCGAATGTCGATCTACTGCACTCTAGATGGGTTTTAACCTTCTGGCCCAGAGGTGAGTGCTACCAACTGAGACACAACTGGAAGTTGTATAGAACATTGTTGTAGTTATTGGTATAGCCAGACCATTTATGCCCTTAAAGAGCTTATTATCCTGTGGGAGGACAATAGAAACCCATCATTACTCAATCATTAAGAACTTGGCACTGTTCTTGGCCAAGCGTACTCAAAGACCCTACACTTGCCACATTCCAACATTAATTACCAAGGTTTCCAGGCATTCTGAGGGATGTGGGTTTCGATCTATTTCACCCCAGGAATGGTGTTAATATCCAACAGACTGACATGATCAAACATCCTTCGCTGAGCAAAATGTCTACAACTTCTGAAGATTAAATCATTGATGCTGAATCAGGCGTACGATTCGAGCCTCTAGTGCAGTGGGAACTGGAGCAGCCAACTCCGTGTCTGGGATGGTGCTTTTTGAGATTGACACCCCTATATGCTGTTGAATAACCTATAACAGCAAGAGCTTTATCAGATTAGCGAAGTGACTTGATACTCTTGGTGTTGAGCCGTGTGAGATTTCCTTAGAACAAAAGTGCTGCTGGCTCCAGAGACCAGCAGCACGCATGTCGGCATCGCTGGGTCTGACTGTGGGTGGTCCGACTCCCTGGATCCAACCATGCAGGTTGCCTGCCTGCACATACAACAGCAGTGGCCTTGAAGTGATTGCAAAGTTTGAATAACTGCACACATGTGAATCCTGACTCCACTCTTGTTTTACTGAATCCCTGACACAGATTAACTGGGGTAGACCTGGTGCTAATGGAAACCAGCATTGCTATCATTGTATACATTGGGGCGGCACGGTAGCATGGTGGTTAGCACTGTTGCGTCACAGCGCCAGGGGCTCAGGTTCGAATCCCGGCTTGTGCGGAGTCTGCACATTCTCCCCGTGTCTGCGTGGGTTTCCTCCGGGTGCCCCGGTTTCCTCCCACAAGTCCCGAAAGACGTGCTGTTAGGTGAATTGGACATTCTGAATTCTCCCTCCGTGTACCCGAATGGGCGGTGGAATGTGGCGACTAGGGGCTTTTCACAGTAACTTCATTGCAGTGTTGATGTAAGCCTACTTGTGACACTAATAAAGATTATTATTATTAAATCTTTGCTTCAGGTCGAGCCCTGGCAGTGCGATACTCAAAACCTGCTGCCCTCCCAAAGTTACACTATGATATATTCTTTCCTCTCTGCCCACTGCAGACTGGCACGTAGCAACACAGAACATGCTTGCAAATTTGGTGCTTATTTAATAGGAGCCAGACTTTTCAGTCCCTTCACTCAACAACTCCTAGTTCCCGCCCTTATAAATCTTAGCGGAGAGGAAACTCGAAAGGTTAGCGAACAGAGAGAAAGTAACCCCCGGCCTACATTTACAGTTACAAAGTGGGCGTTGAATGGGTTGAGGGTGGATTACGGGCCAGTTGAGCGTTGCCAAACTAATCCTCTATTTCCCCTCTACGTCTTGACCACTCCACGTCTCTGATCAAAAGTTAACATGGAGGCAATCTGTGCACCTATTACTGGCATTCTGATGCACGTGCTGTGCAATTGAGCATATCGTAGTTCAACAACAAACTTGTAATGTGAGAGAGAGAGAGAAAGATCGCCGAGTCTGGATATTTGAAACAAAGACCCGGCAGCCTTGCCCTGGCAACTATTGGAGGAGAAATTGAGGGTAAAAATTGAAGAGGAAAAATGGAGAAGAAGCAAGACAATGTCAATGGTGGCATGAAGGGTGTGGTGCCAATTAACCAAAAAAAAAGAATTTCTGTCCGTTTGCATGAGCCAATAAAAGTTGAGCATCTGTGTACAAGTTTTGGTACAGCGTGATGATAAAAGGGTTGGCTGTTAATCCCAAGTGAGGCTAACATCCCATCTCATATTTATAATTAATCTTCGGCTTGTAGGATATTTGGGCCTACTTTTTTGGGGCTATCGTTTCAGCCAACCAGCACAAGTACAAGTATTGGAAGACTGGTCTCTTATTTGCCAGGTCTGCTGGAAAATAATAAGAAACTGTGTTTATGAAATGACCAAATACAGGGCAGCACGGTGGCGCAGTGGATAGCAATGCGACTACGGCGCTGAGGACCTGGGTTCAAATCCCGGCCCCGGGTCACTGTCCATGTGGAGTTTGCACGTTCTCCCCGTATCTGCGTGGGTTTCACCCCTACAACACAAAAGATGTGCAGGTTAGGTGGATTGGCCACACTAAATTGCCCCTTAATTGGAAAAAAATTATAATTGAGCCGGGATCGAACCTGGGACCTCGGCGCCATGAGACTGCGTTCAAGATTCTCTTAAGGTTAACGTGCAGGTTCAGTCGGCAGTTAGCAATGTTAGCAGGTCAAGAGGGCTAGAATACAAGAGCAGGCATGTATGTTTGAGGCTCTGTTTCGGTCAAACCCCATTTGGAGTATTGGGAGCAATTTTGGGCCCCGTATCTAAGGAAGGATGTGCTGGCCTTGGAAAGGGTCCAGAGGAGGTTCACAAGAATGATCCCTGGAATGAAGAGCTTGTCATATGAGGAACGGTTGAGGACTCTGGGTCTGTACTCGATGGAGTTTAGAAGGATGGGGAGGCGGGGGGGGGGGGGGTTATCTTATTGCAACTTACGGGATACTGCAAGGCCTGGATAGAGTGGATGTGAAGAGGATGTTTCCACTTGTAGGGAAAAGGAGGACCAGGGGGCACAATCTCAGACTAAAGGGACGATCCTTTAAAACAGAGATGAGGAAGAATTTCTTCAGCCAGAGGAATTGAATCTGTGGCACTCTTTGCCGCAGAAGGCTGTGGAGGCCAAATCACTTAATGTCTTTAAGACATAGATAGATAGGTTCTTGATTATTAAGGGGATCAGGGGTTATGGGGAGAAGGCAGGAGAACGGGGATGAGAAAAATATCAGTCATGATTGAATGGCAGAGCAGACTCGATGGGCCGGGTGGCCTAATTCTGCTCCTAGGTCTTATGATCTTATGATAGTACCAGTTGACGGTCCACCAGGTCGTCTGCCTCACCTAAGTTGTCGGTAGGCAACAAGGTTTGAAAACCACTTGCCATAAAAGGCTTAAGTGACTGGGTTGGGTTAAATATTTTCCTCCTCGGTGTATTGCACTACCTCACTCTTCTGTGTTTTTAAAATTGCGTTATTCTCTCCGTGGGCCTTATCTTCCCAGCCCATAAGCGACTGTGGTGTTTAGTTGTTTATCTCTAATGTCATTTTGTGTTTCTTTTCATGCTTCCCATTGTGTATCCAGTATCGTATTTCCTTAGACACATTCTTGAACTGCTTTCCATTGGCTGCTTAACTGGTTTCTGTGGTGAGCAGAATTTGCATACCATGTGTTCTGATACTGCATATTA
This sequence comes from Scyliorhinus canicula, assembly GCF_902713615.1. NCBI lineage: Eukaryota > Metazoa > Chordata > Chondrichthyes > Carcharhiniformes > Scyliorhinidae > Scyliorhinus > Scyliorhinus canicula. The sequence goes on from NC_052155.1 coordinate 177,385,740, forward strand.
ATAATGCTTTTATCTACATTGTAATCATGTTTACCCTTTACTAAGAAAACATTATTGACCCGGGCATGACAATTACGCTGAAGCATTCTAATGTTTCACCATCCAGCGATTATAATTAAGCACATATTATACTTAAATTGGGCTAATATTAGGAAACTAACCAGTGAAGCACGGGTATACGGCCAATTGATTTTTTACTTTGCACGGCGTAAGTGAAATATTGTAAAATGTAGTTATTTGTTCCGGCTGGGAATTGTCTTGGTGCTTGGCGTGAGCTTTTGAGTCACCAGTGAAGCAGCGCAGTCTTTCACGCTCGTGAACAATTTTTGTGATGAATGTGACCATGCTGCAAATTCTACCTCTCCCACCTCTCCCACCTGCCTTCTAACAACCTAGTTCAAGAGTTTTTCCATTGAAATATCCCAGAGCCCCCTCACTTTTTATTAATAAAAGAAAAGTTCATCCTCTTGAGTAAAACAACCATCACGTCGTACAAACCAGGAAGGCCCAGGTTTGATTCTTATTCATCATAGATAGAATTTACAGTGCAGAAGGAGGCCATTCGTCCCATCGAGTCTGCACCGGCTCTTGGAAAGAGCACCCTACCCAAGGTCAACACCTCCACCCTAACCCCATAACCCAGTAACCCCACCCAACACTAAGTGCAATTTTGGGCACTCAGGGCAATTTATCACGGCCAATCCACCTAACCTGCCCATCTTTGGACTGTGGGAGGAAACCGGAGCACCCGGAGGAAACCCACGCACACACTGGGAGGATGTGCAGACTCCGCACAGACAGTGACCCAAGCTGGAATCGAACCTGGGACCCTGGAGCTGTGAAGCGATTGTGCTATCCATAGTGCTACCGTGCTGCTCATGTCGCAGTATTTTGGCCAGCACGCAATTAGATGGCCGTGTCGGCCTCTAATCTTCACCCCTCCCTCCCTCCCTCCCTCTCTCCCTCCCTCCCTCTCTCCCTCTCTCCCTCTCTCCCTCCCTCCCTCCCTCCCTCCCTCCCTCCCTCCCTCCCTCCCTCTCTCCCTCCCTCCCTCCCTCCCTCCCTCCCTCCCTCTCTCCCTCTCTCCCTCTCTCCCTCTCTCCCTCTCTCCCTCTCTCCCTCTCTCCCTCTCTCCCTCTCTCCCTCTCTCCCTCTATCCCTCTATCCCTCTATCCCTCTATCCCTCCATTCCCAGGGTTTTGGCTCTGCTGTGCTGCCCACCCTTGTTCCAATAGTCTGATACCACTCTATCGGGTCTCGCACTTGGGTGTAGTACCAGGGAACTACTGGCACATGGAGAATGTAACCTCAGCCCGAGTCAATACCTTCAGGAGATGAGGGATGAAATTTTGAGGGTAAAGATAGTCTTGCCCATTGGTGCCTTTTTTAAAAAAAAATGATAAAACGTGTGAATAGCCAACATGTTTTTTTGGATTTATTGAATTTTTTTGTGTAAATAAGTGATCTCATGCGGGAGGCTCCCACTTGTAAAAGGCTGAAACGGGACAATATAAAGAACCATATTAACAGCTGGGGAGTGGGTGTGTCTGTGATTTTTGTCAGAATGGGTAACTTGGCTCCATTACATAGTTTATACAGTAATTGTGAGCAAAGCTCTACACCCTCTCTCTCGCCAATCCTCAGCACCAGCCGCTCAGTTGCTTTTTTTCAGAAGGCGGAATTGTTTTTTTGCTTAATAAAAGGAATCCATTCTTTGAACTGCGTGTCTGGTAAATAAATGGGACTTGTTTAGTTTGGATTACGTCCTGACGCTTGTCTACGTATGACTGGAAACGAGGAAAACCAAAGGCCTGGAAGAGGAAATATAACAGTCTGACCCAGACTAGTGGAATTTTGTCGCAGAAAAAAAGCATTGTCCTATCTTGGTTTAATCCTTTTAGAATACATTGGAGCACCAATATCTGGGGAAAGTGCCGGCTTTGGGAATTGTTTCAGTATCTGGATGTGGGCATTGTTGGCAAGGTTTTTTTTGTTGTTGTTGTTGTTGTCCTAACTGTCCCTTGAGAAGGTAATGGATGAGCTGCCACCATGAACTGCTGCAGTCCATGTTTAAGGAGGTGGATGGGGTGCTGATCAATTGGGCAGCTTTTTCCTGGGTGGTGTCCAGCTTCTTGACTGGCATTGCGCTTACTGAGGCACTATACTACCACACTCCTGATTTGTAACTTGTAGATGGTGGAAAGGCTTTGGGGAATCAAAGGGCGAGTCCCTCACCACAGAATTCCCAGCCTCTGACTTGCTCTTGTAACCACATTGTTTATCAGTTTGGCCCAGTTATGTTGATGGCGAGGGATTCAGTGGTGGTAATGCCGCAATGTTTCCTTGCCACTTTTCCTGCCCAAGCCTGAATGATGCCCAGGTCTTGCTGCATGTACCCATTATAGTAAGCAAGACCTGGGCAACGTTAAGACTTGGGCTAATAAATGGTAAAGTAGCATTCGCGCCCCACAGAGGCCAGGCAATGAGAAAATCCAACCAATCTCCTTGACATTCAGTGATATTATCATTGCTAAATCAAGAGTAGATCAGTAGGGCAGTGATGGGTCAGATTGAATTTGCCTGGCTTTTGTGAGGAGTATACCAGGGTAGGTTCCAGTGTTGCAGCTGTATTGGAACAGCTTGGTCAGAGACACGACCAGTTCTCGAGCACAAGTCTTCAGCACTACCACTGGAATGTTGTTGCAACTCATAGCTTTTGCCGTATCAAGACTTCCTGTTTTGGGTTGCGAGGCCTCATCTGGCTGTCTCATTTAGCACTGTGGTAATGCCACACAAAAATGATGGAGATTCTTCTCACTGTGAAGACGGAACGATTTCTTCACGAGGGCTGTGGTGGTCACTCATCGATGGGTAAATTGGTACGAATGCGATCAAGCAGGTTGTTCCCTCCATTTGGTTCGCTCTCCGTTTGTTGCAGGCTCCAGCTGACCGAGATGTCCTCTGATTCCAGCCAACTCGAACAGCAGTGGTCTACAACATTAAACGTTCCAGTCCAGAGTACATCTGTGTTCTTGCCGTCAGTGCTTCTCTTTCCCGTCCACGTTCAACATGGAGAAGCACTGATTCATCAACTGAGAGGGGGGGGGGGGGGGGGGGGGCAATAGGTGCCAATCAGCAGGAGGTTTCCAAGCCCATGTTTGACCTGATGCCACCAGACTCCATGGGGTTTGTAATCAATGCTGAGGACTCCCCGGGTAATTCTAGGATTTGAGTGTGCCCTTGTCGTTTCTGATACCTAGATCGATAACACGTCTTTGGTCCAGTTTTAATTTTAAATTATTTTCCTGACTGTTTGATGCAACTTGGGTTGTTCGCTAGGTTGTTTCAGTTAACCTCATTGTTGTGGATCTGGAGTCATGTATAAGGTAGACCTTTTCCTGATGGTCAATTTGTTACCATTATGGATGTTGGCTTAATGTCCCAAATTTATTTCTTAGCCCAAAGATGTGCAGGTTAGGTGGGGATAGGGCGGGAGAGTGGGCCTAGGTAGGGTGCTCTTTCGGAGGGTCGGTGTAGACTTGATGGGCTGAAAGGCTGTCTCCCGCACTGGAGGACAGCAAATCCCGAAAAATGCAATGATAGTTGAATTTAAATTGTCGAGTTACTATAAGATCATAGGAAATAGGCCGTTCAGCCCCTCGAGCCATTCAATAGGATCATGGCTGATCCGACATTCCTCACGTCCACTTTACTGCCCTTTCCCCGTAACCAGCCTTAAATATACACAGAGTTGTGCCCCGCACAGTTCCCTGTGACAAGGAGTTCCAAAGGCACTCAAACCTTTGAGAGAAGAAATTCCTCCTCACCTCAGCATGGTAGGATTGAACTCCCGTCTCTGAATTGCTGGACTGGTAGCATAACTATTATGCTATTGAAGAATGTAGACTGACTATCTAGTACTTCGTGGCATGTGCTGGTCTCCGTATCTGAAGTGGAGAACACTGAAGAACTCATTGTGAGCAGGGAGGATTATTTACATATAGAATTTACAGTGCAGAAGGAGGCCATTCGGCCCATCGAGTCTGCACCGGCTCTTGGAAAGAGCACCCTACCCAAGGTCAACATCCCCACCCAACACTAACGGCAATTTTGGACACTAAGGGCAATTTATCATGGCCAATCCACCTAACCTGCACATCTTTGGACTGTGGGAGGAAACCGGAGCACCCGGAGGAAACCCACGCACACACGGGGAGGATGTGCAGACTCCGCACAGACAGTGACCCAAGCCGGAATTGAACCTGGGACCCTGGAACTGTGAAGCGATTGTGCTATCTACAATGCTACCGTATTGCCCAGTTGCTTAATCAACTCCAGGGACTGGGGAGTTTTAGGCAGGATTTCCCCTCCTCGAGAGTGTGTAGGTGGAAAGGTTTTGCTAAAGAATGGATCATGTGCTATCCCCGATAGGAGCTGCCAGGATGGGCGGAATGACAGTTTTTTTCATTCCCTTGCTAATTGCCATCTTGCGGGAGGGTGGAGATTTCTTTGACGAGGTGTTGATTGGATCTATGTCTGGGATGGCTTCCAGCTGAAAGAAGATGGCAGAAAATCTGTGGAGGGAGATATCCCAGATGAGTTTGAGTTCCTGTGGAATTTACTTTCTCTCAAATGGCCTTGTAACCCATTTGAACTTGCGCCATAGCTAGAGTTAGTTAATGGGTATCCAATTTTAACAAGGTCACTAAATGGGTTCATCGATGACTTGTGAAATTACTGCCTTCATTCAAAATGTTAAATACTCTTAATTACTTTGGGGAGGTGGTGGCGTATTGGTGTTGTCACGTTGGACTGTTGCTCCAGAGGTCCAGGGCAAAGCTCTGGGGACTTGGATTCAAATCCCTTCAATTCAATAAGAATTGAATTAAAAGCCTCATGATGATCATGAAACCATTGCCGATTGTCGCAATCTGGTTCACTCCTGTGTTTTTAGGGAAGGAAATCTGCCATACTTGCCCGGTCTGGCCTACATGTGACTCCAGACCCACAGCAATGTGGTTGACTCTTGAATGACCAAGCAAGCCACCCAGTTGCAGGGCAATGAGGGATGGGTAAAAAATGCTGGGCCAGCCAGTGACGCCCACACCACATTAACAAATATATTTTAAAAATGTATTAATTTGACATGATGTATTTGAGGCTTACGGACTCTCCTCATACCAAGTTGTTGTGTGGAATGGAGAATTGAAAGTCAGTCCTTGACCAGACAACATATTCTAGTCTCAACCTATTGATCTTAAGCAGTGAAGGACAGGACATGCATTGCATTTGTATGATGCCTCAGGATATCGCAAATTGCTTTGCGGCCATTGAATTGCTTCTGAAGTGTGATACTCATTGCTTTGTTTGTGGATGAATATCCACACAGCAAGACCCCACAAACAACAGAGAGGAATTACTCGTTAGTCTGTTCCTTTTTTTTGTGTTGCTTTAGTGAGGAACGTTGGACGGAACAATTACCCCGACTCCCCTTTGACTGGTGACTTGGGTTCTTTTGTGGCAGCCTGTTATCGGAGAATAGGGTCATGCTCTATGTCCCCTTGCCTAACACAAACATCTACTCCAGCCTTGAAAGCGCCGATTGTGGAGCATCCCCAGCCCCATCAACCCTCCATGGAGGTTGAGAGAAATGTGCTCCTAACTTTGGGCTCTACCAACCCCTGTGCTCTGAATTTTGCCTCCTCTGTTCTTGATTTCTAACAAAAGAGGAAATAACTTATCCATATCTACCCCATCAAATCTTTCAATGTTTCTCACGTGTTTAGTCTTTACCATCATGCTACTTCAAAGTTCAATGGGTATTAAAAAAAAGACAAAATAAAAATGACCCTTCACTGAGGGCCCAAAACATTTTCTTCTTTTCTTGACAGGCCAGCATTTCCTATTTTCCACTCTGAATACGTTTGATATCAGTTCATAGTCTCGCTGCCAGAGGGACTTCACAGTTCTAATTCGAGTTGTGTTAATTCTTTAGTGAAGAGGCACCAGTATCCTTTGTAACGTCTCCGCCAGTACCACAATGGTACCGTGATGACCTGCAGACCGCAGGTTAATTTTTGCAATGAGGGACCCTGTTTGTCTCGGTTCAAGTGGTCGGTGAAAGGAAATGTAAGAATGGGAGCAAGCTGCATTGTTTTCTGGGCGTACATGGGAGTATCAGTGGCCTGGGGTTACACTGCCAATCCTTGCTGAAGTGTGGCCAGTCATTCATAAAATGACGCACATAACAGGAGTTGGCAGCTGACTTACTCTGCCCTTTGCCACCTTGCCAAGATGATTTGGTTAACTTTTCATAGCTCACCGTAGAATTTACAGTGCAGAAGGAGGCCATTCAGCCCATCGAGTCTGTACCAGCCCTGGAAAGAGCACCCCACTCAAGCACACACACCCTCCACCCCATCCCCTTAACCCAGTAACCTCAATTAACCTTTTGGACATTAAGGGCAATTTAGCATGGCCAATCCACCTAACCCGCATGTCTTTGGACCGTGGGAGGAAACCGGAGCACCAGGAGGAAAGCCACGCAGACACAGACAGAATGTGCAGACTCTGCACAGTGACCCAGCGGGGAATCGAACCTGGGACCCTGGAGCTGTGAAGCAACTGTGCTAACCACTATGCTACCGTGCTGCCCCTGACACTGGTTAATTTGGGGGGGGGGGGGTCGGGAAACATTTGGGATTTCTTGATCTGTGTGCCTATACCAAACTGATGCTTCTAACAACAACAATAACTACACACTTAACTTCATACACAATTTATCTGGCAAATCTTGCATCCATCAAATCTTGTACGTTTCCTCTACCGGTAGTATAGTTTTCAGTAGTTTAATTGGTCTGTTTTTGATTATGTTAATCTGTTGACTGATATAAATTCACTGTGCTAGATTTATTAAGCCTGGGTGTAGTCCCTGAGGGCTGAAGTAAACTGAAACTTCGAGAGAAAGACATGAGAAACCAGAGCTCTAAACGTGTGCGGAGACATCCAGGTTCTGTAAATAAACCCGATGTAGACTTGGATCGAGTGCCATCTCGACATTGCTCCGAGATGAATCAGATATTTGAAATATACAACTAACTGGTGAATACACAGGAGCCTCAGTGGCTGATGCCTTTGGCTTATTTTTTCAATTTGGAATAAAACCTGGGGCAGAGGGTTTCTTAAAGGGATACACTCTTAACAGGTGAACAATTTGCATTTGTGTAGCAAAGCTGAACAGAAATAATAATCGTTAATTGCCACAAGTAGGCTTTCATTAACATTGCAATGAAGTTATTGTGAAAAGCCCCTCGTCGCCACGTTCCGGCGCCTGTTCGGGTACATGGAGGGTGAAATCAGAATGTCCAATTCACCTAGCATCATGTCTTTTGGGACTTGTGGGAGGAAACAGGAGCACCCGGAGGAAACCCACATGCAGACTCCGCACAGACAGTGACCCAAGCTGGGAGTTGAACCTGGGACCCTGGCGCTTTGAGGCAACAGTGCTAACCGCTGTGCTACCGCGCCACCCAAAAAAGCCATGAGGAGAGATTTTGGGATGGGGTGGTTGGTTTAAGGGAATTCCTTAAAGCAGGTAGAGAGGCAGAGAAATGGATGGAGGGATGTTAAGAGCTTTGATCCGAGACAGTTGAAGGCTCAACTGCCAATGGTGGGGTGGAGAGACCAGAATTGAGGAAACATTCTGACCACGAAGGGCTGACAGATCTGTCCTGTCACTCCTCCTAATGCTCACCTACATGCTACCCCTCAGTGACATCATCTGGAGTCACAGTCGATTTTCACGTGTATGCTCATGGTACCCACCTCTGCCTCATCGCCACCTCCCTCCACTGCCTTTAAAAATTCAGACTGCTTGTCCAGCATCCAGGGCTGGATGAGCAGGGATCTCCTCCCAGCAAAATATTGTGAAGAATGAAGGCAGTGCCCTGTCACAGAGCCCATTCCCTAGCAACTGATTCCATTCCAGCTTTCTGAGGCTGATTCCGAACTGCATGCCACCTTGGTGTCGTATGTGACTCAGAGATGACCTTCCGACCAAATATCCACAACCATCGCTATTTCCACCTCTGACGCTGCTGGCCGCCACCCCTGCCTCAGCACATCCTGCTGCTGAAATCCTCACACATGCCCTTTTCCTACTGCTAAACTTGACTATTTTACAGCACTCCTAGCTGGCGTCTCGACTTCCACTCTCCGTAAGCTTGTGCGTAACCTCACTTGTGCCAGGTCCCATTCACCCACTCCGCCCCACCGCCCAGTGCTCGCTGATTCTCAATTGAGCAACGTTTTGATTTTAAAAGTTCTCACTCTTGTTATTCGAATTCCCCATGGACATCCCTCTTCCTTGTCTCTCTAATCCTCCAGCACTGCAACAACTCCACATTCTTCAACTTCCGGCATCTTACACATTGCGAGTTTTAATCCTCCCTTCATTGGCGTCAGCTGTTTGAGGCCCCTAGCTCTGGAATCCCCCCTCCAAACCTCCCTGCCTCTCCATCACCTTTTCCTATTTTAAGACATTCCCTCGAATCGCAACATCTTTGCCCCGTCTGTATCCAAAATGCAGTATCCAAAACCTCTCCTGGCACCTCCGTACGATAGAGCACAGTTGAAAATGCCGTTTTTTAGTTTAGATGCTATAGCGGAGTGTCGTCTACCTGTTGAGGAGAATGTGAGAGATTATATGACCTACTGAACAGATGCAATTCAATTTTCTGACACACACCCCCCCCCCCCCCCCCCCCCCCCACCACCACCACTGACAGGACTCTGACAGGACTGGAAAATCGTGCCCAAAGAGTTGGATATCTTCTATCCAATGCTTCTACCTCAATCAACTCCTCTATAAGCAGATTCATGATCGTTTATTCGTTTATCTTAATATAAAAACAGAAGAGGTCGCAAATACTCAGGTCACAGCGTCTGCGGAGAGAGAAGTAATTCACGCAAGTATTGGGCAGCACGGTAGCATGGTGGTTAGCATAAATGCTTCACAGCTCCAGGGTCCCAGGTTCGATTCCCGGCTGGGTCACTGTCTGTGCGGAGTCTGCACGTCCACCCGTGTGTGCGTGGGTTTCCTCCGGGTGCTCCGGTTTCCTCCCACAGTCCAAAGATGTGCGGGTTAGGTGGATTGGCCATGCTAAATTGCCCGTAGTGTCTTAAAAAGTAAGGTTAGGGGGGGGGGGGGTTGTTGGGTTACGGGTATAGGGTGGATACGTGGGTTTGAGTAGGGTGATCATTGCTCGGCACAACATCGAGGGCCGAAGGGCCTGTTCTGTGCTGTACTGTTCTATGTTCTAAGTGTTAACACCATTTCCCCGTGTGTGCGTGGGTTTCCTCCGGGTGCTCCGGTTTCCTCCCACAGTCCAAAGATGTGTGGGTTAGGTGGATTGGCCATGCTAAATTGTCCGTAGTGTCCTAAAGGTTATGGGGGGGGGGGTTGTTGGGTTACGGGTATAGGATGGATATGTGGGTTTGAGTAGGGTGATCATTGCTCGGCACAACATCGAGGGCCGAAGGGCCTGTTCTGTGCTGTACTGTTCTATGTTCTCTCGCCCGAGAAACTGCCTGACGCGAGTATTTCCAGAATGTTCTGTGTTTATTTCAGATTCTTTTGCTCTGCTGTTGCACTTGTCTTTAATCATTAAGCGTGTGCCAAGATCTTTAGACTGCGTATGAAGTGGGGAATTCGCTTAGGCATCATGTGCATCCATCGTTCTTCCTGCCCTACAAATAGGGCACACCGTCAACTATTTTGGCCTAAGCTCTGGAATTCCCTTCCTAAACCTCTCCTCCTCCTCCTTGAAGATTGGCAGTAAAATCCACCTCTTTGATCAAGCTCGTTAGTAATACCTCGTTATATCTCCTACTTTGGTTCAGCAGAAATTGATTCTCTGATTACACTTCTGGCACATCTTTGGACTTTTTTTCCCCCAAGTTGTGCAAGGTCTACGGAAATGCAGTTTTTAGATGCAAACAAAAATCTGAACTAAGGTTTGCATTATTCATACAGTTACCTGCCAAGGAGGTCGACTGAGTGACAAAGTTGACTCTTGCACTCTCGGATCTCTTAAGAGTTATGTCCTTTAAAGAAAGGCAATTTTATCCTAATGGTCTCATCCTTATTTCTTTGTAAGTGAGTAATGTGCTGATTCAGTGTCGTCGAGTACCTCTTGGCTTCTGTGCAGTAATCAAGTTGTGATTTGTTGTCTCAACTGCTGGAAGGACGATGTTTTAGGAGAAACAGGAATTTAGTGGAATATTCCACAAAATCGCTGATGGACAAAAAACAGCAATAAAAGGTGAATTGTTTTGGATGTCTAAACGATAACTGTGGCCTGGAATTTGGAGCAACGTTGAAGATGCCGGGCACGGTAGCACAGTGGTTAGCACTGTTGCTTCACAGCACCAGGGATCCGGGTTCGATTCCCAGCGTGGGCGACTGTCCGTGCGGAGTCCGCACGTTCTCCCTGTATCTGTGTGGGTTTCCTCCGCGTGCTCCGGTTTCATCCCACAAATCCCGAAAGACATGTTACTCGGTGAATTGGACATTCTGAATTCTCCCTGTGTCTGCGTGGGTTTCTTCCGGGTATTCTGGTTTCCTCCCACAATTCCCGAAAGACGTGCTTGTCAGGTGAATTGGACATTCTGAATTTTCCATCAGTGTTCCGGACAGGCGCCGGAGTGTGGCGACGAGGGGATTTTCACAGTAACTTCATTGCAGTGTTAATGTAAGCCTACTTGTGATACCAATAAAGATTATTGTTATTATCACCGTTTTTCTGTGTCCGGTTAGTTCAGCCGAGGGAACAGTTATGGGTAATTTTTAGTTTTTTAAAAATAGGTGTAAATGGGCACATTGTGATTTCGCAACACTATTTGAGTGATAGTTTGATGCTAGAACCTGGCATCTTTCTCCTGCCAGATATGAATCCACACAACATGTGAATCATGGTAATGAGATGGGGGGATAAAAATCAATGTGTGCTTTGTGATCCCTGACCTCCCATGGGCACCTTTTCTCTGGATACATGCTTGACTGTTCTGCTGTGCAGGAGTGAGACACAATTGGGCCCCTCCAGTGCAATTGGGAGCCCAATTTGATGTTAATTGTTGCTACAGAGGGTTCCCAGGGATCCGAAATGTTGCCAGTGAAATGGAGGCAGGAACTCTCCCAAAGGTACATGGCTGTAATGGAACCCCCTGTGGACCAGGAGAAACAAAGGCACTCATAATAATAATCATCTTTTATTGTCACACGTATGAAGTTACTGTGAAAAGCCCCTTGTCGCCACATTCCGGCGCCTCTTCGGGGAGGCTGGTACAGGAAATTGAACCTGCGCTGCTGGCCTTGTTCTGCATTACAAATCAACTGTCTAGCCCACTGAGCTAAACCAGCTTTAATTATCCCTAGCCCTCCAAGCAAGCCAATGGTACCCCCTCACCTAGATGGGTGGTCTTTTCATCCCTCTTTTTTTTCTCTTAAATTTAGAGTATCCAATTCATTTTTTCCAATTGAGGGGCAATTTAGCGTGGCCAAACCACCTATCCTGCACATCTTTGGGTTGTGGGGGTGAAACCCACGCAAACACGGGGAGAATGTGCAAACTCCACATGGACAGTGACCCAGAGCCGGGATCGAACCTGGAACCTCAGCGCCGTGAGGCTGCAGTGCTGCCACTGTGCTGCCCCCTTTTCATCCCTCTTTTTTGATTGCTGGGGACTATTCCCAAATGTAACCTCCTGTTGCCAGCATTCCTTCCCAACCACTGGCCGTCCGGCAGGAGGCCAGGATGTAGCACCTTTCATAACCATGGGACATCCAGAACGCTTAACAGCAAACTGACCACTTTTCAAAGTGTGGTCACTGTTTAAATGGAGGATGGGTGATGGCCAACATGTGCATAGCAAGGTTCCATAGAATTTACAGTGTAGAAGGAGGCCATTCGGCCCATCGAGTCTGCAGCAGCTCTTGGAAAGAGCACCCTACCCAAGGTCAACACCTCCACCCTATCCCCATAACCCAGTAACCCCACCCAACACTAAGGGCAATTTTGGACACATAGGCAATTTATCACGGCCAATCCACCTAACCTGCACATCTTTGGACTGTGGGAGGAAACCGAGCACCCGGAGGAAACCCACGCACACACTGGGAGGATGTGTGCCGACAGTGACCCAAGCCGGAATCAAACCTGGGACCCTGGAGCTGTGAAGCAATTGTGCTAACCACTACGCTACCGTGCTGCCCATAAACGGCATTGACCAGAACATTTGTTCTTGTTTTGTTTGAGGGAGAAATATTGTCCAGGATGTCGGGGGTCGGGGAACTCATCGGCCCCTCTTCGAAATGGAGCTGCAGGGTCTAATACAGGCCTTGGGTTAAAACCTCGTCTGAAAAATGGTATCCCTGACAGAGTAGCGCTCCCTCAGTAATCCAAACTATTATTTCTCAACTCAAAAGAGCGACCTATTCCTCTAAAGAGCAGCGGACATTCTGAGCCCACCTGAACCATTCTGAAATGGTCTAACTGGCCATGGTAAGTATACAATAGATGTAATTCTGCTAACTCTTATCTTAATGGGGGAGCAGAGCTATGATAATTGGCGGTGCATCCTATTCAGTCTCTGGAGCAGTGGGAAAATCCCAGCAAATGAGGTACACAATGGCTTAAGTTGCTTCATAGTTTCCTGGGCCTCCTGCAGTTAACAGGGGTGTATATGTGTTATCATGGTGCAGGTTTTCAGGAAATTCTGATTTTATTTTTTTGCCGTGGGGGGGGGGGGGGGGGGGGGGTGCGTGCAGGCGATCATTCCATTTTAATGTTTATGTTGGAAAATTCAATTTTAATTGGGGTAATCTGAATATAACCCTTGATTCCCGCAACATTTATGGTGGATTCAAATCTTGTCTGCAGTAAAGATCAGGAGGATTTTAACCGTTATTGTCAAGAGTCTGGCCCATTTCAGGAATGTTTGTATTTGAGGTTTGGATTATTATCTTGTGGTCTGGGAAGCTGAGGGCCAAAGATCAAGCATGGGCAGCACAGTGGTTCTCACAGTTGCTTCACAGCTCCAGGGTCCCAGGTTCGATTCCCGGCTTGGGTCACTGTCTGTGCGGAGTCTGCACGTTCTCCCCGTGTCTGCGTGGGTTTCCTCCGGGTGCTCCGGTTTCCTCCCACATGTCCAAAGATGTGCGGGTGAGGTGGATTGGCCACGCTAAATTACCCTTGGTGTCAAAAACGTTTACCTGGTTGCGGGGATGGGGTGGAGGTGTGGGCTTAGGTAGGGTGCTCTTTCCTAGGGCCGGTACAGACTCGATGGGCAGAATGGCCTCCTTCTGTGCTGTAAATTCTATGATTCTATGAAATTGAGGAATGTGCAAAGGGAAAGGACTATGATTGAAGTCTCTCTGTTGAGAACTTAAATGAGTTTGGAAGTTTACTTTTCCCCTCTCACCGTGGAACTCTCCAGTAACCAGGATCAACTGCAGCACAGCTCACAACATCCACATCCCGGAGTCGCAACGGTCTGGGTTAAAACCTCAATCCAAAGGTTGAGCACAAACATCCAAGCTTGACCCTTCAGTGAATGCATAGAATCTCTACAGTGCAGAAGGAGGCCGTTCGGCCCATTGAGTCTGCACCCACCCTCGGAAAGAGCACTCTACCGAGGCCCACTCCCCCGCCCTATCCCCACGAGTTCAATCACGGCCAATCCACCTAACCCACACAGCTTCGGACTGTCGTACTGAGGAAGTGATGCATTGTTGGAGCTGCCGTCTCTTGGATGTGACATTAAACTGCAGCCTGTTTGCGTGGTCATAAAAGATCTCGTGGCCCTATCTTGAAGGGGAGTTCTCCCTCAATCAGCATCACAAAAGCAGATTAACTGCTCATTACCACATTGACATTTGTGGCTGCGTTTCCTGCATCACAGCAGAGATTGCATTTAAATAGGTATGCTTAAAGTAAGTGCGTAAAATGCTCAAAGTCCTTTGCTGTCAATCACTTTGAAATGTCCGATGGATGGGAGAGGCACTATATAAATGCAGTTTTTTAAAATTTCAGCTCTTCTCTTAACCCCTTCAAATCAACTCTGTCCTCTGATTTCTTCATAAGTGCTCGCAGCGGAGCGCTAGTTCACTGGTTAAGTCGGAGTGACAGACACTGATGGGTGAAGATTCCAGGAATCCAGGGCCAAGCTCACCCAGCCATGTAAACATTGTTTGCTCACGCTGCCCTGGATTTGCTGAGGGATGGTGATGGGCAAATTTTGGGAAGTTAGCTGACAGACATGTCCACGCGTGCACGACTGTCCCGTGGTGCCAGTCCGCGCATGTTGGCGATGAGAACTTTTTTTTGCAGGTTTGGCTGGGCTGAAATCTTGCCCATTGCTGGGGTTGTTGCGTGTGTGGATCCAGGTGCTGTTTAACTTTCCACACTGCAGTGGACATGCAGAGAACCCCTGTAATTTCCGACGGAAGCCTGGTGTAGGCCAGTTCTGGTTACAGGTTTCCTCCCACAGTCCAAAGATGTGCGGGTTAGGTGGATTGGCCAGGCTAAATTGCCCTTAGTGTCCTAAAAATAAGGTTAATGGGGGTTGTTGCGTTACTGGTATAGGGTGGATACGTGGGCTTGAGTAGGGTGATCATTGCTCGGCACAACATCGAGGGCCGAAGGGCCTGTTCTGTGCTGTAATGTTCTATGGCAGCGAGTCCTCATCTCTGCAGAGATTTAGTCAAGCCAATTTTTATCGTTTTCTTTTATGCTGCGATCTCTCCCCAGTTTATCAAATTCATTTTCACAACCTGCCATGGTGGAGTTTGAAATCAGCATCTCTGCTTTGCTCATCCAGTACTGAAAAAAACTTGGCAACTGCACCTATTTTTATATCTGTCTGTTCTAGCTCTTACTCACTATCGAGCTTCTATTCACAAGTTCTTTCCAGTTTCCCTCTTTGGGTTGCTCTTTGTATGATAGTTTTCCATTTACAGTGGGACATTGTTACCTAGTCTTTTGGGAGTTTGCTTGCTTTCAAAGTACTGTGAGTGGTTTTCACGCTACGTCAGGACGATAATGACTTTAAAGCCTTGGATACAGTGAGTTAGGTATTTCTGAATGGTGTATGCATATTTGGGAAAACTGTTCCGCTAGAGCTGCCAATCGCCGCTTTTATATTTTCCATATTTTTAAAACTCATATCTATATAAACATTTCCAAGGTGTAACATTCACAGGAACAGGAAGGCTACAGGCTGTGAGGTTTATTTACTGAATATGGCCTTGTTAAAGTGCGGTAACTCTTGACGGGCTGCAAGTTTCCCGAGCAGGCTGGTTATATTCCGCAATTAAATTTGGTGCAAAGTAGTTTTAACATTTGATGTCAAGAATGTGATGTCAACCAGATTAGATTCTGTCAAGCTACGGGAGTCCATTCTCAGAACACATGTTTAGCAGCCACCCAGGCAAGGCAGACTAATTTTCTATTGTATTCTTATCCAAAACTTCAGTTTCTTTCGGTTATTTTGTACTGATGTTATAATGCTCCCGTGAAGGGTATTTGGAGCTTTTGCCCCGTTAAAGGTGCTCTCTGAATTCATGTTGTTGGCAGAATGCCAATCGACCCATCAACTATCTGCCAACGTCTGATTGCTGGAAAGCCTTGCCCTGCTGCTGACTGAGGGGCCCCCGGTATCAACCTCAAAATAAACATCCGCATTTCACAGAAAGAAAAATGACAAACACGACAAATGCTGGTGATGTGAATCACAAAACAGAAAAAGCTGGAAATACTTGGGCAATTGGGAAGCGGCCACGGAGAGAAATGGTCAGTCGATGTTTCAGATGACATCGGAGAACTAGAACATTAGGACTGAGTTTAGGAGGAACTTCTTCACCCAAAGGGTTGTGAATCTATGGAATTCCTTGCCCAGTGAAGCAGTTGAGGCTCCTTCATTACATGTTTTCAAGGTAAAGATAGATAGTTTTTTGAAGAATAAAGGGATTAAGGGTTATGGTGTTCGGGCCGGAAAGTGGAGCTGAGTCCACAAAAGATCAGCCATGATCTAATTGAATGGCGGAGCAGGCTCGAGGGGCCAGATGGCCTACTCCTGCTCCTAGTTCTTATGTTCTTATGTTACAGATGAGAACATTTTAAAAGGAGCACCTTAAGCAAGAATGGGAGGGGGCAGGGAAATACTGAATTCAGTGACTTGTGCATTACTTGGGCCTCTCCCCCCAGCCTCCTTCTGCTGCCCAATCCCGCCACCTTCCTTGCTCTGCCTCCTCTCCGCATGTCCAGCACGCTGCTCCCTGTATGACCTCGTAACTGGCCCTTCTATCACTCCTAAGTACCTTCCCGTGTAAGTGTAGGAGATGGCAACACCTGCACCTTTGTCTCCTCCTACACCACTCTTAAGTGCCTCAAAATCTGATGGGCATAGGGCAGCATATGGCACAGTGGTTTACACTGCGACTGCGGCGCTGAGGACCCGGGTTCGAATCCCGGCCCTGGGTCACTGTGTGCGTGGGTTTCACCCCCATAACCCAAAGATGTGCAGGTTAGGTGGATTGGCAATGCTAAATTGCCTCTTAATTGGGGGGAAAAAAAATTGGGTGCTCTAAATTTATATTCAAAAACAATTTGTGGGCAGAACCTTCTGTTCTGGGACCCCAGGTTCGGTGGGGAGCCTGGGAGTGATGCCCATTTAGCAGGGGAGAGGAATGGAGGGCCAGGATGGTTGATCTATCACTGTCCGCCTCATTACCTATGGCACTTGTGTGGAGCACAGCGAACCTCTAAAGAGTGGGGGTGGACAGGAAGTCACTGCCCTCTCCACCACCAAGCCTGGTGCCATCAAACTGCCCAGGACTGGAGCATCCTCCCTCCCTTGGTGAACTGCACGTGCTCAGCCACCAACAACTGTCACCGCAGGAAGCTGTTCCACTGAGGTTTGGTGATAACTCGGTAAAAATGTCTCCATCTTTCTCCTGGGCACTTTGCAGCATCCTGCCCGACAGAGTGGCCTTCAACAACTTCAGACCGTGACTGTGGCTCCAATGTTGTCTGGCAGCCGGTGCTGGCAATATGGATTTGTTGGTGTTTCTAGGAATGTGGGTTGGTGATTGAGGTGGGGGCCTCCCATCGGAGTACCTGGGGACTTCGGGACCTAGGGACATAGGAGCAGAAGTAGGCAGTTCAGCCCTTCGAGCCTGCTTCGCCAATCAGTCAGATCATGCCTGATCTCTTCCTGGTCTCAAATCCACCTCCCCACATGTTCCCTACATCCCATTAACCCATTTTTAAAATCAGAAATATATCTATCTTCATCTCGAAACCATTTAATATCTCAGATTCCACCGCACTATGGGGCAGCGAGTTCCTCAAATTCATCACCCTCTGCGAAAGTATTGCTCCAGCACGAGTGGTGAATAGGCTGCGGCCGTGGTGCACTACCTGCCTTCTGCCAGAATCTGGGGCCATTACAACCTGCTCTACCATTTGTATCTCTGGTTTTCCTTGCGTCTCCGACATAATTTGTCTTGTGCCGATATCATTCCTGCCATTTAATTGTCTCCTATTCTCCACCCAAGCGTATCCTAATCTGTTCCTTCTCTTGGTTGTGCGGTTGTGTTTTCTGTTTCTCATTTCTACCCCCCCCCCCCCCCCCCGCCCCCCTCTCGCTTCCCCCTTTCCCTTGTTGTATTCCTTGTGCAATTCTTAATTGTGGTTCATCTGTAATATCTCCCACTCCTGAGGAAACATCTTTTGAGTTCTGAGCCGCTGGCTCAGAATTCTGTTCTTCCACAGATTCTACCTGACCCGTTCGGTATTACCAGCATTTTTTTCCCCTCAATTTTTGTTCCTGTATTTATCAGCGCCACTGAACAGCCGCATGAAACGATGCTGCTGTGATATCCCCGATTTTCCCAGGGTGGTTCATTCCATCAACTTGATTACTTTTAGTTTTGAACCTCAAATAAAAGGAATCAAGTTGATATGTTTATGCATCGTTCGTTTGCAAGCAGCTGAGTTAGAATTATTACAGCACACGGGAGGCTACCTGGCAACTCGGCTCAACATAACAGCTGCTTCACTCCCCTCCGACCTCCTCCTTTCCCCAGAGTCTTCTGGGTTTTGATTTTCCCATGAGAGACTTCTCCAATCCCCTTTTAAAAATTGAATTTCCGGAGTCTCAGGCAGGGTGCTCCAAATCCTAACCACTCGCTGCGTGGAAATATCCCCTGCCTGCCCCAAATGTCCTTCCAATCAGCATGAATCCCTGTTCTCTGCTTGACCCTGGCACCAACGAGAATGGTTTTGCGCCATCTGCTCAATTTGAACCCCTCGTGATTCTGAACACCTCTTCAATATTCTCTTCCGTAGGGAGAACACCCGACAGCTTTTTTCAATCTACTCGTGCAACTAAAGCGTCTCACCCCGTGCACCACTTCCATAAAGGTGGATTGGCCGAGCTGAATTGACCCTCGTGTCCAAAGGTTAGGCGGGGTCACGGGTTTGCGGGGGCGTGGGCCAAGGGAGGCGCTGTTTCGGAGAATCGGCGCAGGCTCGATGGACTGAATGGCCTCCTTATGCACTGTGTAGGGTTTCCATGAAATGAAAAATGAAAATCGCTTATTGTCACGAGTAGGCTTCAATGAAGTTACTGTGAAAAGCCCCTAGTTGCCACATTCCGGCGCCTGTCCGCGGAGGCTGGTACGGGCATCGAACCGTGCTGCTGGCCAGCTGGGTCTGCTTTAAAAGCCTGCGATTTAGCCCAGTGAGCTAAACCAGCCCCAGTTTGGGGCTGTGATAAATCTTTTCTGGACTGTCTCTGCGACACCTTCCCATCCTCCCTAAAGTGTGGTGCCCGAATTGGGGTACTGCTCCAGTTGTATGTTTTATTAAGGCTCTCTTCTAGCTTTTGTACTCTCTCCCTCCGTTAATAAAGCCAAGGATCCTATATGCTTTATTACCCACATCCTTAACCTGCAGGAATTCATAGACCAAGGATCCCTGGTCCTGCATCACAATTCGAATTATAGCCTTTATTTTATATTAACCGCTCTTAGTTTGTCCTTCCCAAATGTATCACTTCACACTTGTGCATTAAATTTCATCTGCCCATTTCACCAACTTGTTGATATCTCTTGAAATTCATCACTTTAATGGCCATATAGTTCACAAAACATCCACATTTTAAGATTGTGCCCTGTACACCCAGGTTTAAGTTACTAATATATATATTCTTTCAAAAAGCATTGGGCCAAACATCCCAATGGAAATCCTTCTGTAATCTGAATAAACAGCCATTCACCACTCGTGCCGCTTGACATGGAACCAGTTTTGTATCCACGCTGCCTCTGCCCCTTTTACTCCACGAGCTGTTGTGAGGCACGTCATCAAACACCTTTTTAAAAATCCATGTACTGTACAGGACATCATTGCATTACCCGTGCTGCCCCTCTCTGATACCTCATCAAAAAGACGCAATGGCGTTAGTTAAATACTGTACGATTTTCCCTTAACAAAACAGAAGCAACCATCCCGCTGATGTTAGACTCTGAACTAAAAAGCAGAAAGTGCTGGAACTATGTAGCTGCAGTTGATGAGACATTCAGCGTCAGATTGAAGGGGTATGCCAAAGATGTGCTGGGGTGTATCCCTCTCTGAACTTTGCCCAGATGTGCAAACTTCCTCTGGGCTACGTTGCCCTACGTTGAGAACCATCCAAAAATGCAGTTTAAATCGCAACTTTGGATTGTTCCAGCCATGTTAGACAAATAGTTGACTAGTAGAATAAAAACTCCTTCTAATTTCTGCGTCAATATTGTAAAGACCCAGACTGGACCCCCCCCAACCCCATCCTTCCCCTGGGAGACTCCCTTATCCGCTCCCCCCCACCGGCCAAATCCTGTCGATTTATCTGCTCCCTGCCCTGTCAACGGGAGACGTTTAACTTACCTGGGCTGAATCTTCAACCCGTCGGAGCTATACGTTGATGCTGGGTCTTGAGGACCAACGCTGTTGTCAGGGCCTCGCTATGCCTGAGTCAGAAGGTCAAGCAGGACAGGAGCGGAAAACAATCCATGTCAGTAAGTGGCAAGCACGGCCCATTAACTTTGATTCTCCTTCCACGCATGCTGGCTGATCTTCTGAGCAGTCCAGCATTTCTTTTGTTTTCATTTGTGTTTTAACAGGTTTGTGATGGCTTTCCTTAATTAGCACGCACTTGTCCAAGTGACTGTTAATTTTATCCCACAATGTCATTTCTAAAAGCTTTCTCGCTCAATATGTGAAACTGGCTGGCCTGTAGTGGCTGAGTTTGTCCTTGCACCTTTTGTTTGTGAACAAGGATGCAACATTTGCAATCCACCAATTCTCTGGCACCACCCCAGAATCATAGAACATAGAACAGTACAGCACAGAACAGGCCCTTCGGCCCTCGATGTTGTGCCGAGCAATGATCACCCTACAAGCCAACGTATCCATCCTATACCAGTAACCCAACAACCCCCCCCCCCCCCATTAACCTTATTTTTTAGGACACTAAGGGCAATTTAGCATGGCCAATCCACCTAACCCGCACATCTTTGGACTGTGGGAGGAAACCGGAGCACCCGGAGAAAACCCGCGCACACACGGGGAGGACGTGCAGACTCCGCACAGACAGTGACCCAGCCGGGAATCGAACCTGGGACCCTGGAGCTGTGAAGCATTTATGCTAACCACCATGCTACCCTGCTGCCCCCATCGAAGGAGGATTTGAAGATTATGGTCTGGGCCCCCCACAATTTCCACCTTCCCATGGTGTCTTCCAATGTAAACCATCTGGCCCATCTGCAAATCGGGATGCAATGTGCTATATGCAGGGAAGCACTGGCACATGAAAGTTTAAAACCCTCAAAACTTCAATGGCACATGAAGACTAAGGGTGGCGAGTTTGAGGACAAACCTCTTGATTTTTTTTTCAAGGCATCCAGTGAGAACTTAAATCATCAGTTGAAGTCTTTAGCAGAAATGTAACATTGAATGACCAAGCAAGTGAGATTGTGACAGCCAAGCAGATTAAAGCTAAGTGTAAACGGGTGGGTTGTGAAGGTCGGCCGGTTTGGGTCGCGAAGGTTGGGTCCTGGGGGGGGGGGGGGGGGGGGGAGTTTTTTAAAAACACTGTTCTGAAGCACCCAATTGTCATTATCACGTTCAGCAGGCGCCTGATGTTCGAGGTAAGCTGTCTACCTTTGACGAAGCCCGTCTGCTCCTCTGTGACCACCTCGGCTGAAGCACCCAATTGTGACAGATTTGTGGAAAATGGTTTGACTGTTATTGCAGCTGGAGGGTGTTTACCTTCCTCCCAAATAAAGGCCCTCAATGTTCATAATTTTGTGGGTTGCATTCAGTTGCACAGAACCACTCCCCTGCTTCCCCACTCCCCGCACCTCTTCATCCACCCCCCCCCCCCCCCCCCCCCCCTCTTCTTCAAAAGGTGGACTAGAATTCTACAGGTGGCCCTGGCTGATTGTGTGAACCTAGACTATTCGGTTATTCAACTGTAGCAGCATGGCGGCTGAATCCTGTGATGTTATCATCCAGCATGAATCCGTGTCTGAACGTCTGTGCCATCAGACTGCTTCACCATGCTCGTTATCTCTGCTCTCGCCCAAGTGTCCATGTTTCCCGGCAGGGGGTAGCCTTCAGGAGATGGAGCCATGGCTGATTATCTTTTTAAAACTCTTTCCTAATTCTGGGCAAAGTTCCGTTTGCAGCTACCCGAGGTGAAGTTAGCCAACTGCACGGAGCCTTGACAGGAGCTCCTCGAGGGCCTGCTTTGTTCATTGCCACAACAGGCGGTGCAAATCCCCACTTAAGCCTTCGTTTAACATATTGACCCCGTGGCCCAACACTTCTGTTGGCTAAATAGTTTCAGGTGGGAAGAGCTTTTTCAATGTTAGCTCGCAAATTGGCGAGCAGCCAGGCGGATGCCAGCATTGACTGTGTCTGCCTGTTTTCAATTAGCGATGGTTCCAGTGTCTGGACCCATTAATGTAGCAACAAATAAGTGGTAATGTATCCATCAATTAAAAAGGCCCAATTTGTCAAAGTGGGAAGTCCTGTTTCACACATTAGTTACAGTTGTGGAAGTCAGGTGTAGTCCCCTGACAGGACGGCGAAAAAAATCATTGCCGATCATAACTCAAATGGAATTAAAGTAGGCAGCACGGTTAAAGATGGCGTAGAGTAGGTTGACGTTTTCAGCGGCAAAGGATTAGAGTGTAATTTCAGTTTTTCCTCTCGATGCAACATGTGGAAAAGGGGGTTCAGAATACCATCTGTAACTGTGTGGCACATCTTGCCGTACAAAATCCTTTTGGATGCTATTCCTTTTCTGTTCAATATTATGATATGAAATGGCGAAGTAGAGAGACTGAAAATGAGAGAATCTACCAGCCAAATGTCAGCAGTTCCCGTGGGAATGGGTCCACAACACCAACATGAAGCACGACTAAATAGGTGCTTGAAATTTGGCCAGCTTTGTGTCGATCCACCCGGTGTGTTTCAAAGTTTTGACTATGGTATGGTGATAACCTCTCGTTTTTCTTTTTTTTTCTCTTTCGACAGATTTGGCCGCTGTTATTGCAAATACATTTTTTTTCCCTGGTGAGCCATTTTGTTCTTTAAAGTGGTAAAACAAACCGATCAGTGTTTGGGGGGGGGGGCAAACCTCCTGTGTTGGGAAGTTCAATAGAGCAGATAGATTTGTGTCGGAATGTAATCTGGCCTTTTGGTTTCAATTCAACACAAGGGTTTGAATGCAGAGTGAGAATGCGTTCAAGTTTTTATTCATAATTGTCATAATATACACCAGTATATCATGGTGCAGACACACACTGATTGACACACAGCAAGACCAATCAACACACACAACACCGCAGCCAATCACCAGTTAGAGCACACTCACTATAAAGACAGAGGGCATCAGTTTTCCCGCTCATTCGGGATGCAGCCTCTCAGAAGGACAGAGCTCATAGCTTGCAGCCCAGATCTTCACCATGTGCTGAGTGCATAGACTGGTTAGGATAGGCATAGGTCTTTAGTTTAATCTAACATAGTGTTGACCCGCGGTGAAAGTGTGTTCAACAGTTTCTAGCTTAATAAAATAGTGTTGTGCTATTTCAAGTGTTGGTAGCCTGTATGTGTTACTGCTGAGGGAAACACAGCCTCCACGGATCCAGAGTACCCAACACATCAATAATGATGCCCCTTCTGCACTTCCATCTGTTCATTTAAAATCTCTCAACGTTAGGCCCCAGACCAGGAGATCTTTTGAAGCCTTGCCTTTATGTCCTTGGTTTACACTTTGTGCTGTTATGAATGTTAGTTATAGCTTGGACAGTTCCTGCTGATGTCACTGAATTCATCGCCTTCCCCACTAAGGCGTTGTAATCAGCAGTCCACAGAGAAAAGCAGGGGGTTAGGGAAGAGGAGTACCAGCAGTTTTGTGTGTCAGAATGTGCTCGGTATCAGACTTGCAGAGAAAGATTTATTCCATCTTGTCACCTCTCTTTGACCTGTGGAGAATGCAGTGTGTTTCGAAGTAGCTTGGTGAAGCCATAGAACAGTACAGACGAGGGTGATGTGACCCAGGGTTCAGGGAGAAGCAGTGTTGCTGCGGGGGGCGGGGGGGGGGGGGGGATAATGACCTGGGTACAAGGTGTGGGGGGAAGTTTTTGGGCAGTGGGGAGGGTGATGGTGACTGAGCTATGGAGGGGGCGGGCGTATTGGGGGAGGGTGACGGTGACTGAGCTACGGGGGGTGGGTGGGTGCGGTGGCATGTTGGGGGCAGTGGGGAGGGTGATGGTGACCTGAGTACATGGGGGAGCAAGACTGCGCCCACTGGGGTATGGCAATATTCCAATCACTTGCCAATTTCCATTCTGCCCAAGCAGAATTTGGAAGCAAGCAGGTTTAGAGGAGCGGCCAGTGATTCAACAGAGTTAATTGCCTTAAATCCTTTAAGACCAGCAGCATTCCTGGATTCGGGGTGAAGATTGAAACTGGCATTTCTTTTAACACAATTCTCCGTTTGTTCGCCATCTGAGCTGGAAGCCTTTTCTTCCTCTTTGTTTCCTGTTTCAGTTCCGTTAAATGTTTTACGTGTTGCTTTGCGAACTGTTTTCTCTAAGCCGCCTCCAGTCGTGTTTCCAGGAATGGGGGACTTCAAAGTAGAGTGCAAAAGCCTACTTACATTTTATATCTGCTGCACAATTAATTGCTTAGTCCATTCCTTTCTCAGCAAGAGTTTAAAGGAAAAGTTGTGGGGTTGTGAAGGAGGCTCCCCAGTGTAAATTTGTGTTTTGCTGGTGGGCATTGGGATTTTTAACCCAAGGATCCATTGCAGCAACCACGTCGCCAAGCTATTGTCCCCACGAGGATGTCAGGCACAGTACAGCTTTGTCCTAAAATTTTTTGGAAGAAGGAAAGACTTGCATTTACCCAGCACTTTTCACAGCCCGAGGATATCTCAAAGTGCTTTGAAGTATGTTTTGAAGTGTGGTCCCTGTTTTAATGTAGGAGGTGCGGCAACCAATTGCTGCACAGCAAGCTCCCACAGGCAGTAATGTAATGCTGACTGGAGAATCTGTTTTTGTGATGTGGGGTGAGGGAGAAATATTATTGGCCAGGAGACTGCGGATAACTCTCTTCTTTTGAAGTAGTGTTTTTGAATCTTTGACATTAACCCTAGCAGGCAGATTGCAGCCTGGGATTGCAGCCTCTCCTGAAACATGGCTCCTCCAACATTGCAGCTCAGTTCTGCGCCCAAGTGTCGGCCTTGATTTTGCGGTTAAGCCCTGGAGCGGGATTTGTAACCATAGAATCCCTACTCTGCAGAATGAGGCCATTTAGTAATAATAATAACCTTTTATTGTCACAAGTATGAAGTTACTGTGGAAAACCCCTCGTCGCCACATTCCGACGCCTGTGCGGGTAAGCTGGTACGGGAATTGAACCCGCTCTGCTGGCCTTGTTCTGCATCACAAACCAGCTGTCTAGCCCACTGAGCTAAATCAGCCCGATCGACCTATCGAGTCTGCACCGACCCTCCGAAAGAGCACCCCACCCAGGCCCGCTCCCCTGCCCCATCCCTGCAACCCCACCTAACCTTTGGAGACCAAGGAGCAGTTCTGCATTGCCAACTATGTTCTATGTAATGCACCCAAGCTGCACACCTTTGGTGGGAGGAAACCGGAGCACCCGGAGTAAACTCACGCAATCTCACGGAGGAGGTGCAGGCCCCACACAGACAGTTAACCAAGGTCAGGATCAAAGCCGGGTCCCTGGCGCTGCGAGGCAGCAGTGCTAACCACCGTGCCACCCCAGGAACCTGAAGCAGAAACCGTGTGACTTGGGTGAGTATTCCACCAACTGGATCATAGCCTGACTAAAAATGACAACTTAAATTTACATGTCTACACTTACTGCGCCCTTCGTGCAACTCTGGTGTCTTGTTTGACACAGAACGGGGCATCAAATCCAACATCCACTCCACCACAAAGACCATTTACTTTGATTTCTGCAGCAGCATCTGCCTCTGCCAATACCCGAGTCCCATTGCTCATGGAACCCTGTGTCTTCCCAGTTACTATACTACTGGGGCTGGTTTAGCACAGTGGGCTAAACAGCTGGCTTGTAATGCAGAACAAGGCCAGCAGCGTGGGTTCAATTCCTGTACCGACCTCCCCGAACAGGTTGTTATTATTATTATTATTACTACTACTACTACTACAGCTACAACTACTATAGTCAAGGACTCCAGTTCAGTTGCTGGCCAATCATCTTCTGTAAACTCCTATTTGCCCAAAGCTCCATCTCATGTATGCCCTCCAATGCCAAATTCCCCATACCCCTCACCAAACCCTCACTTAGCTGAATTGGCTCACTGGCTGTCAATACCTCACATTGAAAGAAACCTTGCAGTGCAACATGGGAACTTTGGCGAGAGTGCAAAGAAGGGTCACCAGGATGTTGCCTGGTCCCGAGGGTGTTGGCTATGTGGAGGGGTTGAATAAACTAGGATTGTTTTCACCGGGAAGACGGAGGCCGAGGGGGAGACCTGATAGAGGTCTGCAAAATTATGAGAGGCATTGACCGGGTGGATAGTGGGAGGCTTCTCGACAGTATTTCAATAGGACGGTCTGAGATTTTCAAAGCTGCACTATAAATAAAAGTTCCTGAACTCAGCCCCATCTCTTTGTCTCACGTTTGACACCTAATCCAGTCAGAAAGATCCTACTCTGAAATTCCTTTCCTGAATGTGTGTGTGTATGTATGTCTGTCTTTTTCTCTCTTTCTCCACCCTCCCCCGCCCCATAAGAATCGAAATTCACCTCTTCAACCAAGGCGTCTCCCCCACCTCACCTGATTTCTTTCACAGTTCAACATCTGTTTCCCACGCGCCGATCTGTAAATCGCCTCGTCGTTTTTAACGCTTACGTCGATGCTATTTTTCCGTGTGAATAATTTGCATGACTTCTCTCGGTAAACCTTAATGTTAGCACGTTTGTGAAGTGTCAGCAAACGTACTGAAGTTGCTTCACTGCATGTATTATCAGTCAGAGTTGTAAACAACGTCATGTTGGAGAGTGAGATGGTGCCAAAACTGCATAAATGCAGTCAACCACTTTGCTGTTTTGCCTTTGGATGTCTTCTATAATATTTTTGACCGTAAGAATTGGAACAGAATCTGCCGAACGAACTTGTCAATGTGACAGATAGCAATACTATCTAAGCATTGTGGATAGCACAATTGCTTCACAGCTCCAGGGTCCCAGGTTCGATTCCGGCTTGGGTCACTGTCTGTGTGGAGTCTGCAGATCCTCCCCGTGTCTGCGTGGGTTTCCTCCGGGTGCTCCGGTTTCCTCCCACAGTCCAAAGATGTGCAGGTTGGGTGGATTGGCCATGCTAAATTGCCCTTTAGTGTCCAAAATTCTATGATTAACCTAGGACAAAAGTTCGGCACAACATCGTGGGCCGAAGGGCCTGTTCTGTGCTGTATTTCTCTATCATTTCTCTCTCGATACTGATATCTTGAAGGATTAGTTTGCCATTTATAAGTTTGAAAATAAATCTGTTCCAACAGACCAGTGGAGGCCATTCCACTTCGCGCCTGTTCTGTCAGTCTATTAAATGCTGTTCAGATCTGCACACTGTAAAAAGTGATGTTCACTACCGGAGCATGTAATTTCTATCTTCTGTAGTTTGTTTCCCTTTTCCTGAAGAGGCTGGTTGCTGTGGGGTACCAGGTTGGTGAAAATTCAGGATTGTTGCCCTGTTTTTGGTGACACTGGGGTTGGGTGGACCCTGGAACTCTCCCTTTCAGCTTGATGTTCTGGTAGGAGGCAGGGCTGAGAGAGGGAAATGCAACTCCTGCCTCTGTTTCCGCCCCCCCCCCCCCCCCCAGACATGTTACGCTGCTGCATCAAACTGGTGCAACTTTATCAGCCATTTATAATCTTTGTCAGGAATAAAACCTAAGCCATGACGAATATTCACTTGGCTTTACTCAATAATGCCCTTTGTTTTATGGACAAATGCATGCAGATAGTTGCATGTTGAGAACATTGGCGTGCAGTACTTTCAATATAAATTATAAAGCAGTAATTCAATTCCTAGTTTGATCTCTTTCATGCGTGTGTTTTTTTCTATTGGTGGCTTGGGGGGGGGTTATGATAAGCTACTTGTTCCTGCTTTCGTTGTAATGGAAATGCGGAATTATTTCAATGCAACTTTGAAGCTTGTTTTACTGCAGTAGATGCAACTACAGTGCTTCCTTGGACCTCTTAAAGTTTTGCAGGTGGTAAAGAAGTATGGAGCAGTGGATTTGGAGACCAAGGGGAATGGTTTATTCTAAATAGAACTGAGCAATGTCCTCGGAGCAGAAGATGGCCATTCAGCCCTTCAAACTTCTCCACCATTCAATGAGATCTTGGCAAATTTGCAGCCGAACTCTATTTGCCCACCTTTGCTCCGTTGTATGTGAGACAAAAATCTGTATCTCAGTCCTTGAAAACTTCCATTGTTCCAGCATCCACAAACCTTTGGGTGTGTGTGCGTTCCAGATTTCAATGTAGGAAAAAGAGCTTCCTGATTCATGTCCTGAATGAATTCCCAAGGATTCGCAAATACAGGTTCTCAGCCCAGCTGTGTTCTCCCAGGATGCTCCACAAGGGATGTAGGGAATGCTGGCCACTTTTTATTGCACACTTAAAAATAACCTGCTCAAGAACAGAAATAGTTGGGGTTAAGGCAATTACATGAGACGGCAGCAATCTAAAGATTGGGCAGTACTGAGGCAGTGATGCTCTGCTGAAGGCAGTTGTCTTTCGGATGAGGTGGTCTGCCTGCTCAGATGGATGTGGAAGATCCCATGGGTCCTATTTCGACAAGTTGTCCCCAGTGTCCTGGCTGGTATTTGATTTCCTCAACCAATAACCACAAGAGCAGATTATCTAATCACTTTCACGTTGCTGTATGTGGGAGTGTGCTGTGTGCAAATTGGCTGCTCTTTCCGACAACACAAAAGTGCCTACACTTCACAAATCATAGATATCATAGAATTTACAGTGCAGAAGGAAGCCATTCGGCCCATCGAGTCTGCACCGGCTCTTGGAAAGAGCACCCTAACCAAGCCCACACCTCCACCCTATCCCCATAACCCAGTAACCCCACTCAACACTAAGGGCAATTTTGGACACTACGGGCAATTTAGCATGGCCAATCCACCTAACCTGCACATCTTTGGACTGTGGGAGGAAACCGGAGCACCCGGAGGAAACCCACGCACACACGGGGAGGATGTGCAGACTCCGCACAGACAGTGACCCAAGCCGGAATCGAACCTGGGACCCTGGCGCTGTGAAGCAATTGTGCTAACCACTATGCTACCGTGCTGCCCTAAAAGTACTTGTAAAACATTTTGAGACTAGCAGTGGTTGTGAAAAGCATTATACAGGCACAAATTCTTGCTGGTTAGCTCTGTTGCTTCACAGCTTCCGGGTCCTAGGTTCGATTCCCGGCTTGGGTCACTGTCTGTGTGGAGTCTGCACGTTCTCCCCGTGTCTGCATGGGTTTCCTCCCACAAGTGCCGAAAGCTGTTAGGTGAGTTGGACATTCTGAATTCTCCCTCAGGCACTGGAATGTAGCGACTAGGAGCTTTTCATAGTAACTTCAATGGCAGTGTTAATGTACGCCTACTTGTGACACTAATAAAGATTATTATAATGAGGTTTTCAATCAGTCTTATGCATAACTAAAAGTCGACCGAAGATAACCCAGAATGTCGCCACCTGCTGCCATGCGAGTCAATGGTTGCTCTGTGTAATTCTTTTGCGGGCAAATACAGCTGAAAGCACCAGCATTGAATTACTCATCCAAAAATGGATTCTATTTTCTGCTCCGATAGTATGGGACTGCTGTGTTCACTGTCCCCATCCTCCACAATCTAATCTTTCCATGGCGGTTGCAAGTCATCTGACCAGAGAAGCCATCACAATATGGAGTGGATGTTTCCTCGTGTTGGAGAATCTAGAAGTAGGGATCGCTGTTTTTTAAAAAGTAGGGTCTCCGATTTTAGACCAAGATGATGTCATGTGAGAGTACCTTTAAGAAATGGGTGTTTATCAAATAGCTGCGGTGATGTCAGAGTGTGGGTGGAGCTGGGCTGTCTGTCTTTCACTTTCCCTTTTGAGCAGGCAGCTACAGTGTGTTTAGTTCCGTTTTGCAGATTGAGAGCTGCATCCAGCAAAACCAGGTATAATTCTGATTTCTTTCTGCATGAAAGAAATGTCTTCCAATCGCTTGCTAATTTAAAAGTGATAACTGCTCTCAGTAGAGAATTTAAACCTGATGTCTGTGTTGAAGAGGCTATTTGTCTTATGGATGTTGCAAGGAAAGATTAAGGGTTACTTATTAGAGTACTGTATTCTTTGTGGGAATTATTGGTGTTGATAGTTGTTAAGATGTTTACTGTGGGTTTATAACTGGATTCATAAATAAACATTGTTTTAATTTAAAAGTACTTGAGCTCTCGTTGCACTGCACCTCTGAAGTAGGCCCGTGTGCTCCCCATAACCACAATCTATTAAAAGTTGTGGATCAGGTGAACTCCAGGGTACACTTTGGGGTTCTCTGAACCCTGACCCATAACAATGATGAGAGATTTTTTGTCTCTTGAGGGTTGAGTCTCTGGAATGTACTTCCTCAGAAGACAGTGGAAGCAAGGGTCTTTGAACATTTTTAAGGCATCTAGATAGATTCTTGATAAGCAAGAAGAGCCATAGAATCACTAGCAAGGAGACCCGTAGAATCATTAAAGTGCAGAAGGAGGCCATTCAGTTCATCGAGTCAGCACCGACCCTCCGAAAGAGCACTCTACCCTTGCCCTCTCCCTTGCCCCATCCCTGCAACCCCATCCAATCTGCCCAACTTTGGACACTAAGGGGAAATGATCATGGCTGATCCAACTAACCTGCACATCTTTGGACTGTGAACGGAAATTGGAGCACCTGAAGGCTCGCAGACATGGAAAGTGTGAACTCTATTCAGACAGTTACCCAAGGCCAGAATCGAACCTACGTCCCTGGTGCAGTGTGGCAAATGGACTGTGACCAGGGGCTGGGATCGAACCCTGGTCCTCGGCGCTGTGAGGCAGCAGTGCTAATCAATGTGCCGCCCCTTGAATGCATTTACACTGGTCACCTCAACTACCAACCTTGGTCACAAGTTCCACATTCCCACCGCTCTCTGGGTTAAGAAGATGGTTCTGAATTCCTTTGAGATTTTTTGGGTCACTTATCTTGATGGCCTCCAGTTTTCCCATCACCTGTGAACCCAGAAATTTTTGCTGATGCACCAAAACCGATTGGGGAATGTCCTCCACTTCTAAATGCGAGGATCACTTCCAGGATCGTTCCTTCCAGAGTTGATCCAAAGCAGGGTTCTGATGTGAGGCGTACATTGGTATTAAAAGTTATGTCATTGGACTTGTAATCCAGAGCAAAATTCCAGTTATATCAAAGTAGTCAATCACTCTGACAGTATGGAAGATCCCATAGGACGATGCCTGTGATCAGTTGAAATTCTGAACTGGAAATTCCGGATTAGCCGAGCTAATTGACAATAATAATAATCTTTATTATTGTCACAAGTAGGTTTACATTAAGACTGCAATGAAGGTACTGTGAAAAAGCCCCTAGTCGCCACATTTCGGCGCCTGTTCGGGTACACTGAAGGAGAATTCAGAATGTCCAAATTACCTAACAGCACGTCTTTCGGGACTTGTGGGAGGAAACCTGAGCACCCGGAGGAAACCCATGAGGACACGGGGAGAACGTGCAGACTCCGCACAGACAGTGACCCAAGCTGGGAATCGAACCTGGGGCCCTGGAGCTGTGAAGTAACAGTGCTAACCACTATGCTACCATGCTGCCCTAATATTGGGCTAAACTCATATGACCAAGCTGACCAGAACGGGCGTTCAACCACATGAAGTGGAAAGCGAACATCACAAAGGCCTGGAACGTTCCGCCGTCGCGTTTGTCCACCATTGTGGTACATGAGGCGAACATCTTGGAACGCCAAGTGGCCATTCCCTCCAGCATAGAAGAGGATGAGAACGGCTGCCTATCCCAACATTAAAGTTGCTCTATTAACATGGCTCGAGGAAGCCCGAGCAGAGAATGCTCCCATCTCCTGTCCAGCCCTGCAGGAAAGAGAGGTCACCCTAGTAAAGAAACTAGTCCACGTGCAGGTAATCTGCCGTGCTGGCTGGCTGGACTGAGTCATGACAAGACAATGGTACCGCCTCCTACGTGGTTAGTGGTGAATGTGCAGTGGCTACGGCAGAATAACAGATGATTGGTTTCAAAATGGTCTTGCCCGCATCTTGAACAAGTATGCACCACAAAACATTTTTAATGTGACGAAGCCAGACTGTTTCCTGTGTTTACCAGTTTGTTCTTTAAAGATGAAACATGAAAAGTTGAGAAAGCAGCTCGTCGCTGCTCTGTCCCAACATGGATGGCACCAACAAGCTGCCACTTCCTGCGATACTCCAAGAAGCTGTGTTGCTTCACGAATGCCGAGACACTTCCCATGCACTGCGAGACTGACAACACTTCTCCAGGTGACCTCCAGCATTTTATAACGCGGGGATCAGAAAAGTGGGCAAAACCTATCGATAAAAGGAAGACAACTGGCCCACAAGCCGCCACGGTGACAGGCCTCGAGTGTGTCAAGCTGATGATCTTGCCTACCAACACCCCAGCCAAGCTCCGGTTAGTGGATCAGGGCGTGATTAAGAAACGGAAAGCCCACTGATTTCTCTGGTTGTTGAAGTTACCATTGAGCAGAAGTGCAATCCAAATGTACTGGAGGCCGTGTTCGCGATGAAGAGAGTGTGGAAGATGGTTACGGAACCCACAATTGCTAACTGTTTCCACCATGACGGGTTCAAGCAGGTTCCGGCTGTGGAACACATTGAGAATGTAGGGGAGCAAGGTGAGCCCAACCAACCCAATGCTGTTCGCTCGGCTGCTGAAGCTGGCGTGGAAATTCCAGCAGAGAATCATGGGAACGTACGAGGAGGGTGATGCCGAAAGCTGCATTACTTAACTGGTGGATGTAGTAATCGTTGATGCAACGTGTTCTTCAACTGAGGACTCCATTTCAGGACAAAAATACTGAAAACATGTTTGACTGCATTGACGACATGGCGAACTGTATCGCCCACATCTGCAGGCAGCTTGCTAAGCAGAAAAAGGTCTCCCGGACCAATCTCCCGAAATTGTTTCAATGCAAGCCTCCAGCTGTTTCACAAGATCGGGCCGTTGTAAGGTGTGGACAAATTGAATAAAGACTTTCCAAATATTTACTGCTTTACTGTGTTTTCAATTGGCATTTGAATGTGTTGTTTTTGACTTTGGCGTATCGGGTTGCCTGGCGATGTGGGAGCGGGGCCTCCTCTGCTCACATGAAGCTTCACTGAACATGTTTGTGGGCAGATCCACGGGGATTCCACCCATTGGGATTTTACTGTCGATCATATATGGTGACAATTAAACTACGGGAATGCCACAAAACCTCATCTGTCACCCTTGTCGATGTGGTTGATTGTTAACTGTCTTTTGCAATGGCTGAGCCAACCACTCAGTTGCTTGGGAAGGACAATAAGTTCTGGCCAGCAACATGCACACCCTGTCAATAAATTGAAAAATCATAACATGAAAGACACACCATCTAAATCCATACAGCCAACACATGACCAGGATCGAACTTCAGCAGAAATGATGAAATAGGTTTTTTTTTAAAAAAAAGTACAGACTAAGGAGTACCAGTATGTCAATGCTTTAGGATCTGCCATTGGTCCCTGAGCTCCGTGTGCAACTGCAGACCCGTAAATACCGACAAACTGAAAACAACGTTAAGCTTTTAAAAAATAAATTTAGAGTACAGAAAACACTTTTTCCAATTAAGGGGCAATTTAGCGTGGCCAATCCACCTCACCTGCACATCTTTGGGTTGTGGGGGCGAAACCCACGCAAACACGGGGAGAACGTGCAAACTCCACACGGACAGTGACCCAGGGCCGGGATCAAACCTGGGACCTCGGCACCATCTCACTAAAAGGTTTCTCAAGGACATGCAACTTTGAAGTGGCTTTATGGTAATCATTAAATCCAAGAGTCGCCGACTATTCATGAGCTTGCAGCAAAGGAAGTCAATTCGTGAGGAGGCTGTTTAATGCTAGGAATTTAACTTTGCTTATATGTGCCCCTTTCAAAGCCCTGGAAGATAAGACACATCATAAACTAAGATCTCTGGAAAATGCCAACAGAATGACTTCATTGATTGGGGGTGGGGGGGGAGTTGGGAGAGAGAGAGAGAGGAGATAGATATATTTGAACAAACTCCTAAATCACATTTCTGTCCTAAACCAAAGTTGATCAAGGTGCTAATGTAAGGGTGGGGAAGAGAACGGGGATGTAACCATTTTCATAACCTTTGTGCCAATATAATCTTTTTTAAAAAAAAATTTAGATTACCCAATTCTGTTTTCCAATTGAGGGGCAATTTAGTGTGGCCAATCCACCTACTCTGCACATTTTTGGGTTGTGGGGGCGAAACCCACGCAGACACGGGGAGAATGTGCAAACTCCACACGGTCAGTGACCCAGAGCCGGGATCGAACCTGGGGCCTCAGCGCCGTGAGGCAGTTGTGCTAACCACTAGGCCACCGTGCTGCCCGTTGCCAATATAATCTTAATGTTAATTCAATTTGAGGCAAATTGCCAGTTACAGAATATGAACTACACCTTTTCTTTTTGTTCTTTGCCCAATTGCAGGTCCTACACCGTACAGACTAGTGGTTCAGGAAAAGGTGACTCACCACCTCCTCGATGTCAATTGGGGATGGACAGTAAATGCTGGCTTCCAATTCTCTACCCGCACCTAGTGGTGCTAGAAGCTACGTTTCCATGGCGAGTAATTCCCGCAACAGGTCTCTAGCTTGTCGCCAGGGGCTGATAGCTTGAGGGGCGCCACTCCACATCAAGCGTGGCTGACCAGGAGTGTCTCCCACTTGTACCGCCAGCCATTGGCGTGTTTGGAAGGACTTGCGGGTTGCCACACGCTACCTGTTTGACCGCGTCAGGAACGCACCTTCCCTGGCCATCAGGTCCTGGGGTGGGCTTGAACCTCGAGCTTCTGGCTCAGAGGCAGGGATGCTACTCACTGTGCCACGAGACCTCCTGAAAATGCTGGCTTAGCCGATGACAACTATATCCCACGAACAAACAAAAGAACCCTCCCCTTTGCCTGAGTGTCGGGTTGGATTCTGGCTCCTGTTTCAGTTTGCAGATATTTCTCAAAACCACTGTGCACCTGCCGTGCATTTATAGAGCAGATGCATCTTGTCAAATGCCTAAAACATCTTATTAGCGGTGGCTTTCTGGCTGAACTTTGAAAAGGATACCAATTGATAAGAATATGTATCTCGCACACCTGATGTCAGTGACGATATAAGGCAATTCTTTAATGGGTGCGAATGACAAGAGGCTGCTTTTTATCAGTCTCAGAAGTTCAAATAAGGGAGTGAAGTATGTTAAATAGTTTATTATTTGTTAGAAGCGAACTTCATGGAGATTAAGTGAACTTCAAATAGTGCTAGAAAGTTTTAAGAATCTCCAAAAATAATTTCCGTTTGTGATGTGAGAAATTGAATAGCCCGAGGCCCTGATCGAATTTGCTGAGGGTGTAATTTTCACCTGCCTCAGAAGTGGCGGGAGGGTCGTCATTTTCATAACCTTGGTGCCAATATAATCTTTTGAAAAAAAATTTTAATCAAAAATTTAGATTACCCAATTATGTTTTCCAATTGAGGGGCAATTTAGCGTGGCCAATCCACCTACTCTGCACATCTTTGGGTTGTGGGGGCGAAACCCACGCAAACACGGGGAGAATGTGCAAACTCCACACGGACAGTGACCCAGAGCCGGGATCGAACCTGAGGCCTCAGCGCCGTGAGGCAGCTGTGCTAACCACTGCACCACCGTGCTGCCCTTTGCCAATATAATCTTAATGTTATGCCCAAAGATGTGCGGGTGAGCTGAGGTTATGGGGTTATAGTGCTTTATGAACTGGAAATAAAATGAGCTCTGAAACTTCATTCGAGCCGGTGCGTGAGAACCTCCCCTCTGTGTTTTCCTCCCATCCCCACCAGCACTTCTCCCTGGCCTGTGTGGCTGGGATTAACAGCTTCAAACTCCGTCACCCACAGCAGAAACATTCAAAATTTGGCAGCTAGTTTAACTCTGGCTATTATAACACATCAGTCATTTAAAAAAAAAATGTATTTCATGACAAACATGTATCAAAGCAAGTTACAGCAAAGAAACACCCCTGGGAAACCTGCTTCCCAACAATCAACTATACAGTCTGTACAGATTTCCCGCCTTTTCACCCCCCCCCCCCCCCCCCCCCCCCCACCCACCCACATGTGACGAGCAGTTCCTCAAACACGGTCACAACCCCCTCCCCCACCTTTCCTAAAATCCCCTGCTGAGCCCCTTAACTCATACTTTATCTTCTCCAACCGCAGGAAGTCGTGCAGGTCACCCAACCAAACCGCTACCCCCCGGTGGCGATAACACATCAGTCATGTGCAGAAACCAGAAGAGCAACGCGATGTTACAGGAACCTCGAATCATGTTTTTTTTTCATTTTTAATGATTACATCGGGCTCGATTTTCACCACCACCAATGTGAATGGCCCAAGCTGGGAAATTTCTTGACTCGACAGACCTGCCTTGGTTTAAAAGGCCCCGTTAGAACCAGATTTTGCTTCTCGGAGTTGGTGGCAGGATAGAGTTGGACCTGTTCACCCTGGGAGCAGGCCTAACAGGCCTCTGGGGGGTTGGGCGAGTGCCAAGGCGGGCTGGTTAGAAATCCTGCCTTGGTTTTCTGGATCTATGTTGGGTTGTTTTCGGGGCTATTACGCCCGCTGATGCTCACTGCTCATAGGCCCCCTTGTGTCACCTCCATAGCCATTCACCCAGTATCCACCAGGGGGCAAACCTTGGGAGCCATTTGAAGTAGCAGAAAGGAAACTTTGAACAATCTAATACAGCGCTTACACTTGATAGTGGGGGATGGGGGGGGGGGGGGGGGGGGGGGGAGAGCAACTCCCATTCGTGAAACCCATACCAAGGTTTTAAATCTCCTCAAGTGGTTAATCTCTTATTTTAAAAAAACATTAAAGGCAACCAATTCTTTAATAGCCTCTTATAATAATAATCTTTATTAGTGTCATAAGTTAAACTGTCACTCACCCTGTTTGCTCTGAACTCAGCAGAGATGACTTTAACTTTTGAAATTCAGCCAAGAATTCATGATAAAATTACGATAACCCTTGGTGCAATGTTAACAAAATCCTCTTTTAAACTACATCAGATGGCCTGTAAATCAAAGGCAGCTTTTTATGACCAGAAAATATCTGGGTGTTTTTTTCATATTGTCAGATCAATATCAATATTATAGCTGTGCTAGAACAGCTTAGCTTGGGTCACGTCTAAATCTAGAATACATGCCTTCAGTACCACAGCCAGAATGTTTTCAGGGTTCATAGCTTTTGTTGTATAAAGTGCCTTCAGCTGTTTCTTGATATCACATGGAGCGAAATGAATTAGCTGCAGATTGGCATCTGTGCTGGGAACCGCGGGAGGAAGCCGAGATGGGCAGCACAGTGGTCAGCACTGCTGCCTCACGGCGTCAGGGACACAGGTTCAATTCCAGCCTTGGGCGACTGTCTGGGTGGAGTTTGCACGTTCTCCCCGGGTCCGCGTGGGTTTCCTCCGCGTGCTCCGGTTTCCTCCCGCAGCCCAAAGATGTGCAGGTGAGGTGAGGTTATGGGGTGACAGGCTTAGGTGGGGGGGGTGCTCTTTCAGAGGGTTGGTGCAGACGCAATGGGCCGAGTGGCCTCCTTCTGCACTGGCTTTGCTTCCCATTCCCTTCTAACACAGCATGGGAAATGTCCTGGTGCAATATAACTGGAAGTTGGAATTCTTGTTACAGAAATTGCACTCTTTTTCCCTTTCAAGATCAGCCACCTAAAATTAGAGACACTACAAGATGACTTGGCATTTTGTACAATTCTACACTTGCGTGCGCAGACCACAGCGTGTTCTCCCGTATCTGTGTCTTTGCCTCTCGCTAACACACACTTTCTGTGCTAGATTATTTGTTATTGCCTTTTGTGGCTTGACAACAATCCGAGGGAAGAAAGTTAGAACAAAGACGTGAGCGATTCTGGTGGGGGTCACAAAAGGTGACGGATAAAGGGACAAGTTAATTCTGAGTCTGGGAAGTTTCTCCATGTTGCCAGGCTCAGCAATATAATGCAGTCTGTGTATCTGTCACCCATAAGCTGGTACAGCTTCTGCCACGCAGGCAATCAGTGTGTAGCTGAATGAGCTTTCCATGCCAACACAGACTGTACCCCTGCCATGTCCCGGGTAATGAGCTCTATGCAGCGTGGATTTACGAAGCTGAATAAATGCATCAGAATATTGGCCTTTCATGGGAGTTTTGTGTAAATACAGCACTTCAAGTGCCTGCATTTTGATTTTTGACTTCTTTAATTTTCGATTTATTTATTTTTCTTCTTCCTGCAGTTGAGCACGATAAAAGCTTTGCTCTCTACCAACCGCATCAGCAGGAGTATAAATTTAACCTGTCCCGGATTCCGGAAGGAGAGGCTGTCACTGCTGCAGAGTTCCGTATTTTTAAGGAATGGGTGAGAGGGCGTTTCGAGAATGAAACGTTTGAGATCAGCATCTACCAGGTGCTCCATGAGCACATGAACAGGTGAGTGTGGGCTTTGAGAATAAAGTGCTTCCCCTCCCCCAGTTGAGACCAATGGGCTGATGAACCATCAAGTGCAGATTTGCAGGGATAGAGCTGGCCTCCCGCAGTCTAAACGTGTTCTGGTGAGGTGGGTTGGCCATGCTAAAAGTGCCCCTTCAAGATGTGTAGGACAAGTGGGGATAAGGCGGGGTGAGTGGGCCGAGGGTGCTGATTCGGAGGGTTGATGCAGACTCGATGGGCTGAATGGCCTCCTTCTGCACAGTATTGATGCAGCATGTTGGACTTCTACTGTGCTCTGTGGCAGTGTGATCGAAAAATGTACTTTAAAAAATAATTCCAGCCTGCAGGTTTGGCTTTTCAACCTAATCCCTGACAGGATATTTCTGACACTCCCTCCCAAGTGTTTGTTTTACGTGACCATGCTAATTGTTTCCTTGCCCAATGGATTCCAGGTAAGTACACACTATTCAAATGTATCCATTCCCTCTGGAGTTGCTTGTCATATACCGTTCCATTCGGAGCAATGACGGGCGTTGTCAGAGTATAAACTCTTAAAACGTGGTGCTGCCCGAGGCCGAGATTTAGAGCAGACATTCCGAAAGCAAACAGGATCTTTCAGGAATACACCCCAGTGGCCTAAAATGGCTGTGCCTGACTAAAATAAGTGATCATTGCGGCTGGCAGTCGTGTGTTCTGCCAGAAAAAGCAACTTTGAATTGGCCATGGAATTAAGCTTGCATAATTTTTTACAAAGGGGCATGTTTTAAAGGCTGATTACACCCCTTCAGGTAACAACTTTGTTTACACCCCCCTCCCTCCTCTCTCTCTCTCTCTGTCGCTCTTTCTTCGCCCACCACTACCACCAACACCGCCAGATTTTGTGTAACAACTAGTCCGAGGGGATAATTTTCGAGAGACAGGGTTATGATTTGTGAACAGGTGTGGTGTGGCTCGCTGTAATTGAGAGCAGCTTTTATTTGCTCGGATGCAAGCCTGGGGAATGCTGTGCCAGACCAGACTTATGCTCTGGTAAAATTGTAATGGTTGCTGTATCCTGACGGAGGGGTGCAGGCCTGAATCAGTAGTGGGAATTATTGGAATTTGTAATATTACAAAAATCAGCTTTCGTCCTTATTCAGGTAGGGGCGGCGTGCGCAAAGGTCATTAACACCGCGTGAGTTGTGAAGTTGACTGCGTGAGTTGTGAAGCACAACTCCGAGGGAATTTCCTGCGGTGGCCACCACCGGATGCGTGAAGCAAAAGCAGAAACATCTGTGGGTGGACGATGTCTGAAAAAAGGAAGAGTGGTTAAAATATTACTTGGGGCCCCTTTTATAATCGAGTAATACTGAAGGATCTCATCAAGGCAGTGACCTGTTCCTCCCCTTCCCACACTTGGAAGATCTGCTACGATTTAGATCATAGATCGTAGAATTTACAGTGCAGAAGGAGGCCATTCGGCCCATCGAGTCTGCACCTGCTCCTGGAAAGAGCCCCAAGGTTAACACCTCCACCCTATCCCCATAACCCAGTAACCCCACCCAACACTAAGGGCAATTTTGGACACTAAGGGGCAATTTATCACGGCCAATCCACCTAACCTGCACATCTTTGGACTGTGGGAGGAAACCGGAGCACCCGGAGGAAACCCACGCACACACGGGGAGGATGTGCAGACTCCGCACAGACAGTGACCCAAGCCGGAATCGAACCTGGAACCCTGGAGCTGTGAAACGATTGTGCTATCCACAATGCTACCATGCTGCCTTTCCCTCCTTTATTTTTCACCTCCCGTAACTAAAATTTCTCGTATCTAAAATAAGGGTTCAAACAAATTTTTTAAAGTGCTATTTTACAGGCTTAATTGCATTAAAAAAAAAACACCTAAATTATTTTAAATTGTTTCTGAACTGAAGACCGGAATCTTGCTCGATGGTCCGAGCTCGGACGTGGTGCATTTGTTCGGTTGTGTGACTTGTGGAAACCGAGATCGGTGGACATGTGATTTCCTTATTCAATGATTTCTTTGTTAAAACGCTGCAGCAATTTAAAAATAAAACAAGTGGATTGTGTGGTTTGTCGCCTGCAAATTATCCGATCTTCCCTTTTAACTGGGCGAAATGCTTTGTGAATAGATGAAACACCTACAATTTTTGAAAGAATAATCTTTATTAGTGTCACAAGTAGACTTGCATTAAAACTGCAATGAAGTTACTGTGAAAAAAACCCTCGTCGCCACACTCCGCCGCCTGTTCGGGTATGCAGAAGGAGAATTCAGAATGTCCAAATTACCTGACAAGCACGTCTTTCGGGACTTGTGGGAGGAAACCGCAGCACCCGGAGGAAACCCACGCAGACACGGGGTAAACGTGCAGACTCCGCACAGACAGTGACCCAAGCTGGGAATCGAATCCGGGTCCCTGGTGCTGTGCAGCAACAGTGCTAACCACTGTGCCTTTGAGTGAGAGGACAGTTGAGATGGTGTGGGGGGGGGGGGTGAGAGAGGGGTGAGGGGACAGAGTTGAAATGATGGGGGGGGGGGGGGGGGAAGTTTTGTGGAACCATAGAATTCCTACAGTGGAAAAGGAGGCCGTTTGGCCCAGCAAGTCTGTAGCGACCCTCTGAAAGAGCACCCTATCTAGACCCACTCCCCCACCCTTTCCCCGTAACCCCACCGAACCGGCACATCCGTGGCCACAAAGGGACAGTTTATCACGGCCAATCCACCTAACCTGCACATCAGCCAAGATGGAAAATCCTGAGAGAGTGCATTTCTGGGAGATTCTCATGTGGTTCTTTTGGAAGGAGGCAATGGCCCCTCTGCTGCCTCTTCATTCAGAGCTGTGCATGGCAAGGCAATAAGAATGACTGAAAATGGAAATGTTTTCGATACATTCCGCTTTGTGGCCAGTTTGCTTCGATGCGACAAGGTTGTGGGACCTTGCTCAGTGTGTGAAGCTGCTCATGTGTAAAGCCTCAACCATGGTTTTAAAACAAACTAGCCACTCCTTCTAAATGCCATCAATAAATTCCAAATCTGATCCGAGCAGCAAATCTCCGCTCCGTTTTCTGTTTCAGTCCCCTGTACGTTCAATACTATTAAGAGCTTGTAGATGTTGGACCACACTGAAGTCGCCATTTGGTGAATTAACAGTGGCGGCGATTTTCTGGTCCCGCTTGAATTACAGCCGCACTCAAAATTTTCTGGTTAATGCCCAGGGCAATACACTGGCAGGACCTGGAAAATATCCCACCCAGTGTGTGTTTGTCTGGACTAAAACTGGCGAATGGTTGAGGTGAGCAGCAGGGCGCTGACTTTCAAATTGGTTTTTTTTTTGTTGAAAAATCTGCAGGTGACTGAATTCCAAATCTAACCTTAACCGTTGCTGATAAACCGTAAGTAACGGTGGGATGATCAGGATTTGATTTGCTGTGATTCCCGAGCAATCCGCCTATTTCTTTTTTAACGGGGGAGGGGGTGGGGTGTCTGAACCAGTGAACCGACTGCGTGCACAATTTGTGAGGTCCTCTGGGTGGAAGGCTTCAGAGATTTTCCGACCGGTCATTATAACCGATTGAAGCGCGGTTTACAATACAGTTCACTGCATAACCAATCTGTAGCTAGGGTTGCTGCTGGGCAGACTATTAGCACATGTATATAATAGGCGTGGATATAAGACATCCACTCTGAGGATATTTTCAAAGGTTATGAATAATCTAATTTCACGCTTAGTTAGAGAGAAACAAATAAGACATCTTGCAGGTTGCCAAACACACACAATGGGTGGCATTGTGTCAGCATTAAATCATGTGTTCCTTTTCCCTTTCACAAGCAAAACTCAACTCTCCCTCGGATGAAGTGCCAGAACACGAGGGTCTCTACTAGGAAATTGCTATGGGGAAGGGGGTTGTACAAAAGAAACAGCCATGATTTACCCTGTTGGAGTCTATGAAGTCCAAAAGCCACAGTATTTAATCGCTGTACAGCTTGTTAAAGGTTGTGCTCGATAGGTGCATTTCATTTAATCCATCATTAGTGAGGAGATAAACTCCAGTGAAAAGGTCTTTTTTTGAGAAGGCAATCCTGAGAAATTATTTGATTTTAGACTTTGCCGTGAGGGGCAGCACGGTGACGCAGTGGTTAGCACTGTTACCTCACGGAGCTGAGGATCCGGGTTCGATCCCGGCCCCGGGTCACTGTCCGTGTGGAGTTTGCACATTCTCCCCATGTCTGCGTGGGTCTCGCCCCCACAACCCAGGGGTAGGTGGATTGGCCACACTAATTTGCCCCTTAATTTAAAACAATAAATAAATTTAGCGTACCCAATTATATTTTTCCAAATTAAGGGGCAATTTAGCGTGGCAATCTACCTGTCGCGCACATCTTTGGATTCAGTGCCGCAGGCAGCAGTGCTAACCACATTGCTGTCCCTTTTGCTCCTTAATTGGGGAAAGAAGAAAGAATTGGGTCCTAAATGTAAAAAAAAAAAAATCTTTAGCGTGGGTGCAAAAGGGCTGGGGAATCCAAAGGTTTGAAGTGAACAGACTGCTGCGAATGGGGAGGCTTCAAAGTAGCCTACACTGAAAACCAAATGAAAGGGTGGAGATGTTGCATCACGTACACCTGACCAGTCTGCAAAACACCTGGTTAATTACAGGTTTTGAAAGCCGGTCTGCAGGCCTTGGGAAATATGGCAGACCAGATCAGCCTTTCATGTCATCACGCAAACGTGTTTGTATCCTCTGATTCGGTTAGTGCTTCCGGGCACAGACAGGTCAAAGACTGCACTGTCTGCGCAAAAAGCTTTTTTTTTACAAAGAATCTCCAGTGAATCAGGGCAGAAGCAGTCCAT
This sequence comes from Scyliorhinus canicula, assembly GCF_902713615.1. Lineage (NCBI taxonomy): Eukaryota > Metazoa > Chordata > Chondrichthyes > Carcharhiniformes > Scyliorhinidae > Scyliorhinus > Scyliorhinus canicula. Next base: position 177,429,031 of record NC_052155.1, read on the forward strand.
TTGGCCAGTTATGTGCATGCTAGCTCCTTGCCAGATTAAGGGGCAATTTAGCGTGGCCAATCCACCTAACTTGCACACCGTTGGGTTATGGGGGTGAAACCCACGCAATCGCAGGGAGAATGTGCAAAAGAAATGTATTTTAACCGTTTGTCCTCCATGCAGTTCTTTGATGGCGCGCTATCATTGACTTCCCAAGCAGCAAATGTTGTATCTGCCGAGTCGAAGTGGCAGAGCTCTTGCTAATTATTTGAAAATGCTTGTTAATCGTAGCACTCTGATATTCCAGCTTGATGCTGGGTTGCTGTCATAATCTAATTAATCTTTTACTAATTCCAATACTTAACCTCCCCTCCCCCTTCCCCCATGTTCTTGATGGGATAAATGACCTACCACTGTGGGTAGAGTGGGCAAGTTTATAAGCCGTTGTTCTATTAAAGTATACACACCAGGAAGATTCCAGGTTCAGTTTCTCTTCTGTTCCAAGCCTGCTGATCTCACCGGAGGCTGCAGTGGAATGCATCGCTGTTACCGCGATGCACAAATAGGCCACAATTGGCGGACGGTGGGGCTGTTGGGAGATTCTCGAGCCAAGCCAACAGTGGAGGCCAACGGCAATGATTACCATTACTCCATCTTTGGTGGCCGTGCCTTCAGCTGCTTGGGCCTTTAATCTCCTGATTTCAGTCCCTGACCCTGCCCACCTCACTACCTCCTTTTAAGACATTCCTTCAAACCTAACCGCTTGTATCTTACGTGGCTGTGTCGAACCTTGTTTGATGATCCTGGAAAGTGCCTCTGTTTGTTTTATGCTGTGTCAGTGGCGCTCTATAAATCCAAGTCGTTTGTGGTGGAGACTGAAGGCTATAATAATCTCACGGGGTTTACCTGAGCATTATAGAGCAAAATAGCACATTGAGCCACATTAGTGGGTGCGGTAACCACAAGCTTGGTATTAAGGTGAGATTGGAAGGAGGGAAGCAAAAGAGAGAGGAGAGGTGGGAGGGAATTCTAAAGCTTAGGACCCAGGCCCCTGGCTTTGGTCTTCTCTGCATTGAATTGGAGGAAATATCTGCCAACTGGATGCCTGGCGATGAGCAGTTCAATAGTTGAGAGGTGATAGTGAGCTAAAGCTGTGTGTTGTCAGTGTATATACTGATGTGCTTTCAGATGATCTTGCCAAGGGGCAGCATATGGATGAGAAATGGGAAGGCCCCAAGGATAGATCATCGGGAGATTCCAGAGAACACTGTGCAGGAGCCAGTACTCTCCAGGGCAAGTTCTCCGTGCATACATAGATATTAGTTGGGGCAGGTTTTTGGTCAGACTAATGCCCAAAGACTGAATACATAAATAGCACTGTTTTGGAAATTATCAATGGACTTTGGTGTCCATCTGCGCAGATCCTTCAGAATGACGAGGCAAGTTGATGAGCTGGTTTGAAATAAGCACATGGGCTATTTGGATTGACAAATCGGGGAGCAGAATATAAAAGAAAAGAGGTCATGCTGGAACTTTCTAAATCCATGATTGTGGCTGAGCTGGAGTGTGGTGGGTAATCCTGGACACCACACTTGAGGAAAGCTCTCCAAAGGAGGTTCACCAGGATGTTGCCAAGGATGGCAAACGTCTGTTATTGGAGAATAGAGTGGATGGAGAAAAACTGTTCCCTCTGGCGTGTGGGTCAATGCCATAGGATCTATATATGATTTTTGAAGGGAGTTGGATGTACTTGAGCATGAGGAACTTACAGGATTAATGACAAAAGAAACTGGATTTGCGATCAAGCACAACTGCTCCTTAGACCCAGCAGAGGCGCGAGGGGCTGAATGGCAGCCTCCTGTGCTATGCTAGAGTCCAGGGATACAGTACTTCAACATACCTCTTCCACTGAATAACCAAAGCTTCCAATCCAGTTGTTATCCACTCTCGAGTCTTACCATTTCAAGTGCAAATTGTCGGTATTTTTTTGTCAAATGCTATTTGGAGATCAATGCAGGTGACACAGTGGTTAGCACTGCTGCTTCACAATGCCAGGGACCTGGGTTCAATTCCGGCCTTGGGTGACTGTCCAAGGGGGAGTTTGCACGTTCTCCCCACGTCTACGTGGATTTCCTCCGGTTCTCTTCATTTCCCCCCCCCCACCACCACCACCACCACACACAGTCCAAAGATGTGCAGGTTAGGTGGAGTGGCCATGATGAATTGCCCCTTAATGACCAAAGGTTAGGTGGGGTTACGGGTGTAAGGTGGATGGGGTGCTCCTTCAGAGGATCGATGCAGAATTGATGGGCCGAATGGCCTCTTCCTGCTCTGCAGGATTCTATGATTCTACCAAAACGTGCCACACCTGGTACCAACTCTCCACGGTATTTTTTCTTTAATTTGTCGAGGCATTCAATAGGGGCGCAGAAAAGATTTGGGAGAATGATTCCGGGGCTGAGGAACTTCAGTGATGGGGAATATGTTAATGAAATTGGGGTTGACTTCTCTGAGGAGATAATGAAGGGGAGATTTGATCGAGACGTTTAAAACGACGAGTAAATGAGGAGAAACTGTTTGTTGGCTGAAGGATCAAGGGGGGGGGGGGGGGGGGGGGGGGGGACTTGAAGAAAATATTTTTGTGCCGCAAATGGTTGGGATCTGGAGGGTGCTACCTGGGAGAATGGCGGTGGCAGATTCAATCGTGGCTTTAAAAAGAAAAATAATTTGCAGGGATTGAAGGAAAAGGCAGGGACCTAAGTGAGCTGCAAAGAGTTAGCACGGTGCCTAATGACCTCTTTTCTATGTTGTAACCGTTCACAGCGCCTCAACGTCAGTGTGGCAGAGAGCTTTGTTAGATTATTACCGTACAGGTAAACCTCTCCCAAACCTGGATAATCAGGGACGGTGTTGTCCAGATTTAGACTCCGGGTACTACTCGGGGGTTTCCCTAAGCGAACGGGTGCAAAATGAGAGCCTAAGAGTGCTGCACTCCACTGACCCAAGGCATCTCCGTCATCAGTAACTGTTGCACAAAGTGGAGGCTGCAGCTTTGTGTTGAAGACAGCGTTGTTGTGCTTTCACCTTTAACCATGCCCACATGTCACAAGAATGTGACCCAAAGCCAGCATATCTAGGAATAACTCTGGATTGCTGGCATCCCTACCTGAAACACCTCAGCAGGGTATCATTGAAGATCCAGAGCAGAAATGGCCTGATAAACTGGTTGCTGTGCAAAAAAAACATGAGAATAATAACAGGACTCCTAAACCCAGCAAACACTGAATGGCTATAAACATTTCACTCAAATATACAACCTACTAAACATCAGGCTGCATAATACAACATTAATCTCCCGGAGCAAATCCAGGGGGTGCCACAACTCCCACAGTTGGAAAGATATTTGGGGGGGGGGGGGGGGGGGGGGGGGAGATGCCGTTCTGTGGAAGTGTGGGGCAGCAATTACCTTCATGGAACAGAACGGGGGCATGGACGAGGACAGGCTGTTCCCCCTCCACCTCCTTCCACAGTCTCCCTGATGAAAGACGGTCTGTCTGGCTCGGAACTGATGCATCATCTCTGGTGTAGCCTCGGCTGTTTACGATTGGGTGGTGAGGTGTGTGGTATATGACCGCACCTTGGGGGACTTCAATAAAAGAGCCCTCTGTCGCCGTGGTGCAGTTGAGGACACTGCACCTTTTCGTGAAGAACGGCTGCTCAATTCTACCCGGATTTTCCAGGCTCTGCAATGCCAATCCTGAGGCTACTGAATGACTAAAGCCCGGAAGGTGCCAATATTAAGACCATTGCCACTTTTGACGTTCTTGCCTTATTTGTCTACTTTATGGTTTGTATTTTTCCAATCTTTGTCATACCAACAACAATTTTTTTTTTTTTTACATGTAAGAAAACGAATGAAGTCACATAAGGAGATGTTGGGACAGATAACCAGAAGCTTGGTCAAAGAGAGGGTTGTGTCTTAGAGGAAAAAAGGTGTAAGGAGGTTATTCCAGAGCTTTGGAGGAGGAAGGAGACAGGCAACTGAATCTTTGGTTACGGATTGAGTGTGGAGCGATTAAACACAACCTTTTAGGGAAGATAGGAATTAAAAATTCAACCATTAGAAAACAACAGTGGCAAATTCCTTTCCATTCTCCAAAGGTAACCAAGCAGGATCTCATCATAGAATCCCTACCGTACCGAAGGAGGCCTTTCAGCCCGTCGAGTCTGCCCTGGCCCTTGGAAATAGCACCCGACTTGAGCTCACACCTCCACCCTATCCCTGTAACCCTACCTAACCTTTCAGACACTAAGGGGCAATTTAGCGTGGCCAATTTACCCAACTTGCACATCTTTGTGGCGCGAGGGTTGGAAACCAGAGCAGCCGGAGGAAACCCACACAGACACGGAGAGAAAGTGCCAACTCCATACAGTCACCCGATGCCGTAATTGAACCCTGGCTATGTGACGCAGCAGTGCTAACCACTGTGCCACATTGACAGCACTGATTACAGCTATTTTTTAACAGCTTCCATATTAGCTTGAGATGTTCCTGGATTCTTTGCAGCTTGTTCATTGCTCCTTTTGTGGGGCTACATTGAATCCACACTGACTACACGTTTCAGTCATCTGTTCTGGATGTCCGTGGCTCTCCAGTGAGAAAGTTCTGGAATCTAGCTTAGCATTCTGTGTGGCATTTCCTGTTGTTGTCCCACAGCCTCCGTGTGCCCTTCCGTATCCAATCTAGTACCCTATTCACTTGAACAGAATTTGTTTTCTTTATTCATTCATGAGATGCTGGCTGGGCCAGCCTTCATTGCCCCTCCCTACTTGCCCTTGAACTGAGTGGTTTGCTCGGCCATTTCAGAGAGGATTTCTGAGTCGACCACATTGCTGTGGTTCTTTAGTCACATGTAGGCCAGACGGGGTAAGGACGGCAGATATCCGTCTCTCGCAGACATCGGTGAACCAGATGGGCTTTTACGACAATCGTCAAATGGTTTCGTGGTCACCGTCTGACTTTTAATTCCAGCTCTTTTATGAATTCAAATAGCATCTGTCACGGTGAGTATTCAGAGCATTGGGTCTCTCGATTAGTAGTCAAATGAAAACACTTTCGCGCCACTGCCTCCCTCATATTCTGCGGGGATTTTCCGACCCACCTGAGGCGTATTTCCCAGCGGCGGAGGCAGTCTGCCCTTGGCCACCAATGGGATCTTTCAGTCCTGCTGATGTCTGCGGGGTTTCGCGTTCCGCGCATCCTCTGCTGCCAGTGGCCATCGGCGTGACCGGGAAATCCTGCCAGGGGAAGGGTCAGAAAATTCTGGCCATTTGGTTTTTTTTTTAGAAACTGTTATCACCTGAAAGTCTACATAGCGACGTCCCCCAATCAGCCCCCTTGTTTTTGAGAGATCATGGCAGTAAATATGTCAGAAGCAGGTAACATCTGATTTAATTGCAATCTGATGGAGCTATGGTGACTTTCCCACATTGCCCCCCCCCCCACCAGCACCACACACACACACACACACACACACACACACACACACATTGAAGTTGGACTCCATCGTAGAATCATTGCTCAGAGCTAAAACCCGGAAATTGTTTTTCTTGAAGCTCGTTCTGACATCCCGAATCTGAAACAAAAGAAAGACTTGTATTTGCATAATACCTTTCATGACCGCAGGATGTCCCAAAGTGTTTGACAGCCAATGAAATACTTTTGAAATGTAATCGTGGTTGCAGTGCAGGAAATATGGCTGCCAATCTGCAAGCAGGCAGGGCAGCAGGGTAGCATGGTGGTTAGCATAAATGCTTCACAGCTCCAGGGTCCCAGGTTCGATTCCCGGCTGGGTCACTGTCTGTGTGGAGTCTGCACGTCCTCCCCCTGTGTGCGTGGGTTTCCTCTGGGTGCTCCGGTTTCCTCCCACAGTCCAAAGATGTGCGGGTTAGGTGGATTGGCCATGCTAAATTGCCCGTAGTGTAAAGTAAGGTTATGGGGGGGGTTGTTGGGTTACGGGTATAGGGTAGATACGTGGGTTTGAGTAGGGTGATCATGGCTCGGCACAACATTGAGGGCCGAAGGGCCTGTTCTGTGCTGTACTGTTCTATGTTCTATGTTCTAATCTCCGCACAGCAAGATCCCACCTAAAGATAATGACCAGATAAATTGTGTTTATGATGTCTATTCGGAATAGTTCTCCCTGCGAGTGGGCCTCAGGAGGGCAGCACGGTGGCGGAAGTGGGCTCGCCCTGCTGCCTCACACTGCCGAGGTCCCAGGTTCGATCCCGGCTCTGGGTCACTGTCCGTGTGGAGTTTGCACATTCTCCCTGTGTTTGCGTGGGTTTCACCCCCACAACTCAAAGATGTCGGGTTAGGTGGATTGGCCACGCTAAATTGCCCCTTAATTGGAAAAAAAATAATTGGGTACTCTAAATTAATTTTTTTGAAAAAAAGAGAGTGGGCCTCAGTTAACAATTCTCAACCGGAAAGCAGCACCTCCAACAGTGCCAAACTCCCCCCTGCACCGCGTTGGAATGCCAGCTTCAATCTTTATTGCCACTTCCCGGGATGAGCCCTGAACCCACCACCGTCTGATTCTGAGGCAAAAGGGTTACCAACTGAGCCCGTGTCACTCACTTTCAGGGTCAGGGAAATGTATTAATATTCACAAAGATTTTCACCCTGCCTCCATGGAGATTTGACTGAGCCCAATCAGAGTATTGTACAACTGGATAATTAACGCTGGTATTTTCATGTGTATCCCATATTTGTGCCTACAATGCCCTCACCGTGAATCTTTGCCCCGAGGATAGGGAGCTGGTACGGTTTTGTGCCAACTGCTTGATCCAGCTGCACCCAGTTTGCTTTGATTCCTTCCTGCAGTCAGTAATTCTTCAGAGCAACTGCAGCCTCCTAAATGATCAAAATTCCACCCTCCCTCCCTTCTCTGTCTTTGAAAGCAGATGATAAAGTCAGGTGTTGCAGTAATGCCAAACAGCTGCGAGGCCTTCTGCTTGCTTTCCAAAGTTTTTTAAAAATATATAAATTTAAAGCACCCAATTCTTTCTTTCCAATTAAGGGGCAATTTAACGTGGCCAATCCACCTACCCTGCACATCTTTGGGTTGTGGGGCTGAGTCCCACGCAGACACTGGGAGTGTGTGCAACCTCCACACGGACATGACCCCGGGGCCTCAGTGCCGTGAGGCAGCAGTGCTAACCATGCCCTTGTGCTTTCCAAAGTTAACACCTACTCCTATCTTCCTGCGATTCAGAAATGCAGGTACTTTATTTTCTCCGTGATTCGAGCAGGTGGCCTCCGGGTCCCACTCAGATCCCCAATCTAAATTCCCTTTTATTCATTGGCTGGATGTGGGTGTCGGTCACGTATTGACCAGACTGGAACGAGATGTCCTTCCCTTAGGAACAAATTTTTTTTGTTGCACCAAATCTGGTGGTTACTTAGTCACGGTTGAAGTTTCTCGATCCTTTACGAACTGAACTTTTATCCCTCAACTGGCTTAGTGGGTTTTGAGCTCAAACTCTGATCAATCGTTCCAGTTTCTGGATCCCTTCGGTGCCATAGCACTCTGCTGCCATTTCAGGGATTGGGTACAAGACCTAAGGCTTGTGTTTTTCTGAGCATGTCTCCAACTGGATGGCGACTAGTTTGTGGACGGCAAGGTCATTGCACAAGAGTGAATGGAAATTCTGCTTGGGAAAAATTCCTGTACTTTTTAGGGCAAAGCACCTGTCCTTTTCTGGTTTCTACATGGGTGGGGAACTGATTGTTTTCCCAGTATTAAAACGGGAAAATTGGTTTTATTGAAATTCATTCAGTTGACTTTGTGACATAGGCAAGACATTTTGTCAGCATCTTCCGTTCAGTAATTGTGAGTGAAGGTCATGATGCAATTTATTTTTGGTAATCTGGTTTTTCGTTTCTATCTGAAAAGAATTTGGAGTTTTGTTTTAGAAATCTGACTGTAATTAAGTGTGAGAACCTTCAGGGCTTCTCTGGAGTGTTCTGAGACTCAAACACTCACTACCTTATTTTTTTTCCTCCCCTCCGTCAGCGACACAGATTTGTTCCTGTTGGATACCCGGGTGGTTTGGGCCTCGGAAGAAGGCTGGCAGGTTTTTGACATCACTGCTACAAGCAATCTATGGGTGATGAGCCCACACCACAACCTTGGACTCCAGCTGCATGTGCAGACCTTGGATGGTGGGTAGACCATAAGCCTTTATGTTGCTTGCAAAGTGAGGGCGACCTTCCTTGTGTCGACAACTGCATTGCTTTTCAGTTTAGGCCTATCAGTAATAATAATCTTTATTAGTGTTACGAGTAGGCTTAAATTAACACTGCAATTAAGTTACTGTTAAAATCCCCTAGTGTCCATACTCTGGCGCCTGTTCGGGTACACTGAGGGAGATCAGAATGTCCAATTCCCCTAACAAGCACGTCTTTCGGGACTTGTGGGAGGAAACCGGAGCTCCTGGAGGAAGCCCACGTGGACATGGGGAGAACATGCAGGCTCTGCACAGACAGTGACCCAAGCCGGGAATGGAACCCGGGCCCCTGGCGCTGTGAAGCAGCCGTGCCAACCACTGTGGTACCGTGCCGCCCAGTATTTAACAGTTGCGGAAAGAAATATTCAGTGAAGGTGTGTAAGTTATTATGAGTGATTACCCTTTCCTGTTAGTAATACCCTGTTCATAGCTGAATCTGTAAGTGAAAATGAAGCTGACCATGTGCTGGAATAAACTCTGGTCTGGGCAGCTTCTTGCAGTGAGAAATAGCGTTCACGTTTTTTTTGAGACCAACGTGACTCCTTTTCGGTACTCTAGAAGTATTTGGTTCCAAAAGCTGCCGAGTTTTTCCAATACCTGTTTCCTGTTTTGTTTTTTTCCCCGAAGTTAAATTTAGTTAAATTTTATTTAAATTCAGTTAAATTTTATTCACCCGTGCCCCAGTCTAATAATTCCTATTTATGGAGTGCATGTTTCTAATGAATTGATTTCCCATTGGATTATTGTCGGGAGGATTTTGGCTGTGGCAGGATTATTTAGTGAACCGTAAAACGTGTCGAATTCTGCGTACATCCAGGAAATTGGCAGAGTGCACGTCCCTTTATGAATAGTAGCGACTTGTCTTCCAATGCTCCTTTATATGTTCGCACAGATTTTCTTTTTCCATCCCATCTATATTTACAGTGCTGCAGACGTAATCTTTTCTCTTGACAGTACACTGTCTGTTTTTCTAACGTGCGCGAGTCTGTTAATTTTAGTTGGCTGTGAGCTTTGACAGGTTTTTATTTATACTGAAGCCAGCTTGAGCATTTTTCTGACTCGGGTGCAGGGAGTGTTCATTTCTGGATCCTCCAGTTCCTTTCTGTGGATTATAACTTTGCACCCTGCGAGTTTAATCAGAATCAATTAAGTGATCCAGAGAAGGAAAACGAAGGGCTCGAGGTAGTTACTTCCTACCTGGTCTGGATCAGCCAGCCCAGAATAGGGAAGGGACTAAAATGGGAAAGGAGTCGGCCATTATCTTTCATTACTAAATCAGCGCAAACACTAATAAGGTAACGGAGGTGATCCTCCACCCCCCCCCCCGCCCCCGAGGCCTCAAATGATCTGCACCCCGACAAATAACATGGCGCTGATCAAGAATTGACATTGGACTCTGAGCTGTGTGTCACTCAATAAGATCCAGCAACTCCTTTTCTTCATTTCCTGTTATTGGAAGCCATAGATTCATGAGGGTTGCTGGAACGGGAACGAGCAGAATGGGAGACCTGATCCTGCGATTACGTCATCTTTTTTTTTTTTTTTTTAAATTTAGATTACCCAATTATTTTTTCCAATTAAGGGGCAATTTAGCATGGCCAATCCACCTACTCTGCACATTTTTTTTTTTTTGGGTTGTGGGGGCGAAACCCACGCAGACACGGGGAGAATGTGCAAACTCCACACAGACAGTGACCCAGAGCCGGGATCGAACCTGGGACCTCAGCGCCGTGAGGCGGTTGTGCTAACCACTAGGCCACCGTGCTGCCCGATTACGTCATCTTAAGGAGAAATAAAACTTGTTTCCCTGAAGCCCGTCTGATGATAAATTCTACGTTTTATGATTCCAAGTGGCGGGCACATGTAATCCGTCCTTTGGCCTAGTCTTAATCGTTATAAATCTTTACAGAACGTCGGTCGTACCTGTAAGCCTGGCTGAGAAATAAATTTGCACCCCACCCGTAAGTGACTGGCTCATGGGATTGTGGACTGGGCATGGTGCTCTGTTGGCTTGCCCCCCCCCCCCCCCCCCCCCGGTTTGGACAACCAAGGTTTGTGGTCGAACTATGGAAAAGTCCCAAGTGAAACCCTCTCCGGAAATCCTCTTCACAGGATTCAGGTTCCAACTCGGTTTCAAAGCTAGTCTCCGTGTTGAAGGAATGTTTACCACATGTCCGCAAGGCGGCTGCCAAACGTCTGGTCAGATTGGAAAACTTTCAGCCAAAGTTTTCAGAGATGTACGGCAGGAACGCTTTTCAAGTAAGGGGGTGGGGGGATCGATTGGCACAACAGTCGTTCAGTGTTTCTCCTCCCATCCTGACTGGTTTGAGTGAATGCCATCTCCAGGGTTTGTGCCCACAGAATGGGGGTGGGGGGGGGGGGGGGGTTGGTTGGTCAGGTCGCCGGATTAGTGCCAGACCGAAGCAGTTGGCACTTGCCTTATTCATCTGACCACCCCCACCTCCCCTCCCCCCCCCCACGTCCAAGATTGGGAGCCGCACCTTGTAAACAGATGAATAATACTTGCCTTCATACAAAGAGGGCTTTACAAACTGTGCCCAAAATGGGGCCACTTTCAGGGTGAAGCCTATTTTGAATTCCGTAGGGAGCTGCGGGCACCGAGCTCAGTAGCTCTCTGGGTTTGGAAAATCTTGCGGATCAGTCAGCACTTTGGGCCTCTTGGTCTCAGGCGGGGACAAAAATCTCCTTTCTAAGAAGAACGAAAAGCGAACTGGTTCCTCCTTTGAGGGTGGCTGGTCAGGCCATTTCGAAAGCTGGTGTAACTGGGTCTCGCAAACGCAGCCCATGTTCTGCCCATTTGTCTACACGAATTGTGGCCCATCTCACACCACTGGCATTTGAAACTCTCTCTCTTTTCTTAACTTTTTTTAAAAAGTAAATTTAGAGTACCCAATTATTTTTTCCAATTAAGGGGCAATTTAGCGTGGCCAGTCCACCTACCCTGCACATCTTTGGGTTGTGGGGGCGAAACCCACGCAGACACGGGGAAAATGTGCAAACTCCACACAGACAGTGACCCAGGGCCGGGATTCGAACCCGGGTCCTCAGCGCCGTAGGCAACAATGCTAACCACTGTGCCACCGTGCTGCCCCCTCTCTTTCATAACTATCCTACCTCCTGAGAGTGCCGAGCACCCATTTAAAGAAACACTCCGACAGTCGAATGGTCCGGACCTTGTTGCCAAAGGGTTTCTGAAGTGCCCTCCAGACCTTTCCTTTGCCAATTGCCCATTTTGCAGGCAATAATGGGTGGCGGCAGCCGGCAGTTGAAAATTGCCTCCCTGGTGACTTCACGGCAATGCTTCAAGCACTTTGTAAAATTATCTACTTCTGGATTCCAATGACACCTTTTTCGGCAAGTTCAGCAGCAACATCTCGCACAATAGTAAGATTGGTGCACAATAGCAAGATTTTTTTTTTAAAATCATGGGATGTGGGCATCGTCCTATTGTCCATCCCTAATTGCCCTTCAACTGAGTAACTTCCTTGGTCATTTCAGATGGTATTTCAGGGGCAACCACATTACTGTGAGTCTGTAGTCACATGTAGGCCGGATCAAATAAGGGGGGCAGATTTCCTTCCTTGAAGGGCAGTTGGGGTTATTTTTTTTTTTTTTAAATAATTTTTATTGAAGAAATTTTTCAAAATACAAACATTTTAACCCCCCCTACATTTACATTTAAATTATAACAAAACAAAGTCAAACCCCCCTACTTAACAAGAAAAAGAAAAAGGTCCCCCCCCCCCCCCTACTCGCGCGTCCCCCCCCCCCTACTCGCGCGTCCCCCCCCCCCCCCCAGCCGGCGAACCGACAGTCAGACCAACTTATCATTTCTAGCAGCGTCCTCGGGCAGGCCTTGCCCGTGCCACCACCGCTACCGTACTTCCTTCGTCTTTGTCCCCCTCCCCCCCCCCCCCCCCCCTCCCCTCCCCTCCCCTCCCGGGTTGCTGCTGTCACGGCCTCAGTTTCTATCTCTGATCCAAGAGGTCTAGGAAGGGTTCCATCGCCTGAAAAACCCCTGCACCGACCCTCTCAGGGCGAATTTGATCCTTTCCAATTGGATGAAGTTTGCCATGTCGTTTAACCAGGTGTTAACACTCGGAGGCCTTTCGTCCCTCCACTGAATCAGGATCCTCCTCCGAGCCACCAAGGACGCAAAGGCTAATATTCCAGCCTCCCTCGCCTCCTGTACCCCCGGCTCCACCCCAACCCCGAAGATCGCAAGTCCCCATCCTGGCTTGACCCTGGACCCCACCACTCTCGACACCGTCCCTGCCACCCCCTTCCAGAACTCCTCCAGTGCCGGACATGCCCAAAACATATGTGCATGATTCGCAGGGCTTCCCGAACATCTAATACACCTGTCTTCACCCCCGAAAAAACCGACTCATCCTTGTCCCCGTCATGTGGGCTCTATGCAGTACCTTAAATTGAATGAGACTTAGTCTCGCACATGACGACGACGAGTTGACCCTCTCCAGGGCGTCTGCCCATGTCCCGTCCTCTATCTGTTCCCCCAGCTCTAACTCCCACTTATCTTTCAGCTCCTCTACTGGTACCTCCTCCACCTCCTGCATAATCTTATAGATGTCCGAGATCTTCCCCTCCCCGACCCAGACCCCTGATAGCACCCTATCACTCACCCCCCTGTCGGGGAGCGCGGGGAACCCCGCTACCTGTCGTCTGGCAAATGCCTTCACTTGGAGGTACCTGAACGTGTTCCCCGGGGGGAGCCCAAATTTCTCCTCCAGCTCTCCCAGGCTCGCAAACCTCCCCTCTATAAACAAGTCCCTCAGTTGTCTAATACCCGCCCTCTGCCAGCTCTGGAATCCCCCTCCTGTGTTTCCCGGCGCAAATCTGTGGTTCCCTCTTAGTGGTGCCCCTATCAGACCTCCCACTTCCCCCCTGTGTCGCCTCCACTGCCCCCAGATCTTGAGGGTGGCCGCCACCACCGGGCTCGTGGTATACCTCGTGGGAGGGAGCGGCCATGGTGCCGTTACCAGTGCCCCTAAGCTTATGCTGCCGCAGGACGCCCTCTCCATGCGCTTCCAGGCTGCCCCCTCCCCTTCCATCATCCACTTTCGTACCATCGATGTATTTGCCGCCCAGTAATATCCTGAAAGGTTGGGTAACGCCAGCCCTCCACTATCCCTACTCCGCTCCAAAAAGACCCTTCTAACTCTCGGGGTGCCATGTGCCCACACATACCCCATGATACTACTCGTTACCTTCTTGAAAAAGGCCCTGGGGAGGAAGATGGGCAGACACTGGAACAAAAACAAGAACCTCGGGAGGACCGCATTTTAACTGACTGCACCCTCCCTGCCAGCGACAGCGGCACCATGTCCCACCTCTTAAACTCCTCCTCCATCTGTTCCACCAGTCTGGAAAAGTTCAACTTGTGGAGGGTCCCCCAGTTCTTTGCCACCTGCACCCCCAAATACCTAAAACTTTTAACTGCTCTTTTGAAGGGGAGCCTCCCAATTCCCTCCCCTTGGTCTCCCGGGTGTATTACAAAGACCTCACTTTTCCCCAGATTTAATTTATATCCCGAAAAGTCCCCGAACTCCGCTAGTATCCCCTTACCTCCGGCATTCCCCCCTCCGGGTCTGCCACATACCACAACAAATCATCCGCATAGAGCGAGACCCGATGTTCCTCCCCTCCCCTTGTCAGTCCTCTCCACCCCCCTGAACCCCCCAGTGCCATCGCCAACGGCTCAATCGCTAATGCAAAGAGTAAGGGAGATAGGGGACATCCCTGCCTAGTACCTCGATGGAGCCCAAAATATTCTGACCTCCTCCCGTTTGTTACCACACTTGCCATCGGAGCTGAATAGAGCAGTTTTACCCACTTGATAAATCCCTCCCCAAACCCAACCTTTCCAACGTCTCCCACAAGTATTCCCACTCCACCCTGTCAAATGCCTTCTCCGCGTCTAGCGCTACCACTATCTCCGCCTCCCCTTCCACTGCTGGCATCATAATCACATTTAACAATCTCCGGACATTTGTGTTAAGTTGGCGTCCCTTCACGAACCCCGTCTGGTCTTCATGGACTACCCCTGGCACACAGTCCTCTATCCTGGTTGCCAGGACCTTTGCTAACAGCTTGGCGTCAACATTCAGGAGGGAGATGGGCCTGTAGGACCCGCACTGGACCGGGTCCTTGTCCCGCTTCAAAATCAAGGAGATCAGGGCCTGCGACATTGTTGGGGGCAGAACCCCCCCCTCGCGCGCCTCATTAAAGGCTCGCACCAGCACTGGACCCACCAAGTCCACAAATTTCCTGTAAAACTCCACCGGGAACCCATCCGGCCCCGGCGCCTTCCCCGCCTGCATCTGACCTATCCCTTTAATTAGCTCCTGCAGCTCTATCGGCGCCCCCAACCCTTCCACCAGCTCCTCCTGTACCTTTGGGAACCCCAATTTATCGAGAAAGTTCTTCATTCCCCCTCTCCTCTTCGGCGGTTCAGACCTATACAATTCCCTATAGAAGTCCCTAAAGACCCTATTCACCTCTTGCCCCTTCTGCACGACGTCCCCACCCCTCTCTCTCACTCCCCCAATCTCTCTGGCTGCATCTCGCTTACGAAGCTGGTGTGCCAGCATCCTGCTCGCCTTTTCCCCGTACTCATACGCCGCACCCTGCGCCCTTCTCCACTACATTTCCGCCTTCCTAGTGGTCAGTAGGTCGAACCTGGCCTGCAAGCTACGCCGCTCCCTTAATAGCCCTTCCTCTGGTGCCGCCGCATATTTCCTATCTACTTCTAGGAGCTCCCCCACCAGCCTCTCCCTTTCCTGCCTCTCCTTCCTCTCTCTGTGTGCCCTTATGGAGATCAGCTCTCCTCTAATCACTGCTTTCAAGGCCTCCCAGACCGTCCCCACCTGCACCTCACCTGTGTCATTCGTACCCAGATAGTTCTCAATGCCCATTCTCACCCTTCTGCACACCTCTTCTTCCGCCAACAGCCCTACATCCAGGCGCCACAACGGGCGTTGGTCCCGCGCCTCCCCCATGTCCACGTCCACCCAATGTGGTGCATGGTCCGATATCGCAATGGCCGAGTACTCCGTGTCCTGCACTCTCGGTATCAGCCCCCTGTTCAATACGAAAAAATCGATCCTAAAGTACACTCTGTGGACGTGGGAGAAAAAAGAATACTCCCTCGCCCTAGGCCTACCAAATCTCCATGGGTCTACCCCTCCCATCTGCTCCATGAACCCCCTTAACACCTCTGCCGCTGCCGGCCTCCTATTCGTCCTGGAACTCGATCTATCCAGCCCAGGGTCTAACACCGTATTAAAGTCCCCTCCCATGATCAGGCCCCCTGCCTCCAGTCCCGGGATGAGGCCCAGCAGGCGCCTCATAAAACCCGCGTCGTCCCAGTTCGGGGCATACACATTTACCAGTACCACATTCTCTCCCTGCAGCCTACCCCTCACCATCACGTACCTGCCCTCCTTGTCTGCCACCACCTCTGCCGCCACAAACGACACCCTCTTTCCCACCAAAATCGCCACCCCCCGGTTCTTGATATCCAAGCCTGAGTGGAACACCTGTCCCACCCACCCCCTTCTCAGGCGGACCTGATCTGCTACCCTCAAATGAGTCTCCTGCAGCATTGCTACATCAGCCTTCAGTCCCTTCAGGTGTGAGAAGACCCTTGATCTTTTGACCGGCCCATTCAGCCCCCTTACGTTCCACGTGATCAATCGGGTTGCAGAGCGACCCGTCCCTACTCCCTGTCGATTAGCCATGTCTTGTCCCTTGCTCGCCCCGGGTCATCCCTTCTTTTCTGACCCGCTTCCCATAGCGATGGCCCCCCCCCCACCCCCCCGGCTCTCCCCTTCTCGTCCCTGGTCTTTCCAGCAGCAACCCGGTGTCCCCCCCCAGCCCCCCCCCTTCCCCCCCCCCCCCCCCCCCCCCCCCCCCCCCCCCCGGCTAGGACCCCTCCTAGCCGCGATGTACCCCACATCGTACTCCCGAGAGTCAGCTGGTCTCCGCTGACCCGGCTGCTCCTGCCACATTCCGACTCCTCCCGGTTCACCCCATCTGCGCCCGTGAAAGATCCCCTTAAAACCCCCGAGAAAGACCCGCATAATCAACCCGCTCCCCCCCCGTCCCGTCTCCCCAACTTAACGATATAAATACCCAATGGCAACTAAATACATAAATACTTAACTACATACTTAAATAACAAAATAATTAACTAGCTATCAACTAACAGTGTGCCCAACCATCACCCTCCATCAAACAGTATAAATAACCGCAGATAACCATAACCCGAAAAGAAAAAAAAGAACAAAAAACCCCCCCCCCAAGCACCCAAAGAAAAGGGGTAAGAGGGGTAAATAACTAAGGGAAATTGGAAACGGGAAGAAACACCCCATAAGAAGCCAACGACCCACAATAGAGATTTCAACAGTACAAATATACAGACACACCCAACAACTCGAAACCTTCAAAATATTCAGAAAAGTCAACCGTTCGAGAAAAAACACCCCAAACAATCCACGAAACTGTTACCCAGTTCCGACCTGGCCTGAAAAAGAAAAGGGCCACTTGCTCAATCAAGAGTCCCCCGGCGGCTACGACCGCCGGTGCTCCCAGGTTTTAGTTCGTGTCCAACTTTTCCTCTTGTACAAAGGTCCAGGCCTCCTCTGGGGACTCGAAATAATGATGTTGGTCCTTGTAGGTGACCCACAAGCGCGCCGGTTGCAGCATTCCAAATTTGATCTTTTTCGCGTGTAGCACCGCCTTTGTCCGGTTGTACCGGGCCCGCCGCTTTGCCACCTCCGCACTCCAGTCCTGGTACACCCTTACCGTCGAGTTCTGCCACTTGCTGCTTTTCTCCCTTTTTGCCCACCTCAGGACTTTCTCTCGATCACTTAGCCGCTGGAACCGCACCAGCACCGCCCTCGGGGGCTCGTTTGCCCTAGGCCTCCTGGCCATGACCCGGTATGCCTCTTCCAATTCCAGGGGCGCCGGACCGGCCCCTTCCCCCATCAGGGAGCTCAACATCTCCGCCACATATCCCGGGAGATCCGACCCCTCCAGGCCTTCTTCCAGGCCCAGGATCCTCAAATTTTTCCTCCTCATCCGAGTGTCCAGCTCCTCGAAGCGGCTCTGCCACTTCATGTGGAGTGCCTCGTGCACCTCCACCTTTGCCCCGATGACTGTGGCCTCCTCCTCCCTCGCGGTCATCTCCTGCTGCAGATCTTTAATCGACGCCTCTTGGATCGCCTGGGCTCCCACCAACCTGGTGGCCGTCGCGTTCATGGACTCTAAGAGCTCCACTTTCATCTCCGTGAAAAAACGGAGGAGAGTGGCCTGCTGCTCCTCCGCCCATTTCTTCCACTCCTCCGATGCACCGCCGGCCGCCATTTTGATTTTCTTCCCCCGCTTTTTTTGGGGAGCTGCTGCCGTTTTTCTTGCCGCTCCGCTCCGGGTACCGACCATAAAATCGGTCTAGTTCTCCTCAGGGGACCTTCCCCCACCGGGATTCGTTTTTTCAGCGCCGTTGGGGCCCTCCAATTGGCCCAAAAACACCTTTGTTGCAGGAGCTTCCAAATGTGCGGCTTAGCTAGTCATAGCCGCAACCGGAAGTCGCAGTTGGGGTTATTAACAACAATCTTTACATGGTCATCATTTAGGCTTTTAAAAAATGTTTTGCAATTAAGGGGCAATTTAGCATGGCCAATCCGCCTACCCTGCACATCTTTGGGTTGTGGGGGTGAGACCCATGCAGACACTGGGAGAATGTGCAAACTCCACACCGAGAGTGACCCAGGGCCGGGATCAAACCTGGATCCTCGACGCCATGAGGCAGCAGTGCTAACCACTGCACATCATTTAGGCTTTTAATTCGAGATTTTTTTATTGAATTCCAATTTCACCGTCTGCCACGGTGGGTTTCAAACCCGGGTCCCAAGAGTTGCGCTGAATCTCTGGATCACTAGTCCAGTGACAGGATCACTATGCCACCACATCGAGCTTCTTAGTGTTGTTGGAGCTGCACTCACCCAGGCAAGTGGAGAGTATTCCATCACACACCTGACTTGTGCCTTGAGGATGGACCAGGATTCTGATGGTGTTTCCTACCCCACCCCCACCCCCAACAATGAGCCAATTATTCCGTCTCACTACCTTGCTCACACCTCCAAAACTGTTGACGTTCCCCTCTTTTTTTTTTTTTCAAACAACTATCGAACTCATGCATCCAAAATTATCTTTCAGTGTGACCCAACTTTAACACTCAAATTAACATGATGCCAGATAACAGTAAAAGCAAAACACGAGAAAAGCAGCATGGTAACATTCAGTATTTCGTTATTAAGGTTTGTCTATTAAATATGTAATAATACATCCTTTAGTCACAAAGTTGGTTTACAGGTGCAACAGGTGATTAAGAAGGCAAATGGAATTTTGTCCTTCATTGCTAGAGGGATGGAGTTTAAGACTAGGGAGGTTATGTTGCAATTGTATACGGTGTTAGTGAGGCCACACCTGGAGTATTGTGTTCAGTTTTGGTCTCCTTACTTGAGAAAGGACGTACTGGCGCTGGAGGGTGTGCAGAGGAGATTCACTAGGTTAATCCCAGAGCTGAAGGGGTTGGATTATGAGGAGAGGTTGAGTAGACTGGGACTGTACTCATTGGAATTAGAAGGATGAGGGGGGATCTTATAGAAACATTTAAAATTATGAAGGGAATAGATAGGATAGATGCGGGCAGGTTGTTTCCACTGGCGGGTGAAAGCAGAACTAGGGGACATAGCCTCAAAATAAGGGGAAGTAGATTTAGGAATGAGTTTAGGAGGAACTTCTTCACCCAAAGGGTTGTGAATCTATGGAATTCCTTGCCCAATGAAGCAGTTGAGGCTCCTTCATTACATGTTTTTAAGGTAAAGATAGATAGTTTTTTGAAGAATAAAGGGATTAAGGGTTATGGTGTTCGGGCCGGAAAGTGGAGCTGAGTCCACAAAAGATCAGGCATGATCTCATTGAATGGCGGAGCAGGCTCGAGGGGCCAGATGGCCTACTCCTGCTCCTAGTTCGTATGCTCTTTAACTGAACACCTATTTTAAGTACTTTTTAATAATAGTATTATTCTAGATACTGGTGTAGGTTTTAGTCCAGCTCTCCATGGTGGCACAGTGGTTAGCACTGCTGCCTCACAGCATCAGGGACCCGGGTTCGATTACGACCTCTGGTGACTGTCTGTGTCGAGTTTGCACATTCTTCCATTATCTGCGTGGGTTTCCCCCGGGTGCTCTGATTTCCTCCCACAGTGTTTGCAGGTTAGTGGATTGGCCATGCTAAATTGCACCGAGGTGGGGTTGGGGGTAGAATGAGGGATTGGGTTTAGGTAGGTTACTCTTTTTCAGAGGTTTGGTGCAGATTCTATGGGCTGAATGGCCTCCTTCTGCACTGCAGGGATTCTATGATTCCCTGGTGAGAAGAATCCTCAGTCAACCCCTCTTCCTAACGGCCCCCTCACGTATGTATATACACACACAGATACCATCCTCTTCCAAAAGCTTGGTCAAAGTGATAGGTTTTGAGGTGCATCATAAAGGAGGAATATGAGGTAGGGAGGCTATTCCAGAGCTTGAAGCCTCCGAAGATAAATGCACACCAGCAATGATGGAGCGATTGTCTTTAAAAAGGAAAATTAAACCTTTGGTTCTGCAGTTTGAGGGAGAGAGTACAAGAGCAAAAAGCTAATGCTCAACTTATCCCAGACCTGACTTGGAGTAGTGTGCCATTATAGGAAGACCATAAAAATTACAGTTGCTAATGTCTCCTAACTTTTAAATTGCCTGAATGCCTCATTACCTCGAACTGTGTTAAGTAATTCTTCATTCCTATTGAGTGGCAATATACTAAACGAGGAAATGCTACTCTTACATTTTCCCTATCTGTCTGGTAACTATTATCATCAACCATTCCAATTTGATTGTTAATCTATGCTTCTAATCTGTCTCAATGGCATTACCATCACTGAATCTCCCACTATCAACATTCAGAAAGTTACCTTTAACCAGAAATTGGAGGGCGGCATGGCAGCACAGTGGTTAGCACTGTTGCTTCACAGCTCCAGGGTCCCAAGTTCGATTCCCGGCTTGGGTCACTGTCTGTGTGGAGTCTGCACGTTCTCCCTGTGTCTGCGTGGGTTTCCTCTGGGTGCTCCGGTTTCCTCCCACAAGTCGCGAAAGACGTGCTTGTTAGGTAATTTGGACATTCTGAATTCTCCCTCTGTGTACCCGAACAGGCGCCGGAATGTGGCGACTAGGGGTTTCCCCCAGTAACTTCATTGCACTGTTTTGTTTTTAAATGTAGAGTACCCAACTCATTTTTTCCAATTAAGAGGCAATTATTTCCAATTAAGGGGCAACTGCCATTGAGACCACCTACCCTGCACATCTTTGGATTGTGGGGGCGAAACCCACGCAAACACAGGGAGAATGTGCAAACTCCACATGGACAGTGACCCAGAGCCGGGATCGAACCTTGGACCTCGGCGCGTGAGGCAGCCATGCTAACCACTGTGCCACTGTGCTGCCCTTCATTGCAGTGTTAATGTAAGCTTTTGTGACAATTAAGATTATTATTAAAAAGAACTGGACTAGACATCTAAATACAGGAGCAGGCTAGGTGTGCACATCACCAACAATCTGTCCTTGTCCACCCAATTCGAAGCTATGACCAAGGAAGCACAACAGCGCCTATACTCCCTCAGGAAACGTGGGAAATTCAGCAGGTCCACATTGACTCTTACCAATTTTTACAGATGCACCATAGAAAGTATCCTACCTGGCTGCATCGCAGCCTGGTATGGCAACTGCTTGGTCCAAGACTGTAAGAAAGCACAGAGTTGTGAACACAGCTCACTCCATCACACAAACCCGACTCCCATCCATTTACTCTATCTACACCTACTGCTGCCTTGGGAAAGCGGGCAGCATAATCAAAGACCCCTTCCACCCGGGTTATTTTCTCTGCCAACCTCTTCCATCGAGCAGGAGATACAAAAGTCTGAGAACACGCACAGATTCAAAAACAGCTTCTTCCCCGCTGTTACCAGACTCCTGAATGACCCTTTTATGGACTGACCTGATCTCTTCACACACCTTCTCTACCGAGTAGTACAACACTGTATATGCTTCACCCGATGCCAGTGTCTGTGTACTTATATTATGTATTATGTATGTCCTATGTTTTTCCATGTATGGAATGATCCATCTGGACTGTACGCAGACAATACTTTTCACTGTACTTCAATACACGTGACAAATCAAATCCAAATCCAGAGACTAGGTATCCTGTGGTAAGTGTGCTGAATGGAGGACTCTAGGAATATTGGCTTCTAAATATTGGGACAATTTAAGGGTTGAAAGCCTGGGGTTATAGTGTGTTTGACTGCAGAGGTCATATTTTTTTTTAAGGATTTTGTTTTTTTAAAGGCCTGGGAGTTTTTAGGAGCCAGAAGGTGAAATTGACCAGGAATATGGTTTTCAGCCTGGGCTAATGCACTGTGGCTTGACTGGAGACAGTCCCTGGGGAGTTAATGTGCTTACAGTCTGCGGAGCTAATTTGTTTTTCAACTTGGGGAGATGATGGTCATTGCTGGGTGGAGAGACATTTTGAAAAGCTTTAGATAGTTTTGGAGAAGGCTTTGGAGAGCGAAGAGGTAAAATCTGATCTGCCTGACACGGAGTCCACAATTCTCTCGCAGTAGATAGTTTAAAAAAAGGGTAATAATATCTTGTGCACAGCAGTTTTGTCATGGGACAAGGAAGAAGCTGAAACACGCCAGGTGAACCAGCTATTTGAAGATGTTCAGCCAGAGTCTGAAGGGGTTCTAACAGGAACTAAATCTGTTTCCAAAAGCAGGTATTCTATGCCATGTTGATTTTAAGATAGATTGAGAGCTTATGTTTCTCTCCTTGTTGTGTATTGGGGATTGTGTTTAAGGGGTAAGGTAACCTGTTGTTTTGGTGTGAAGTTAGAGTTTAATATTGTACTCATTGGGTACGATTCTCCGGGCCTCGTTGTGCTCTCGCTCAAGCTTAACAAAGCTGGTGAATAATGGGAGAGGCCAAAAACGAGATCCAAGCCAGGTGCCAAACAGTTAGCGATGCAACCGGCCCCCTCCCATGGGCAAAATTGGGATCTCACCGCCACGAGGCGGGAAAACAATTATCGCCACTTAAGTCCCATTTCCATGCAATTAACGCGAGCCACCCCATATCCAACGGCCTCCCGTGATTCAGCGGCCTCCCCAGCAAGTGGTTACGCTAGTGTCCATTAGTACTCCTTTTGAAAAAGGTGAACCTGGTGGAAGGGCTTCTGTGGTGAGCCGAGGAGGTGAGTGGCTATCTTTGCTCACAGGCAAAGAGACCGGGTGTGCTGGGCTTGCCTTCCCAGTGCTCGGTGGGGGGACCCTCGGCTTGGGGTGGGGCACCCTCCATAGGGGTGGGCCATAAGGTAGAAGCAGAATTAGACGAATCGGCATATCGAATCTGCTCCACCAATCAATCAGGGCCACCATGGGAGTGGGGTTGGGGGGGGGGGGGGGGCAGTTGGTGGGGGCAACCGCTCACAGCACCACCACCATGCCAACCCTGGATCGTGTGTATCCATTCCGGGGGCAACCCTTGCCCCTGTCCGTCTACCCCAACGATCACCCATTACCCGTATTGATTGATCTGGCCTCTGGTCGTGCAGCTGAAGGCTGTTGCTAATTGAATTGGTAAACGAGGTGAAGAGAGCACTTCACACGTGCCAATCGTATTCCCGTGGTTGGTTGGGCCACGTAGTATGCGGGAGTCATTGTGTAGCATCCCAATAACATCTTGATGCCTGGACACAGCCTGAACACCGTGGGAGGCAACACCACACACTCAACATCCGAACACCCAGGGGACAGGGGATGGGACGCAGCTCCGGGGACATGTCCACAGCCGGAGGGTGGGTGAGTGCCCGGGGTGGGGGGGGGGGGGGGGGGGGGGGGGGGGAGTGGAGGGAATGCCTGGAGAGATGGGCAAAGGGTCCACATTGCAGATGGAAGTGACAGAGGCATCATCGTGGTTGTGCAACAAGGTATTTAATGTGTCGTGCAAATTCCACTGCCAACAGTGCCCCCCCCCCCCCCCCCCCGGTGCCCTCAGTGTGCTTAGCCCCCCTAGCTCTGCCACCACACCTTGGTATTTCCCCAGGATGCACATCTAAGATGGAGGCTGCCCGCTACTTACCTCGTCCTGTGGTGTTCAATGCCCCTGGCGGGCGTCCTCAGGGGCTTGAGGACCCCGGTTCACTTGACGGCACATGCACAGCCATGCCACCCTGTCCCGCGTAGCGACTGCGAGTTGCAACCTCATCAGAGGGGTGGAACTCTGAGGAGCTGGTGGCCAACATCCCCAGTCCTTGGGACGGGTCCAGCAAGGCACCCAGCACCCCCTTCCGACCGGTGGCCTCATGCCAGCCCTAGCAGTTCCCCATGGTCCACACCATCATGTCAACACCCTTGGTGATGCTCCTCAGCGACTGGGACACATCCGCCAGTGACTAGGCCGTGCTCTGCAGTGCCTCAGCCAAGCCCGCCTGCAACTGGGACAAGCTCCGCAGCACCTTAGCCATTCCCCTCTGAGAGGGGGACATGTCCCGCAGAAACTCATCAAGGCTGGCCTGGTGCTGGGTCACATCCCCCAGCAAGTAGGACATCTGGCCGAGACCCTCAGCCACAGTCTCACCAACTACACAATGCTTTGGACACCTTCACTAATGGTGTCGGCATCGTGCACAAGGCTCTCCACTGCGGTGTTGACCTGTTATGGGCCAGGGTTTAGAAAACTCCAAAGTATATCATGGAAATCACCTGACCCACGACTTTGACTAGATTGTGGTATGGGGAGCACATGGCCCACTCTACAGGTATGGTGCAGCAGAAATCTATAAGTATTTTTTAAAGCAAAACTATGGTTATTCTATGAACTCAGTTAACCTTTTGAAAACATACAGTGAACATCTTATCAACCATCAATTCAAATACAACCCCCAAAGAATAC
This sequence comes from Scyliorhinus canicula, assembly GCF_902713615.1. Classification (NCBI taxonomy): domain Eukaryota; kingdom Metazoa; phylum Chordata; class Chondrichthyes; order Carcharhiniformes; family Scyliorhinidae; genus Scyliorhinus; species Scyliorhinus canicula. The sequence continues at coordinate 177,453,393 of NC_052155.1, forward strand.
AACGCTCTTAAGTAATCCTTAAACTTTCCTTTTAACATTCATAAGACAATAAACCCTTTTTTCAGAAGCACACCAGGTTTAAATTCTCTACTGAGAGCAGTTATCACTCTGAATTCACCAAATGATCTAGAGATAGTCTTGAGTTGGCAGAGAGATCGAAATTACATCTTCTTTGGCTGGCTTCAGCTCCAACACTAAAAACAAAACTAAATAACACAGGCACACCCAAGCTTTTCCTCAAAGCGAAACTAAAAAGCGGAGCCAGAGCTCCGCTCCACCCATACTCTGACATCACTACAGCCACTTGAGCAGACAAACATTTCTTAAAGTGACATTCCCATGACAGACCTCGGAGCCACTCATTGCCGGTGCCATCTCCTGCCCCGTAGCCTCTGAGACTCCTCCAAGCAGCTATGGATCTGCTGGAGTGACACTGACATCTTCCTCTGAACGTCCAGGTTGGTCCTTATCGTCTCCATCAGCTCTGGCTAACTCTGTTCCACAGGCTCAGCATCAGGCTGGGATCCAGCAGAACTCTGACTGCTGGCTCGCCATGGGGTTCCTGCCTCCACCTGATGTACATTATTAGCAGTATGTGCTTACCGATTGTGCCCCAGAAGCCTGTCCACTAACATGCCCCACAGGGTGTGTGTATCTGCACTGGTGGAGGGTGAGTATGACAGCTGACACCGATCTCTCCTCCATCTCCAGGGCACACTCCTCAAAGGACGTGAGGATTTTTAAGTCCGGCACCCCACCGCAAGTCTGAGCCCTTGCCGACGATTATGGGAGAGCTTTTCCTGAGGAGACATGCGTGGTTCACCGTGGTGGGGGGGTTAGAGAAAGGGCTAGATGTTGTGTGGGGAATTGGGGATGCTGCCGGCAGGGGGGGGTGTCAACTCACTCGTGCTGCCCGGTGTAGGTCGTTGACGTTTTTCCGGCACTGGAGGCCAGTCCTCCTGGTCACTCCCCGAGCTCGCAGCTGCCGCCACCTATTCCGAGGCAGCCATGGCTGCCTTGTGGCTGACCCTACGGTACCCTCGGGGGAACAGAACATCCCTCCTGACGTCCACAGCGTATAGCGGCCTCCTCAGATCAGTGTCCCTGAATCATGGGGCTGGCTGGGATTGGCTGAGCAAGTGCAGCTTCAGTGCTGCTCAACCTGGTGAGCTTTCGTTTGTGACGAGAAGCCTGTTGAGGCTTCTTTACGTGGACCAATTAACGTTGAATTGCGTTGTTGGTCGTGCTGGGCCGAGGGTCGGGAGGCTCGCGGCATTTCCTGCTCATTACCACACTTGGAAATCTCTCCGGAGAATTGCACCCAAAGTGTTTTGTTTTTTAAAATACCAAATCCCTATTTCTTTACGCAATCGCTCCTGGAGCGAATCATTCTTTCCGCACAGTCTTACAAATAAAATAAAATATTGGGGTTGTGGTCCAGTATCCTAGCCACTGTTGACATCTAGTCTGGGCTCATAATATAAGTCCTGCTGTCTTTCCAAAGCTTTCTACAAGTGAGGAGTGCAATGGAATACTTTCCACTTGCCCTGATGAGCGCTGTTCCAACAACACTTGACACCTTCCAGGACATGCAACCCACATGATTGGCACCTCAAACATACACTGTCCACCGGGCGGAAGGAGTGAATCATCCACAAGATGCACCACAGGAACTCACCAAGGCTCCTTGGGTAGCACCTGCCAAACCCTTGTCCACTGAAAAGAAGGGCAAGGGCAGCAGATTCATGGGAGCACCATCTGCAAGTTGCCCTCCAAGTCACTCACCATCCTGACTTGGAAATGTATTGCCAATCCTTCTCTGTCACTGAATCAAAATCCTGGTGGGCGTACCTGCGCTCCAATGGACTGCAGCGGTTCAGGAAGATGGCTCACCAGCACCTTCTCCAGGGCAATTCAGGGTGGACAATAAATGCTGGCCTATCCAGCGATTCCCACATCTCCCTGAATGAAGGACAGGAAGGACAATTGCCCTCGCGAATGCAGAGGAGATTTACAAAAATGTTGTCAGGGCTTGAAAATTGCAGCTATAAGGAGAGATTGTAAGAAGTCTTACAACACCAGGTTAAAGTCCAACAGGTTTGTTTCAAACACGAGCTTTCGGAGCGCGGCTCCTTCCTCAGGCAAAGTGCTCCGAAAGCTTGTGGTTGAAACAAACCTGTTGGACTTTAACCTGGTGTTGTAAGACTTCTTACAGTGCTCACCCCAGTCCAACGCCGGCATCTCCACATCATGAGGAGTGATTGAATGGGCTAGGCTTGTTTCCTTTCGAACAGAGGAGGCTAAGGGGTGACCTAATTGAGCCGTACAAAATTGAGGGACCCAGATAGGGTAGACAGGAAAACTTGTTTCCCTTAGCTGAGGGGTCAATTTTTAAAAAAGGGCCATTACATTTAAGGTGATTGGGAGAAAGATTAGATGGGAAAGCTTTTTCACTGAGGGTAGATGGGAAAGCTTTTTCACGGAGTGTGGTGGGTGTCTGGAATCTGTCGGTGACTGAGGCTGAAATGCTCAACTCATTGAAAAGGTATCTGGATCTGAAGTGCAGTAACTGGCAAGGCTACGGATCAGGTGCTGGAAAATGGGATTAAAACAAGTGACTAGTTTCTTCTTTTCTCTTGTTTTCACCACCGCCGACACGATGGGCTGAATGGCCTCTTTCTGCACCGTAAGCGTTCCCTGGTTTGAAAAAAAACAAAATCCACAGTTACGCTCAAGTGGGTGTACACTCTTGATGGGTTCATTCAATAAACGTCAGCAGGCAGGGGCAGGAATGGTATAAACAGCACACCATTCAGCAAAAGGAATTCAATCCACAGATTTGAAAGAGCAGGTGTCTTGAATACAATGACTAAAACCTTTGTCCAGTCCGACACTCCCCCTCAACAGTTCTGCAACTTTTCAGCTGGAGCTATCAAGACGTTGCAGAGCTGCATTGACGAGTGTTTCTTTTTCTGAAATGGATTTCTTTTGCAATATAAATTTACAATGCCCAATTCATAATTTTTCCAATTAAGGGGCAATTCAGCGTGGCCAATCCACTGACCACAGCTTTTTGGGTTGTGGGGGTGAAACCCACGCGGACGCGGGGAGAATGTTTTCTGAAATTGTTTTTGCTCGCTGAAGATTTTTGGAAATAGAATTATGCCGCACAAATTGAACATTTCTGCAGCTCTCCATGAGGGAATCATTTTTCTGCCAAAGTGGGAACGCTGATCTGGCTATGCAGTACAGCTTGGAGGTATTACATTGTGAAGACGTGAAGATTTTGATAAGATACCGGATTCGAAATCCGTCTTATTTCTTACATTGGTAAAACAAAGAGTAGACTGAGGGATGACCAAGTAGAGGTCTTTGTAAAAGAGAAACTGAAAGATTTTGATAGCCGTTGGTATGGATGTTTCCACTTGAGGGTAATATCAGTGCTGGAGGTCATAAGCATAAGACGGTCACCAATAAGTTAAGTTGGAAATACAGAGAGAACTTTCTTACCCAGAGAGTGGCGAGAATGTGGGGCTCCCTACCGCAGGGAACAGTTCAGACAAATGACAGGAATCCACTTAAAGAAGGCTAGGTAAGTACATCAGCGAGAAGGGAATAGGAGGATATGTTGAGCTGATTGAATGTACAGTTGGAGGAAGCTTGACTGGAGCATACAAAGACCAGCATGGAACATTTGGGCTGAATGGCCTGTTCTGTGCTTAAATTCTACGCAAGTACATGCATGTTCAGCATCGCTTGTGATTGTGTTCGGTGTTCCTGTTTCATAAGCAAGGCCCTTAATCCTGTTTGTCTTCAAGCTCGCGCAGAGTTGCCTCCTGTGTGTTAGAAATTCCCGCACTTGAAGCTGGGGGAGAAACATTAACCAAGACAGCGACCAGCTGTTAACTGCGCTAGTTAATTCAGTTCTCTTTGCAGCAAATTTGGGCCTCAATGGCTCGAAAGGTTCTGAAGAACGTGTAGCATTTCCTCCTTCGTTGCTGCCTCAATGTCCAGTGTTGATGGAAGCAAATCACCCCACCGACCTGGAAGCAGCTCAGATAACTGAGAAATGCACATAAGAGTACAATTGGAGCGAGGAAACCTTTGACGCATCCAGTGTGTCTGACAAAAGAAAAAGTCAGAACTATTCCTCTTTGAATCGTATCATGTTAGAACTGTCATATTGAACCAAGAAAAAAATCAATGTGTTTTCTCTTTGGGATTTATTGAAAATACTTGGTACAGTTCTATCAATTGCTTACCATTTTCATTTTTCACAATTTGTCATCATTAATTGACATTTACATGGAAGCAGGTTAAGAATGCTGCTCTGTGAAGCAATCATGACCTTGCAGTCTACAGCTGGTAGTTGGCTTATTTGCATAACTATCTCCAGTCATATGAAAAACAATTTGCAATTCCGCAATACTCTTCTTGACTTCAGGACGTCCCAAACACTTTACAACTAATGAGGTATTTTTGAAATATGCTCTTGTAATTTAGGGACTTGCACAGTCTGGAAACACGGCAGCTAATTTGAGCACAGCAACGTCCCACAAAACAGCAGCATGACAATAACATTTCCTGACGGCATCAACATGCCCTCAGGATCAGCAATTCTGGCCCCTGCAGGGGGCCAGCAGCTAGCACGGCACTGGAGAGACCCCCGCTGCTCCAGCTGCTGATTCCGGCGTCAACAGGCCGCTACGGGGTCCGCGCATGCGCGGTGGCACCGACGCCAACGTGCGCATGCGCAGTGGCTCCCTTCTCCGCGCCGGCCCCAACGCAACATGGCGTAGGTCTAATGGGGCCGGTGCGGAAGAAAGGAGGCCCCCAGCCCGAGAGGCCAGCTTGCTGATTGGTGGGCCCCGATCGCAGGCCAGGACACAGCAGAGGACCCCCCCCCCACCCCACAGGCTGCCCCACGGACCCTTCACCCCGAGGTCCCACCGGGTAAGACCACACTTGACAGCACTGGTGGGACTCGGTTTTTAAAAAATTATATAACGCTTCAATATTCTCAATGGAAAAGTTGATTTCTCCCACTCTCACACTCTTCGTTTTTCTCTTTCACCTCCGTTTCGTGTGTCCCATCTTTCCCCGGACTTTTGAGGTTGAGACATCAGCTGACCCGATGAGGGGGCATACAGTATGATACCCTTCAGTGAGTGGTGGCTGCTTGACAACAGGTTTATGGATTCAGTTAGAGATTTTCTTCTGAATTGTTGTCTTTTCTCAGTAGAAGGAGATTGGTAATTAAATAGAACAGCGGGTTATTCCGATATTTAAGGCATGGTCCCTGAATCGGATTAGTTCGCATTACTGGGATGTCATTGGTTGATAGGGTAGTCTGGTCAATCAAAGGGAGTCCATAGTGGTACGTTTATACAGGCCCAAAACATTTCATATCAATATTACATCTGCTCACATTGCTGAGGTCATGAATTGGAACGCAACTGAAAGATATGAAAGTATGATTCAATGTGTAATGAGTTAGTCAGATTTGCTGAAGTGGAGTTAAATATTTTCCTTTTTATTTTCTGCCACGTCACCCATGTCTAGACATAGTTCTGTACTTAGAAAAAAATATATATATTTATCTTTCTTGGGATTGACCCGTCATTGGAACTCCCAGATGCCAAAAATATAATTGTTTAGCCTTTGGATTACAGGCCTAACTTTATTCTTCTGAGTCAAAGGAGCTGCGCGTGGAAAACCCAGGCTCCTGGGGGAAAGAGTTTTCCACAAATAGTTCTTCCATTGTCACACTTGGAGTCCAGCAGTGTGTTGCCGTGGAGAGCGGGCGTGGGCTGTTTATTTTTTGAACCTGGGCCCGATGGAAGAAAGTCGGAAAAACACACCAGAAATAAAGAAACGCTGTTTCGTTTTAAAACTGCCCTCGCCCATAATTTGCTTCCCAAAATTTCCCCCCCTTTTTTTTTTAAAAGAAAAAGAGAGTCCACTGTTACTTGATGGTTCTGTTACAACTTGCGTCTGTCAATCCCAAGTACGAAGCATATCTGAAATTATTTTCGGAACCGACAAGAAATTTCAAGGATATCAAAGTTCTGAAACGCAGTGCATTTTGCTCGATTTTTGGCCGAGTTATTCGTCGGGACGTTATTACCGTTTACACATTGGTTTCATGTTCAGGAAGACACCAAAATAAATGATCCACTTTCGTGATTTTGTTTTTGTTACACGACCACTTCAATAGTCAAATCTTTTGGGCAGCAGCAGCAAAGGTGCCTATTGTGGAATGCAGAGGCGGATTTTCAATAAACGCACAGCTGTAACGTGCGGCCTCGGCCAATACCACCCCCGATTAGGGAGAGGAGACTGTTGATAGATATATATATATATATATATATCCATTATCCGTTCTACTCTTATCCACCACTGTATATATGTTAACTGTGCTTATTCACTGTTACTTACTGTTGTTGTGTTGGTGCTTCTGTTGGCTCCGCCTGTGGCTCCGCCCCTCGGGCGAGGTATATAATTGGCAGAGCTGTGGCCAGCTCTCAGTGCGGGAGCAGCAGCAGGCTGGCATACCTCTTGGCTTATTAAAACCAATTCTCTTCTACAACTCGACTCGTGTGATTTGATGGTCCATCAGACGCTGATCATCTGAATTGGTGTGAAGTTTCTGAAATTTCATTGAGTAAAGCAGCAGCAGCAAGGTTTCTGGCAGGCAGCCTGAGGCAAAACTCAGATCGCCGACCTAACATTGGGGTGCAAGCCTGTGAAGCCTTCAGCGAGGCGAGGAGGGAGCCGATGGCGGCCAGGAGGAGCAGCGGGGAGTCTCTCAAACCTCCAGGCCAGGGCTGCGGAGGCCGGGTGGGCAACCAACCAAAAAGAACTGCGACCACCAGCCCCGATAGCCAGGGAGCCAGCCAGGAGAACAAGTGGTCGTCGTGGGTCAAGGCCCAGCCACCCGAGTGGGAGGTCAGCAAAGCAGTGGTCGGGAGTCACTAGAAAGGCCAGGCATGCACCGACGTTATCTCTCGGGGAAGCTGGGAGCAGCAGCCAGTGGAAACGGGGCGATGTGACCAGAACCAGAGGCCTGTCAGGCAGCAGGGCTGAGAGTGAGGGGGCTGAACTGGGCAGTAACCGGACTGGGTGGTGAGGATGAGAGAGAAGAGAGGCCAGGCTGGGTAGCCAGCAGCAGCAGCTAGCCAGGAGCACGTGCAGTATCAAATGTTCATGGTCGTTGTTGTCAGAAGCTAACGAGCACCGTAGTCTGTCGAGCGGTGATCTTGGGTTTCTTTGTCTTGCATTGTGTGAGCAGAGGGTGGGTGGAGTCAGGAGGCCATTGATGTAAGTCGGGCTGGAACTCTGTCATTGGGGCGGGGCTCAACTTCATGGAGGGGGGGGGGCGTGAGCTGGCACGTCATCAGGGGCGGGGTGTGTGAGACGTGGGGGCCCCCGCAAAGAGGGAGAGCCTGGGGCCCCCAGAGGTGCAAGTCGGCCTCTGGTGGAAACAGTCACCACACATTGTGCAGCGACTGAAGGGCCACAGCCATCACCAGAGAAACTCAGAATGGGCAATGAACAAAGGCTGGAATTTCCAGTTTTCCTGCGGCAGAGACAGCTCGCCATTGGCTGCCGGCGGCATCTTCTGGTCCTGCTGAAATCGATGGCAATTTGGAAGACTCTCCTGTCAATCATCACCAGGAATCCGTGACGTGGGTCGGCTTGAGCAGAACCAGGAGATTCCACTGGCTTGGAGGGCTGGAAAACCCCACTCGTAGTCTTCTCAGTATTCCCCAAATTCCAAGAAGAAATGGGGGAACTGAATAATTCAAAGTTAAAAATTATGTTCTGGTGATTGATACTTGATAATTGATCTAGTTCACGGCGCCCACCGGCGATTCTCCGATCCAGCAAGGGGTCGGAGAATCCCGCCCATCTGTGTTTAAAGGGATTCTACTAAAAGCATTTCACAAGAAGCATGCACTGAAATATATGCGCTAAAAGGCAATAAATCACACTGAGCTAAACAAATGTGATTCAATTAATCGAATCATAGAATTCCTATAGTACAGAAGGAGGCCCATTGTGTCTACACCGACCCTCAAAGAGCATCCACCTGACATAGGCCCACTCCCCTGCTCTATCCACGTAACCCCCACCTAAACCTTTGGACACCAAGGGAAAATTTACCATGGCCAATCCACCTAACCTGCACATCTTTGGGCTTTGGGAGGAAACCGGAGCACCCGGAGGAAACCCACGCAGACATGGGGAGGAAGTGCACGCTCCACACAGACAGTCACCCAAGCCGGAATTGAACCCGGGTCCCTGGCGCTGTGAGGCAGCAGGACTAACCACTGCAGCCCATTCCTGGTATTTACCCAGCAGCCTTCTGGAAGCTAACTTGGAACTAGCCGAATCAATTGTGGATTATTGGATAGAAGTCAGGGAGACTTTTGCCCATTTAGTGGTCTTGAACGCAGAATCCCACTGAGATGACACATTTCCATAAGAAAGCGGTGTCCCTATGCAGCCTCTGGAACGTTCCCAATTATATTCTCGAATGGAAAATAAAAACTAGCACTTGCTGCAGGAAGCAGGTAGAGATTGCAACAAGTGTTTTGATTCAGCATGTTAATTGGAATCTCGTGTTCTTGCAGGTCAAAGCATCAACCCCAAATTGGCAGGCCTCGTCGGGCAGCATGGGCCGCATGACAAACAACCCTTTATGGTGGTTTTCTTCAAAGTCAGTGAGGTGCACATTCGAACAACACGGTCGGCTACCAATAAACGCAGGCACCAAGGCCGCACCAAATCTGCAACAGTTCAAGAGTCACCCAGAGCAACAAGCTTAACTGGTAAATAACAGCAGCATGGAGGGGGGGGGGGGGGCGTGAAAGTCTTTCATTCTTTGCCCATTTGTGGGAGAGCGTTTTTTAAAAATAATTGTTAAAAAGCGCACTTACTAACAACGCCCCTTTTCGACTGAGGGCTGATTAAAACTTTTGTTATTGCAGTGTGCGGTCTGTCCTTCCAAAAGACATTGATGTATTTCCAACAGTTTATTCCTGAGTCAAAGGACGTTTTGTGCCGCAGGCTTGTATCTAATGGGAATTCAATTTAAACTGTACAAACTTTCTCAAGTCCTTCAGTGGCCTGCATTGGGGAGAAAAGATAATGTAATGTTGTCATGTACTAAATAATTCACTTCCTCTGAAGCTATAAATAAGAACTCTACGGCAAAATATTAATTAGTATGTACACTTTCAGCCATATCCATTAGCTGTGTTAAATGGTTTATTCCTGTCTTAAAATCTGTCTTGCAACTCGCTCCAAAAGTGCAGTTCTGTTGATGTATTTTGTCTCACCTTTTTGCATCTTCCAAATTCATTTGACCATTAAGGGCAGAATATTTAAATTGCAAATTGTTAAATGGTGCTGTGTTAGCAAACAAAAAGTGCACTTCTGACCGATGTCAAGTGGATAACCCAACGTAGAGCCAGCCTGAATCTAGAAGGCTGAGGGGAAGCACAAGGGAAAATAAAAGAAGCAAAGAGGGATTATGAAAAGAGACTGGCAGCTAACATTTAATGAAATCCTAGAGTCTTCTATAAGACGTTGTAGATGAGAGGGCTGATTGGTGATCGAAAAGTGGGTTTGTGCCTGGAGGCAGTGGACATAGCTGAACTATAAATGAATACTTGACACCTGTCCTCACCAAGGAAGATGCTTCCGGAGTAAAGTGAAAGAGGAGGTAACGCATATACTGAAATGATTAAAAATTGATGAGGAAGCGGTGTTGGATGGGCTGTCTGTCTGTGTTGAGAAGGCCCCAGGGCCAGATGAGATGTATCCCAGAATATTAAAGGAAGTGAGTGGAAATCGTGGAGGCACTGGCCATAGTTTTTCGGTCTTCCTTCGACCCGGGGGATGGTGCCGGAGGATTGGAAAATTGAAAATGTTCTGGCCTTGCTTAAAAAAGATGTAAAATGAGCCCAGCAGCTCCAGCCCAGTTGGTTTAACTGGGAGGGTGGGCGGAAACAACAGGCTCGGTTCTCCACCGTCTGCTGTGGGGTTCCCGATGCAGCGGAGAATTGGCGTTGGGCGCTGATCCATTTCTGGTGCTCCGGTCCCTGGCTAGCGGCCGGATGAAGGTTTCCGCCCAGCCGCCAGCGGGAAGATGCAAATAGGTCTTAATCTCCCGTTTGCAACCGCTTAATGGGCTGGGCACCATATTCTCGGGTCCTCGTGATTCTTCGGCCAAGAGTCACGTGGGCGGGATTTACTACAGGTATGTCCCAGTGTGGCCCTGGCATGGGGGAGGACCTCGTGGCAGGTTAAGAGGGTAACTCCTTAAGGAAGTTGCCTCCAAAGTCCATCTGAAACCAGCCCCCCCCCCTTCACAATGCAAGATCTGCCCACCCCAGATTCCCTCCCCGCACCGCCCCCCCCCAGTGTCCCCCTAAATAAAGAGACCCTTGTGAGGAAGCCCTCCATAAAAATAATCACTGTCTGGAAGCTCGAGTATAGCAGCCCAAACAGAGGCAGTGGGGGAAAAAAAATACTATTGTAACACTCACTTGGGCAATGTACCTACTGGCTCAGACACAGGAAGCAGCACCTGTCAATTCCTGGAAGGAGAAACCAATGACCTGTGTTTAAACCCCTCAGATTCTTGAGCTACAAGTCAATCATTCATTTCTCTTACTGGGCTGTGTTTTACAGCTTCCACGCACACACACACACAGCTATCAGCCTTGCTTTATTCATCTTCTTTCACGACCGAGTAACTCCCGAAATGCTCCAACCAATGTTTACAAACATCAACCACTTGAAAGTGAGTTAAATGCTGTCAATTTCCAGCTGAGCACTTCAGAATCACCAAGTGTGAAGGGGGTGATTGCACTACACAACTTTCTTTGAAGTGGTTGACGTTTGCAAACATTGTGTTTAGAGCACTTTGGAGTTACTCAATCATGAAAGAAGATAGGCTTCCTGGCTGGTTTCTCTTTTCTTGGGGCCTTCCTGACAGGGATCCCTTTTCTAGGAGGTCTGTGGGAGGGCGGCTCCTTATTTAGGGAGCTGCTGTGCAGGTCCCTTTATTTAGGGGGTCTCTGTGGGGGCATCCCTTTATTTTGCGATCTCTGGGGAGGTGGGGGTCATGTCACCCCTGTACTTGGGGGATGGGGGAGGAGATGCGGTGGCCAGCCACTGGACTTTGTTATCGGGCCACCCGCTCAAAATGGTGGCCTGATAGTGGGAATCCCTCGCAATGCTTGCCATGCATAAATTTGCATGACAAAGGATGACGAATCACTTCCTGATCTGCGCTCACAATGGAAGCAGGATTCACCTCCGGCGGGACAACATAGTCTTCCAAACGGACAATCTCACCCAATAATTCAGGAAAAAATTAGTAGTCACTTGGACAAATGCGGGTTATTTAAGGAAAACCAGCACAAATTTGTTGAGGGGAGATCGTGTTTAACCAACTTGCTGGAGGTTTGTTTGAAGCAGTAACAGAGGGTTGATGGGGGTAATGCCAGTGATGTGGTGTACATGGACTTCCAAAAACATTTTTGGCCTGACAGTGCCGCACAGCAGACGTGAGAGCAAAGTTATGGTTCGTGAAATAACAGGGACATCATCAACATGGATATGAAATGGCCCGAGTGACAGGAAAAGGAGAATAGTGGGCAACGGATGTTTCTCCGCCTGGAGTTTGTCGTGGAGTCCCCCAGGCGTCTGTATTGGGACCCTTGCTCTTCCTGATGTATATCAGAGACTTTGACCTGGGTATGCAGGACACAATTCCAGTCTTTGCAGATGATGAGAAACTGAGAAGCAGTGTGAACGGTGAGGAGGGGAGTGCAGAACTTCAAAAGGACAGAGATGAGTTGGTGGAATGGGTGAACAAGTAGCCGATGAAGTTCAGAGTGTGAGGTGATTCATTTAGTAGGAAGAACATGGAGGGACAGTATAAAATGAAGGGCGCAAATCTAAAGGGGGTACAGGAGCAAGAGGACCTGGGTATCTATGTGCATTGAAGGTAACGGAACAGGGCGGGAAAGCAGTTAATAAAGCACACCCCATTATGGGCTTTAGAAATATGGCCATAGGTTACCAGAGCAAGGAGGTCATATTGAACTTGTATCAGACACTGGTTCAGCCTTGGCTGAAGCACTGCGTCCAGCTCTGAGTGCCGTACTTCAGGAAAGCTGTGAAGGCATGGCCGAGAGTCCAGAAAAGATGCAGGAGAATTATTCCAGGGATGAGGAGCTTCAGCTAAGAAGGTAGATGGAAGGAATTTGGGACTGTTTCCTCGGAGAACAGAAGGCTGAGCGGTGATTTGATAGAGGTGTTCAAAAGCATGAGGGGCCTGACCAGAGTAGATTGGGGGGGGGGGGTGGACTGTTCCTACTCATAAAAGGATCGAGGACAAGAGGACACAGACTTGTGGTAATAACTGGCGGAAGAAGCTATCGAGACCCGAGGAAAAACATCTTCACACAGCGAGTGGTTAGGATTGGCTACGCACCAGCTGAGTGAGTGAGTGTGGTGGAGGCAGGCTCCATCAGGACATTCAAAAGAGAATTAGGCTGTTTGAAACTGACGAATGTACAGGGTTACGGGGAGAAGATGAGTGGTGAACGGCTCATTCGGAACGCTGACATAAGCAGGATGGGCCGAATGGCCTCCTGCATTGTAACAATTCTGTGCTTTTTGGATTCTCTTTTAATTATTCTGTGTCAGGAGACTGTGGGTGGCAGTGATTGTGTGTGTGTGTGTGTATAAATGGGGGTGAAATGAAGGGGGAAAAACATGGAGGGGGGGTGCATGTGCGGTATGGACAATAGGCCACTGAGATGAGAATAGTTTTAAGGTGAAGTTCGCACAGAGGTCTTTTCACAATTATCCGCTTTCTCCATGGGCACAGCTTGCCCTGTGAAATTCGAAATTATGGTCCGATCGTCTGACAAAATTACAAGTTAACAATTGAAGTTCGGTTTGTTCCGTTTTTACTGATATTGCACCGGCTATATTTCTAAATGTGCGTGTTTCCCATCCCCACCCAAGGGCAGTAAAATCATTCGACACATATTTCGACATGTTCTTTTTTTTTTCTTTGCAGTACACCAGTTGTAGAACAATACCTCCCTTCGGTCTTTATTTATAAATCAAACTACATGTTTGTTCTTTAAATATCTGTCTTCACCAGCGAGAGCTGTGAAGAGATTTGTGCTTTGGTGTCAATTGTTCATTGGAACAATAACTTTAAAAATAACAAACATGCTCAGTAATAATAATAGTAATCTTTTATTGTCACAAGTAGGCTTACGTTAACACTGCAGTGAAGTTACTGTGAAAAACCCCTAGTCGCCACATTCCGCCGCCTCTTTGGGTTCACAGAGGGAGAATTCAGAATTTCCAATTCACCTAACATGCATGTCTTTCGGGACTTATGGGAGGAAACTGGAGCACCCGGAGGAAACCCACGCAGACACGGGGAGAACGTGCAGACTCCGTACAGGCAGTGACCCAAGCCGGGAATCGAACCTTGGACCCTGGTGCTGTGAAGCCACAATGCTAACCACTGTGCCACCGTGCTGCCCACATTGGCGTACTGGGATTGTGCCTGCTTCTGGTGTCAGGGATTGAGAGTAGGCCGTCTTAAACTTCCAAGTGGCTACCTGAAAAGTTGTAGAATCTTGGGGTGAGTACGACACAGAAGGAGGCCACTCGCCCCATCTACTCCGTGCCGGCTCCCTGTCGAGCAATCCAGTCATTTCCATTTCTCCTGCCCTATTCCTCCTAAAAGCCTGAACAATTTCCTTTTCCAATTGTTCACCATGCTCCCACCAGCTTTATGGACAGCAGTTTTTCAGGTCATTACCACTCGGTTTGCAAAAAAAAAAAGAATCTTCCTCCCATCCGCACAGCATCCCTTTTTGCCAAATCCTTAAATCCATGTCCCCCTTGTCCTTGTACTGTCGGCTAACGGGAACAGCTTTTCATTGTCCACCATATCTAAACCTGTCATAATCTTGTGCACCTCTATCAAATCCCCCCCCCCTTCAATCCCAGCACAGAGACCCCAACACCTCCAGATAATTAAAATCCAACCTCCCATTAACCATTCTGCCAAAACGAAGAGGTTTTTTCTTCAACCTACAAGCTTAATTGAAAACCTACTCTCCAAATTCATCACCCGATTAATATTCAAATCCATTTGCAAAGAAAAACTGGATCACTGATGCGTGCAGAGGCACCATTTGAACCCTCTACCATGATGAACAGGAGGTTTGGGCATGGGTCAGTTGACCAGTTCGGGTTTGGGGGCTGCGCAAATCTAAAAGATCCTAAAAATGACATTGGGGTGACAAAAACACTACAATAAATAGTCCAACATGAATCAATCTTCCCTTTGATTGTAAGTGAGCTGCAAACTAATTATATTCTATGACCCCCAAATCAAAAATCTTAGCCAAACTTTGAGTTAAAATTGGAACGTTTTTCAGTGACGTTTAGCATTTAGTACACTGATGCAAAATGTCCATACACCTTGCTATAGACACATTGTAGAATAGGCTATTTTTAATTGAGTCACATAGGATCTCTACAGTGCAGAAAAAGGCCATTTGGCCCATTGAGTCTGCACTGACCTTCCGTGCCGTATTAGGCCCTTTTGTTTTTTAAGAGAGAAACAGAGTGATGGACAAGCCTGGCCAACCTAGTGACTCTGACTGGCAAACTTTGAGACAGTAATACAGGAGAAAAATCAATTGGTGTTCCAAGAAAATAGGCTGGTCATTTAGATTTGCCAATCATGTTTGACTGACCTTGTCAAGTTCTTTGATGAAATATGAAATATCAGAAAAGGTGGAGCTGTCGATGTTGTGTATATGCACTTACAAAACATTTTTTTTTACAAAGTGCTATGCTATAAACCTGAAACAAAATTAGAGGCCATGGGATTGAAGGGGTGCATTTTGGCAGGGGGAATGAAGAGAAGGCACAATAAACAAAATGGTACCATTTTTAGGGTGTACAAAACATTTGATGGTACTAGGCAAAGTTGAGAATTTTTTGAAAGAACTTTGAATCATTGGCTTTATTCATAGAGGAATAGAGTAGCAGAGCAAGGAGGCTACGTGAACATAGAACATACAGTGCAGAAGGAGGCCATTCGGCCCATTGAGTCTGCACCGACCCACTTAAGCCCTCACTTCCACCCTGTCCCCGTAACCCAGTAACCTTTCCTTTTTTTTATAAATGTTTTTTATTGAGTTTTCATATTTATATATGACAATTACAAATTATTAGAGAAAAAAAAAAGAAAACACAAAAATTTAGGCATGAATATTACAGGTAAGCTCTTCATAACAACAATTGTGGCCGCCCCCTTTAGCCAGCATACATATTTTACATTCCCCAATATGGCCGAGGCACATGTTTATAGGCATTTATTTATAGTTTGGTTTGGGCCTTGGCTGCCAGCAAACCCCCATAACGAGCCCGTAACACCCTCCCCCCCCCCCCCCCCCCCCCCCCCCCCCCCCCGGCTACCCTCCCCCGATTCCCGTCCATTTTCCCCTGACTCTTGGCCACCCGACTATTCTTCCTCTTGTACGTTGGCCACAAACAGGTCCCGGAACAGTTGCATGAATGGCTCCCACGTTCTGTGGAAGCCGTCGTCTGACCCTCGGATGGCGAATTTGATTTTCTCCATTTGGAGAGATTCCGAGAGGTCGGACAGCCAGTCTGCAGCTCTGGGCGGTGCTGCTGACCACCAGCCAAACAGGATTCTACAGCGGGCGATCAGGGAGGCAAAGGCAAGGGCGTCCGCCCTCCTCCCCAGGAATAGATCTGGCTGGTCTGAAACCCCGAAGACCGCCACTATCGGGCATGGCTCCACCCTCACCCCCACCACTTTGGACATAGCCTCGAAGAAGGCTGTCCAGTACTCCACAAGTCTGGGGCAAGACCAGAACATGTGGGCGTGGTTGGCCGGGCCTCTTTGGCACCGCTCGCATCTGTCCTCCACCTCCGGGAAGAACCTACTCATACGGTTTCTCGTTAAGTGGGCTCTATGTAACACTTTTAGTTACGTCAGGCTGAGCCTTGCGCACGTGGAGGTGGAGTTGACCCTATGCAGTGCTTTGCTCCAGAGTCCCCACCCTATCTCCATCCCCATGTCGTCCTCCCATTTCCTTCTTGTTGCGTCCAGTACAGTATCGTCCCTATCTACCAGTCGGCCATACATGTCACTACAGTTCCCTTTCTCTAGGATACTTGCGTCCAGTAGGTCTTCCAGTAGTGTCTGTCGTGGCGGTTGTGGGTACGTCCTTGTCTCCTTTCGTAGGAAGTTTTTGAGCTGCAGGTACCGTAGCTCGTTCCCCCCAGCTAGCTGAAATTTCTCTGTCAGTTCGTCCAGTGTTGCGATCCTGTCGTCCGTGTATAGGTCCCTGACTGTCAGTGTCCCCCCGTCCTGTCTCCACCTTTTGAAGTCAGTGCTGGTTTGAACCTATGGTTGTTGCAGATGGGAGCCTTGTCTGACATTTTGTACAGGCCAAATTGCTGCCGCAGTTGGTTCCAGGATTGGAGGGTGGCTGTCACCACTGGGCTGCTGGAGTGTTTTTTGGGTGGGGATGGGAGTGCTACCGTGGCGAGGGCCCGGAGGGAGGTTCCCATGCAGGAGGCCTCCTCCGCACGCACCCACTCAGCTTCTGGCTCCTGGATCCATCCCCTTACTCGCTCGGCTGTTGCCGCCCAGTGGTAGAATTGTAGATTCGGGAGGGCTAGCCCCCCCCTGGATTTTGTTTTTTGTAGGACCTTCTTTGGGATCCTAGCATTTTTACCCCCCCCATACGAACACCATGATAAGTTTGTCCAGCGCTTTGAAAAAGGCCTTGGGGATGTAGATCGGAATGGATCTAAACAGGAAGAGGAACCTGGGCAGTACGTTCATTTTGATCATCTGGACTCTCCCCGGGAGGGAGAGCGGGGGAGTGTGTTCCATCTTTGCAGGTCCTTTTTAACTTCCTCCGTCAGGCTGGTGAGGTTCCATTTGTGGATCCCTTTTCAGTCATGGGCTATTTGGATCCCCAGGTAGCGGAATTTATGTCGGGCTTGTTTGAACTGCAGCCCCTTTAGTGCTGCTGCCCCCCCCCTTGCGGGTGTACTGGGAAGATCTCGCTTTTGCTCATGTTGAGTTTGTAGCCCGAGAAGGCTCCAAACTCTTTCAGGAGCGCGATGATTCCGTCCATGCTGCTTTGTGGGTCCGAGATATAGAGGAGCAGATCATCGGCATAGAGTGAGACTCTGTGCTCTCTACCTCCCCTTCGGATCCCCCTCCAATTTTTTGCTGCCCTGAGCGCGATTGCTAGCGGTTCGATTGCTAGTGCGAACAGCAGCGGGGACAGTGGGCATCCTTGTCTGGTGCCCCTATGCAGCTTGAAGTATTGGGAGTTGGTATTGTTGGTCCGTACACTCGCCATGGGGGCATTGTATTGGAGCTTTACCCAAGCGGTGAACCCTGTTCCCAGCCCGAACCGCTCCAGTACCTCTATGAGGTATTTCCATTCGACTCTGTCGAAGGCCTTTTCTGCGTCCAGGGAGACGATCACCTCTTGTGTTCTCTCCCCGGAGGGGGGGGTCATTATCACGTTCAGCAGGTGCCTGATGTTCGCGGTAAGCTGTCTACCTTTGACGAAGCCCGTCTGGTCCTCTGTGACCACCTCGGGTACACAGTCTTCTAGCCTTTTAGCTAGGATTTTGGCCAGTATTTTGGCGTCTGCGTTCAGCAGAGATATGGGTCTGTATGACCCACATTCCGTTGGGTCTTTGTCTTTTTTAGGTATCAGCGAGATTGAGGCCTGTGCTAACGTGGGTGGCCGTGTGCCCCTAGCTAGCGAGTCTGTGAACATCTCCCGCGGGTGCGGGGCCAGCGCTGTCGCAAATTTTTTGTAGAAGTCCGCCGGGAATCCGTCCGGTCCCGGCGCCTTCCCCGCCTGCATGGAGCTAATGCTGTCCATGATCTCTCCCAGTGCTAGTGGTGCTTCCAGATCCCGTTTTCTGCCCTCTCCCACGACTGGTATGTCCAGTCCATCAAGAAACCGGTTCATCCCAGCCTTCCCCGTTGGGGGCTCTGAGGTGTACAGCTCTTGGTAGAAGGCCTTGAAGGTTTCATTAATCCTCTCTGGTTCTGTTTCCCACGTGCCTCTGGTACCTCTGATTTGCGCAATTTCTCTGCTGGCTGCCTGCTTTCTCAGCTGGTGTGCCAACAGGCGGCTGGCTTTGTCTCCGTGTTCGTACAGGGCCCCGCGTGCCTGGCGGAGTTGGTGTACTGCTTTCCTGGTGGAGAGCAGGTCAAAGTTCCTTTGTAATTCTTTTCTCTCCGCCAGGAGCTCTACGGTCGGGGCCTCGGAGTATTTACGGTCTACCTCCAGTATGGAGTCGACCAGCTTCTGCCTAGCCACCCTTTCCTCCCTATCTCTTTGCGCTTTGTAGGCAATGATTTCCCCTCTTAGTACGGCCTTAAGTGCTTCCCAGAACGTGGAGGATGAGACCTCCCCGTTTTGGTTGTTCTCCGTGTATTCCGCTATGGCCCGCGCTATCCTTTCGCTGAAGGCCTTGTCAGCTAGTAAGGCACCGTCCAACCTCCATGTGGGGCGCTGGGCCCTTCCCGTCTCCAGCCGCACGACCATGTAGTGTGGGGCGTGGTCTGATATCACAATTGCGGAGTATTCCACCTTGTCTATCTCTGGAAGCACCGTTTTCCCCACCACAAAGAAGTCAATTCTGGTGTACACGTTGTGTACTGGGGAGAAGAAAGAGAATTCTTTCTCCCCCGGGTGGGCGAATCTCCAGGGGTCTACTGCTCCCATCTGCTCCATATAGTGACTGAGTTCCCTTGCCATGTTTGAGGTTTTCCCCGTTCTGGGGTTTGATCTGTCCGTCTTTGGATCCTGTACACAGTTGAAGTCCCCCCCCCCCCCATGATTAGTCGGTGCGTCGCTATGTCCGGGATTTCTGCCATGGTCTTCTGGATGAAGCTCGTGTCGTCCCAGTTGGGCGCGTACACGTTGACTAGAACTACCGGCGCCCCATCCAGGGCCCCGCTGACCATGACATACCGCCCCCCTGGGTCTGTAACCGTCTTTGTCGCCCTAAACATTGTCCTCTTGCCAATCAGGATCGCCACCCCCCCTGGCCCTTGTCCCATAACAGGAATGATAGGTTTGTCCCACCCAGCCCTTTCTGGGTCCTGCTCCCTCAGCTGCGTCTCTTAGAGGAAGACTATGTCGGCCCTCATGTTTCTGAGGTGGGTGAGGACTCTAGATCTCTTCACTGGGCCGTTAAGTCCCCTTACGTTCCAGGTGACTATCCTGGTGGGGGCTTCTGCCCCCTCGCTCCTGTGGGATTAACCATATTTGTCCGGTGGACGCGCCCCTGCCCTCTGGGGTTTCCCTTTGTTAGGGGGCCGTCCAGGATGGCCACTATCACTGCTCTCCCCATGCGGTCGGGTCTCTGCGCTCCGGGGTTCCCCCTTGTCCCGGGGGCACCCGCCATGGCCGTCCACTGTGTGTCCGCCACGCGGGTAGTCCCCTGCACTCCGGGGGGCCCCTTCGCCCACAGACCGTACTGGGTGGGTGCTTGCAGCGGTTCCCTGTTTCGGGTCCTTGGTTGTGGCACTTTGTGGGCCTGTTCCTTTTCTGGCCTCTTTTGTCCCTTTGTCCCTGCATTTCTCCTCCCTGGTCTCTCGCACCCCGAGTGCCCCCCCCCCCCCGCTCTCTCCCTTTTCCCCCCTCCCCTGTGTACCCCTCCTTTGCCCCTCTATCCCCTATTCCTGTCCCCATTTGCTCTCCCGTCTTTGATGGGTGATCCCCCCCTCCCCTGCCTGGCGCCTTCCCCCCTGTTGGGGATGCGCTGCGGCCCTGCTTTGTTGCGTGCCCCCGTCGCTAGCTTTCCTGCTAGTACGGTGGCTCCCCTCTCGGAGGTTGCTGTCTCGCTTCTCCTCTCCCTTCTCCAATACTCCCGTTCCCTTGTGCTGGGGCCTGGCCTCCCACCTGGAGCGGTCTCTTGGGCAGTGGGTTGTTTTTTGTTCTGGGTGTTCCTGCCGGGGGGGAGGGGGCTGGCATTGCCTCGCCCCTCCCCACCCCCCCGTCGGCATGTCGTTTCTCCTTGCCATGGGCCCCTCGTCCGTACCTCCCATGGCGTTTTTCCAGCCCGTGCTCCTCGACGAACCTATTCGCCTCAGCAGGGGCTGTAAAGAAATATTCCTTGTTTTGGTATGTGACCCAGAGTTTTGCTGGGTATAGCATACCAAAACACACTTTGCTTTTGTAGAGAGCTGCTTTCGCTCTGTTGAACTCAGCCCGTCTCTTAGTTATGTCCGATCCAAGATCCTCGTAGACTCGGATGGCGTGCCCGTTCCATTTGCAGGCTCTATTTTCCTTGGCCCAGCGCAGGATTGTCTCCCTATCCCGGTACCGGTGCAGTTTGGCTATGACTGCTCAATAACCCTTCCTAACCGTTTTGGACACTGCGGGCAATTTAGTTTGGCCAATCCACCTAACCTGCACGTCTTTGGACTGTGGGAGGAAACCGGAGCACCCGGAGGAAACCCACGCAGACACGGGGCGAACGTGCAGACTCCTCACAGACAGTGACCCAGCAGGGAATCGAACCTGAGACCCTGGCGCTGTGAAGTCACAGTGCTAGCCACGTGTGCTACCATGATGCCCAAATATGAAATATGGATAGACATCGGCTGAGCCCTGTTCAATTCTGTGCAACCACAATCTGGGAAGAATTGGGAAGGAGATGAGCTTTATTAGAAACACCTGGATTGAGGGACTTTCGGTTATGCGGAGAGAGTGGATAAGCAAGGGTTGTTCTTCTTGGGAGCAGAGGTAGGTTAAGAGGAGATTTGATAGAGGTGTTCACAAGCTTGAATGGTGTTCACAGCGCAGCCGAGGTGGAACTGCAGCAGAGGAATTGGTAGCCGGAGGGCATGGAGTTAAAGCAATTTGCAACGGAACGAGAGATGGCCTGAGGAAGGAGGCTTTCACAGCGTACCTGATTGTGATCAGGAAAGCATTGCATTAAGAGGGAATGGAAGCAGTTTCAACAGGAACATTCGAAAGAGAGTTGGATAAATAGCTGAAGGGAGAGAAACTGCGGGAATTGGGAAAGAGCTGGGAATGGATTAATTGGACTGCTCTGCCAAAGAGTTAGTCGCGTCGCAATGGGTCGATTGGCTTCCTTTTGTGATGGATAATTCTGCAATTGTAGCTGTCCTCTCTCAGTAAATGGAAAATCTACAGTTGGAGTCCCTGTTGGTCTGGCTTTTTTTCGATTTTCGGTGTCATTGTTGGGTTTTAATCTTCGTTTCCATTGATTGTTGGATGAGAATTTAAGTATGGGATAATTTTCCGTCTCGGCACATTATAGCAAGAGGTTTCAGGCAGTTGGATTGGGCTAACATTGCCCCCTTCCAAAAAGGGTCTCTTTAAATGAATGGCATCTTCCTCTAGGATTTTTGGTTGAAAATGGTTTCTGCCTCCTCATTCCTCGCAGGGTCGAGGCACGGACGTCATGGTGCAGATACAGTTTGCCTGTGTCAGATGGTATCAATAAGACTAAAGATTTATGTAAATCTGGAGGATGTTTAATTTGACCTTAATCCTGTTGCTCGTAAAGATGGTAGTTATCCAGAGGATTGTAGAAGGTCTCTGTTCCTTTCAACGGGCCAAGTCAATCTACCACGAGTGACGCACGTATCATTCTCATTTTATCTGAAGATGTTAATTTTGCCACATCAGCCAACAGGTGTTAATTAATTCATTGATTTCTAATTTCTGGTAGGCTACAGAGTGAGTAATCTTTAAATGCAGTTAGCGTCTATTGCAAAAATAGCTTGTCTATTGCTTTATGTTTTGATATCTGCACAGCGATGTGGGAAATGACAGCTGTAACTTCTCTGTGTGCAGAAAAATGCAAAACTTGTGTTACATTTTAATCACATTCACGTGTTAATGTGCGGTGGTGGGGAAGATGCTATTTTTTTTCCCAAAGTTCATCATACCGAACATGACACCAGAATGCTTGTTTATTTCAAACTTTGGCTGAAATTGGGCCCGTGCAGTTGAGAAATAAAATGTGAGAAAATCTCCTTTGCTAATTCCAAGAGATAATATATTGATATTTTGAAATTCAGGCAATGTGGATTTACAGTTAGTGGGTCCTGTGTTCAGCTTCATTTTTGTGCAGCCCATTTCCACTGGATTCCAGCGTCCACTCCCTCACCTGCTGGGGCCGGCACCGCCTCGCCCTCGCCTGCTGGGGCAGGCACCACCACGCCCTCGCCTGCTGCGGCCGCCACCGCCACACCCTCGCCTGCTGGGGCCGGCACCGCCACGCCCTCGCCTGCTGGGGCCGGCACCACCACACCCTCGCCTGCTGGGGCCGGCACCACCACGCCCTCGCCTGCTGGGGCCGGCACCGCCACGCCCTCGCCTGCTGGGGCCGGCACCGCCACGCCCTCGCCTGCTGGGGCCGCCACCGCCACACCCTCGCCTGCTGGGGCCGGCACCACCACGCCCTCGCCTGCTGGGGCCGCCACCGCCACACCCTCGCCTGCTGGGACCCACCACCGCCTCGCCCTCGCCTGCTGGGGCCGGCACCGCCACACCCTCGCCTGCTGGGACCCACCACCGCCTCGCCCTCGCCTGCTGGGGCCCACCACCGCCTCGCCCTCGCCTGCTGGGGCCGCCACCGCCACACCCTCGCCTGCTGGGACCAACCACCCCCTCGCCCTCGCCTGCTGGGGCCGCCACCGCCTCGCCCTCGCCTGCTGGGGCCGCCACCGCCACACCCTCGCCTGCTGGGGCCACCACCGCCACACCCTCGCCTGCTGGGGCCGCCACCGCCACACCCTCGCCTGCTGGGGCCGCCACCGCCACACCCTCGCCTGCTGGGGCCGCCACCGCCACACCCTCGCCTGCTGGGACCCACCACCGCCACACCCTCGCCTGCTGGGGCCCGCCACCTCCATCGCCTGCTGGGGCCAACACCGCCTCACCCTCGCCTGCTGGGGCCCCCCTCGCCTGCTGGGGCCCACCACCGCCCTCGCCTGCTGGGGCCCCCCTCGCCTGCTGGGGCCCACCACTCCCTCGCCCTCGCCTGATGGGGCCCACCACCGCCTCGCCCTCGCCTGCTGGGGCCCACCACACCCTCGCCTGCTGGGGCCCACCACACCCTCGCCTGCTGGGGCCCACCACCGCCTCACCCTCGCCTGCTGGGGCCCACCACCGCCTCACCCTCGCCTGCTGGGGCCCACCACCCCCTCACCCTCGCCTGCTGGGGCCCACCACCCCCTCGCCTGCTGGGGCCCACCACCCCCTCGCCTGCTGGGGCCCACCACCCCCTCGCCTGCTGGGGCCCACCACCCCCTCGCCTGCTGGGGCCCACCACCCCCTCGCCTGCTGGGGCCCACCACCCCCCTCGCCTGCTGGGGCCCACCACCCCCTCGCCTGCTGGGGCCCGCCACCGCCTCGCCCTCGCCTGCTGGGGCCCGCCACCGCCTCGCCCTCGCCTGCTGGGGCCTGGCACCACCACGCCCTCGCCTGCTGGGCCCACCACCGCCTCGCCCTCGCCTGCTGGGGCCCACCACCGCCTCACCCTCGCCAGCTGGGGCCCACCACCGCCTCACCCTTGCCTGCTGGGCCCACCACCGCCTCGCCCTTGCCAGCTGGGGCCCACCACCGCCTCACCCTCGCCAGCTGGGGCCCACCACCGCCTCACCCTTGCCTGCTGGGGCCACCACTGCCTCGCCCTCGCCTGCTGGGGCCCACCACTGCCACGCCCTCGCCTGCTGGGCCCACCACCGCCTCGCCCTTGCCTGCTGGGCCCACCACCGCCTCGCCCTCGCCTGCTGGGGCCCACCACTGCCACGCCCTCGCCTGCTGGGCCCACCACCGCCTCGCCCTTGCCTGCTGGGCCCACCACCGCTTCACCCTCTCCTGCTGGGGCCCCCCTCGCCCTTGCCTGCTGGGGCCCACCACCGCCTCGCCCTCGCCTGCTGGGGCCGGCACCGCCTCGCCCTTGCCTGCTGGGGCCCACCACTGCCTCGCCCTCGCCTGCTGGGGCCAGCCTCGCCCTCGCCTGCTGGGGCCAGCCTCGCCCTCGCCTACTGGGGCCAGCCTCGCCCTCGCCTGCTGGGGCCAGCCTCGCCATCACCAGCTGGGGCCAGCCACTGCCTCGCTTGTCCTCGCCTGCTCGGGCTCGCCACCGCCTCTCCCTCGCCTGCTGGACCCCTCTTTGCCCTCGCCTGCGGGGGCTCTTCCTCGCTCTCGCCTGCTGGGGGCCGCTGTCGCCTCACTGCTGGGGCCAGTCACCGCCTCGCCCTCGATGCTGGGGCCCGTCACCGCCTCGCCCTCACCCGCTGGGGCCCGTCACCGCCTCGCCCTCGCTGCTGGGGCCAGTCACCGCCTCGCCCTCGCCCGCTGGAGGCCCCTCCTTGCCCTCGCCCTCTGAGGGCCCTCTACCCAGCTGTTTGAACTTTACTCTTTGGAAGCCTGCCATCCCTCCCATTCTTTACTGCTCACCCTCCAACTACAAGCTTGTCCCTCTCTGCATTTTCAGCTGATACACTCACAAGCGAACAGATTTACTGCATTTTTACCCCATCTCTTGTCTTTTGGTGGGTCACGTGTCATAGCACGATGTATTTAATTGTAAACCCACCCCGAATGAATATTTAAACATGAAATCAATTACCCGACTAATCCCGTGCACTCCAGGCTGCTTTCCTGCATTCTGCCCTCCTTGAGGCCAATCTGCCGCCTGTGTCTTAACTCTTGGCAAGTCCTGTTCTCCTATCCACCCTGTGCTCACTGACCTATGTAGCTTCCTGGTCAAGCAGTGTCTTGCCTTTACAACTCTCACCCTCGTTTTCAAATCCCTTCAGCCCTTCCTTAGCCCTGCAATCTCCTCCAGCCGCACAGCTGTCCGGTATCTCTTCTCTCATCTTGCCCAGTTGCGTGTTCCTGATTTATAATTGTTCCACCATTAATATTCCGATGGGAAGGGCCAGGAAAGTTTGGCCACTGATTTAGCTGAACTCTCGTCATGACATTAGATGTGCTCTTGTGCGTGGCCCCATCAACATCCCCACCTGATTGAAGCACAATCGCATTGGCACACGCCTCTCAGTAAATGAGAATGTCGCCTCTGAATCTGTCCTGTTTGTTTTTGTTGTTGCCGACTTTGTAAATCACGTGCCTCACGCATCCTGCTGCAAACTCTCACCACCGGAAGCCCTCTGCGTTGTCAGTTTGCCAAATTCCAGATCGTTTTGGGTGATGTGAAACTCGTGGGACCTTGCCAACAGTCCCCTGAATCCGCCTGATCATAGATCATAAAACCTACAGTGTGGAAAGAGGCCATTCTTCCCATCGGGTCTGCACTGGCCCTGGGAAAGAACACCCTGCGTAAGCCTACGCCTCCACCCTATCCCCGTAACCCAGGGGCTGGTTTAGCACACTGGGCTAAATCGCTGGCTTTGAAAGCAGACCCAGGCAGGACAGCAGCACGGGTTCAATTCCCGTACCAGCCTCCCCGAACAGGCGCCGGAATGTGGCGACTAGGGGCTTTTCAAAGTAACTTCATTTGAAGCCTACTTGTGACAATAAGCGATTTTCATTTAGGGGCTGGTTTAGCACACTGGGCTAAATCGCTGGCTTTGAAAGCAGGCCAGCAGCACGGTTCAATTCCCGTATCAGCCTCCCCGAACAGGCGCTGGAATGTGGCGACTAGGGGCTTTCCACAGTAACTTCAGGGGCTGGTTTAGCTCACTGGGCTAAATCGCTGGCTTTTAAAGCAGACCGAGGCAGGCCAGCAGCACGATTCGATTCCTGTACCAGCCTTCCCGAACAGGCACCAGAATGTGGCGACTAGGGGCTTTTCACAGTAACTTCATTGAAGCCTACTCGTGACAATAAGCGATTTTCATTTTTCAGTAACCCCACCTAACCTTTTGGACACTAAGGGGGCCAATTTTAACATGGCCAATCCACCTAATCTGCACATCTTTGGACTGTGGGAGGAAACCGGAGCCCCCGGAGAAAACCCACGCAGACAAGGTGAGAAAGTGCAAACTCCACACGGTCTCCCAAGGCCGGAATTGGACCCGGGTAGCTGGAGCTGTGAAGCAGCAGTGCTAACCACTGTGCCACCGCGGCGGCCTAAATGTTGCTGCGTTCAATCCAGAACTCTCTCCTGTTCTTTGGCTGTGGGTAAGGAATCCAGCGATTGGCTGACCAGTGTGAGGAACTCTTTCAGTCCCAAATGGAGAAAGTATTTAGTCTTTTTCTTCAAATTAAAAAAAAAGATGCAAGCTGCGGAAAGTCATTAATCATAGGGCTGAATCCATGTTTCCATTCAGTTGTGACCGGCCCCTGTTTTTTCTCAACTAGCAAAGCAGGAAAATGTGGACATAATTGTATGTCTGAAAAGCTGTGCGGACGACCTCTGCCTGAGTATTGGGCTGAAGGAAATACTGTTACAAAAAAAAAGGACCCAAGAAATGGGCCCTCGCCTTAAATCTCCGGCTCGAACTGCTCCTGATGGAATTGAACCCCCTTCCCCTTCATTGTTACCCGTCTGTGGCAGAATAATCAGCATTCACCATCTGCACGATTATGCTGGCAGAGAGCAAAAGGCTTGGCAAAAGGGTTAATGCCTTTTGTGAGGTTGTTTTTGATGAGCTGTCACTTAACATTTTTAAAATACCTTTGAGCTTAATTGTAGCTGTTTGAGGGACTTTCTTTCAGCGGCTTGTTAGAAGCAGATCCGGCCATTTAATGTGTGGCATAAATTTTTATGAGCAGGAAGTAAACTAGAAACTCTTTTTTTTTATTGGTGCCACTTTGTAGCATTTACTATCAGTGGAATCTCAAAGCAGACAGTTTCTTGTTTAGCTTAATGAGGCATCCAGTGGTGTGCGTGTGGAAATGCAACACTAACTACTATATTATCGATTAACGACACGATGGCCAATACATCTGTAGTGATCCTAATTAAAGTTTCATTAGTGCGCGCACGTGGAGAAGACAGAACAATCCGTTAAAGGGCTGCAATCATAGCGAACGTGTTTTTAAAAAAAAACCTTAATAGGACTACCCCTGTCGGCACGCAAATCCTTTTATTTGCTTGTCTACATTAAGTAACAATTGTCGCGCGTCCGAATTGGTGCCTGAGCTTGCGTAAAAAGGTCGCTCCGCTAACAATGTGACCATTTGTCTAAATGAGTACAGAGGCGATGGTATTGGGGCAGAAGGCATTGGAACGGGCATTCAAAATGTGTGGTGTGGGTCAGATCACTGATTATGCACCGTGGCTGTTTCGGGACTGAAGATCTGGATGATCGGCTAGTTAAACTAATAATGGGTGTCAAGTGGGTTGCTTAGTTCGATCTGCCTGGGTTGTGTGCTACCAAGTTCATAAAAGAAGCAGAACATGATTATACCATGCAACGTAGATAGGGGCCAGTGCTGGCTGGACCTTTTTTTTATTTGGCATGAATTTCTAGTAGAGATGCAAACCTACAAAAGACCATCTTCGTTAAGTTAAAACCTCTTGGCACACATAGGATTACTCCATAGGATATATATGGCACAGAAAGAACTAGGAGCAGGAGTAGGCCATCTGAGCCTGCTCCGCAGAACAGGACATCTAAGACAACTGTGCCATCCCTTACGTCCATTGGTGGCCATGTCTTTTTCCGTCTGCTAGTACTGTTTAATTTTGTCTGTTAATTCATGTGGAGTGCAATGGGCTGTTTCACTGCACCAAAACTGCCATATAAATGCAAATTATGTCAACTACTTCTGTACAGGACAACCTGTAGCGCAGTGGGTAGTGCGCGCCCCCCCCCCCCCCCCCCCCCCCCCCCCCCCGTGTCTCGTCCAGAAGTTCTGGGTAATGCGGTCAAAATAATTCTATTATTAACCTGCAAATCCTTCCAATACGCAGGTGGTAAGAGTGGGAGAGTTGGCTGGTCAGCCGTGCCTGATGTGGAGAGACACCTTTCAAACTGTAGCCTCTGTTGATAGGCTAACAACCTGCCCTTGGGTGGGGTTGTCAGAGGAGCCTCACTGATGCTCCAGTCTTCTCTGCACAGCCTCTGGTCAGTTCCAGCTGAATTTGGGTCCAAAGTTACTATGGGGCCATCTTTTAGCTGGGTGAGTTGGCAAACATGGATGGCCAGGTATCAAGAGGAGCCTTTCGAAACAAAAACAAAATAGAAGAGTAGGATATTGCAAAGAGGTAGAGGGAGAAAAGCACACAAACCTAACGTGCCAAACTTCAGACGGTCTTGGTTGAGGTGCAGAAGAGGAAGGAAGGTGCAGAGTGCCCATGGGAGGAAACCTGGAGGCGGCAGGGAAGGACGGAGGGTGACTGAAATGAAATGAAAATCGCTTATTATCACGAGTAGGCTCCAATGAAGTTACTGTGAAAAGCCCCTAGTCGCCACATTCCGGCGCCTGTCCGGGGAGGCTGGTACGGGAATCGAACCGTGCTGCTGGCCTGCTTGGTCTGACTGGCTGTCCGCTTAAAGGAAAGTGTGTGCAGTGCATTCTTCAAATATATATTGATGACCTGGACTTGTGTATACAGGGCATCTTTTCAGTGTTTGCAGGTGACGCAAAATGTAGCCAACGGTGACAAAGACTGGTGAAAGGGGCAGACAAACGGCGGATGCAGTTTAACACAGAGAATCGTGATGTGATGCATTTTGGAAGGAAGAATGAGGAGAGGCCATATAAAGCAGTAGCACAGTTTCACAGGGGGTGCAGGAACAAGGAGACCTAGGGGCTCACACACACAGGCACCTCTGAAGGCAGCGGGACAGGTTGAACTAAGAACTGAAAATGCTGGACCTACTCAGCAGGTCTGGAAGATGTGTACAGAGAGAAACAATGAGCGGGTTAAATTTTTCAGGTCTTTGGGCACGGGTTCTGAGGTGGGAAGCCTTGAAAAATGGTATATCTGGTGTCTTCCTGCCATTTTGCCAGCGGCAGGAAAGGAGGCAGTGGCTTGCCCACCTGGAGCTTAAGTGAGCTATTTAAGCGCCAATTATGGACCCCTCCCCACCTCTGCCGACATTTGCCCAGTGATGGGGGGGGGGGGAGGCGATCTTCCATCAGGTAAATGCTGGCAGCCTCCCAGAAGGCTCCAACGGGTGAATGGTGGCCCGTCATTTTGTCACATGAAAGGCCCCAGCAGCATCAGTGCCACCTGCCTTCAGTAACCAACCCCAAATCCTCTCTCCGGTGCCCCAGAACCCCCCCCCCCCCCCCCCCCGGGGGCTGGGAAGCTGCTCTGTCGACGTGTGCTCTTCCTTCAGATGCAGTCCCGGCAGTGGCCACCACTGCTAGTGGCACTGCTGAGCTGCCAGCCCAGTGATTTCCAGCAGCTCTTGCAGGTGACCGTCATACTGTATTAGCAGGAAGGCAGCTCCAGCAGCGACCACTTGATTGGCCGATGTCCGTAAAGTGAGGCCCTGGGTCTCTTCGCCTGCCAGAGTGGGGTCACAACCTCCGCTGCTTCTGACCTCTGTGATGGACCCCGACCGTCACAGCAAAAATCTCAGCTGACATTCCAGGTATTTTCCCTTGCATCAGGTCTGGGAAAAGTTTTAAAACGTAGAGTTTTAAGCAAGCGAAAAGCAGGGAGAGGGTGATAAGCAAGAAAGAAGATTTGTGATAGGGTGGACGGCAGGAGAGATTAAAAGACAGAATGTTTCACGGTGTAAAGTCAAAGGGAGTGGCAATGCGACAGATGGAGATCTGACTTGAGGTGTGAATGGCAAGATCCTGACTAGCTGCTGTCTGAAAGCTGAGGATTAGGGTAGCACAAGTGATTAGCACTATGGCTTCACAGCGCCAGGGTCCCAGGTTCGATTCCCTGTTGGGTCACTGTCTGTGCGGAGTCTGCATGTTCTCCCCGTGTCTGCGTGGGTTTCCTCTGGGTGCTCTGGTTTCCTCCCACAGTCCAAAGTCATGCAGGTTAGGTGGCTTGGCCATGATAAATTGCCCCTTAGTGTCCAAAAAGGTTAGGAGGGGCTATTGGGTTATGGGGATAGAGTGGAAGTGATGGCTTAAGTGCAGACTCGATGGGCCGAATGGCCTCCTTCTGCACTGTCCAGTTGAAGAATGAGGTGCTGTTTCTCCGGCTACTATTGAGCTTCAACGGAACACTGCAGCAGGCTGAGGACAGAGAGGTCGGAGTGGAAATAGGGTGGACGATTAAAATGACGATGGGAAACTCGGGTTGTGCAGGTGGGCTGAACGGAGCTGTTCCTCAAAATGCTCATCCATTCTGTGTTTCGCCTCCCCAGTGCAGTGGCGACCCACACCGTGAGCAGTAAATACGGGATACTGTATTCAAAATTGTACAAGTAAACCACTGTTTCATCTGGAAAGAGTGTTGGGGGCCCTGGATGGTGAGAAGGGAGGAGGCAGGAAGGGGCTTGCATGGAAAGATGCCATGGAAATTTGAGGGCGGCAAGAGTAATGAACCAGGGTGTGGCAAAGGAAACTATCCCTTCGGAATGCTGAAAATGGGAAAAAGTGGAAAATGGGTGATGGTTTTTCCCTGAAAGTGGCCCTGTTGCACGCAGAGGCGGGTGGGAAGGAAGGTGAAGACAGAACCCTATCTGGGTTCTGGAAGGGAGTGGAAGGAATGGGAACAGAAATATGGAAGCCGATTGGGAATCTAGGATCAGAGGACGCAACTTCAAAATAAGGGGGAAGCCACTTGGGTGTGTTTAAAGAATTGAATGTGTTTAAAGCAGAGATTGACACATTCCTAAATACTAATGACGTAAAGGATTATGGGGATTGTGGAGGGAGAAAAAGGCATTGAAAGCCATGATACTGAATGGCAGAGCAAACCTGATGGGCTGAATGGCTTCCTCGGTTCCGAAGTCGGGGGACTATGATGTTGGAGGCTGTGGAGGGCAGATCTCCAAAGGAGATGAAGTCAGTTACAGTCCTGAATACAATGACTTGATGTTTGGTAGTGGGGTCATGGTTCAGTGGTTAGCTAGAAGGATGTATCCGGGGACCACAGAATCTTTACAGTGCAGGAGACCATTTGGCACGTCTGCACGGGCTCACTGAAAGAGCAGTCTACCCCATCCCACTCCCTGCCTTATCCCTGTTGCCGTGCACATTCCTCCTTTTCAGATAGCAATCCTTTTGAATCGCTCGATTGAACCTGCCTCTACCACCCTTTCAAGAAATTTGTCCCAGACTCCGACCACCCTCTTGCCGAATAAGAAATGTCCTCACATCACTTTTATACTTTGCCAATTATTTTTAATCTATCTCTCGCATTTGATCTCTTCAGTAGGCGCAGTTTCTCACTCTTTACCCTGTCCATGTCCCTCAGAACCGTAAATACCTCTCGGCCTTCCTTTCTCCAAGGAAAACAGTCCCAACCCCTCCCATCTATCCTCTTAGCTCCAGTTCTTTATCCCTGGAATCACTCTTAGGAATTTCCTCTGCACTCTCCAACGGCTTCACATCTTCCCTCCAGGAAGGTGCCCAGAACAGGCGGCAGTAATCCAGATGAGGCCTAACTGGTGTCATACAAGTTGAACATGTCCTCCTTATTCTTATATTCAGCGCCCCTATTAATAAAGCCTACGGTACTATATACTTTATTAACTGCTCTCTCGACATGCCCTTCCGCCTTCAGTGACTTGTGTACATTTACACAGAGGCGCCTCTGGCCCTGCACCTCCTTTAGAGATTCTCCCTTTATTTTGTACTGTCACTCCATTTTCTTCCTGCATCACCTCGCACTTCTCTGCACTGAACTTCATCTGCCGCCTGTCTGCCCAATCCCCCAGCATGTCAGCCCTTTTGAAGCTGACACTGTTTCCAATCATTGGACCATCTTCAAATTTTGAAGTCATGCCCCGAACATCACAGCCTGAGGCATGAGCCAATAATGTCAGGAAGAACAAAGTTTCCAACACTTGGGGTTAAGGAGCTGTTGTGCGGTGTAGTGGGTTTGATATCAATGGCAAGGTTAGACCTGAGACACCAGTGTGCTGCCATTTCAGAGGAAGCCAAGTTAGAATGAGCCAGGGGAGCAGAGAAATTGAGATGGCTGATGTTTTGTGAGCGGTTCTTGGTGATCAGGTCTAGAGAGGGTAAGCAGCCAGAGGAAGGGGTCCAAGTGGAGAGGTTCTCCTGTGGAAGAGTAGAAGGGTCCTCTCTGTGTAGGGATAGTCTCCCAGAGGTGAAAGTGACAGAAGAGAGTCGTTTGGAGAGCTGGTGCAGACACGATGGGCCAAATGGCTTCCTTTTGCGCTGTAACAAATCACTGAAGCTGAGTGTAGAGTTGTGCTGATCTTGGAATTAATTGCAGTGGGATTGTAAGGGGCTGAAGCTAAG